>NW_026571447.1:36199524-36299524 GCF_026225935.1 Boleophthalmus pectinirostris
CGGAGGAGAGGAGGAGAGGAGGAGGAGGAGGAGGAGGCGGAGGAGAGGAGGAGAGGAGGCGGAGGAGAGGAGGAGGAGGAGGAGGAGGAGAGGAGGAGGAGGAGAGGAGGAGGAGAGGAGGAGGAGAGGAGGAGGGAGGAGGAGGAGGAGGAGGAGAGGAGCGGAGGAGGAGGAGGAGGAGGAGGAGGAGAGGAGGAGGAGAGGCGGAGGAGAGGAGGAGGAGAGGAGGAGGAGGAGGAGGAGGAGGAGGAGAGGAGGCGGAGAGGAGGAGGGAGAGGAGGAGAGGCGGAGGAGGAGAGAGGAGGAGGAGGAGGAGGGAGAGGAGAGGAGGAGAGAGAGGAGGAGAGGGGAGGAGAGGAGGAGGAGGCGAGGAGGAGGAGGAGAGGAGAGGAGAGGAGGAGGAGAGGCGGAGGAGAGGAGGAGGAGGAGGCGGAGGAGAGGAGGAGGAGAGGAGGAGGAGGAGGGAGGAGAGGAGGAGGAGAGGAGAGAGGAGAGGCCGGAGGAGAGGAGGAGGAGGAGAGGAGGAGGAGAGGAGGAGGAGAGGCGGAGGAGAGGCGCCGCAGATCATATCAGCGCCTTGTCCAAACGGATTAGGCGTAAACAGGAAGCTCGCCGCCGGACGGAGGCTCCGACAGGCCGCTGCTCTCCTCTGTCACCGCTCGTCCGCGTCAACACGTCAAAACGCCGCCGTGTGATTACAAACGAGAAGAGAGGAGCGAGACCGAGCGTGAAAACCAGAGACGGAACCTGGAATTAAAGGGAATAAATATCAGCAAAAGACACAAATATACTGAAAGTGAAAGAAGTGAGGAGAAACACGTTTACAAAAAAAATGTTGTTTCCTCGTCACAAACAGACCTGGCTGATTGTGATGGCGCTCTGAAAGGGGGGTGACTTAGCCTGGAGAGTAAAGAGAGGGGGAGTCTCGGAGCATAAGAGGGGTAGGAGGAGAGAGAAAGAAAGAGAGAGGAGAAGGAGAGAGAGAGGGAGAAAAATAGATGAGAGAGAGAGAAAGAGAGAGATGGAGAGAGAAAGAGAGAGTAGAGGGAAGAGAGAGAGGAAAGAGAGAGAGGAAAGAAGAAAGAGAGAGAGTAGAGGAAAGAGAGAGAAAGAAAGAGAAGAGAGAGAGGAAAGAAGAAAGAGAGAGAGAGAGAGAGAGAAGAGAAAAGAGAGAGAGAGGAAGAGAGAGAAGAGAGAGAGAGAGAAAGAAGAAAGAGAGAGAGAGGAGAGAGAGAAGAGAAGAGAGGAGAAAGAGAGAGAAAAGAGAGAGAGGAAAGAGAGAGAGAAAAGAGAGAGAGAAAAGAGAGAGAGGGAAGAGAGAGAGAAAAGAGAGAGAGAGAAAGAGAGAGAGTAGAGGAAAGAGAGAGAGGAAAGAGGAAAATGAGAGAGGAAAGAAGAAACAGAGAGAGTAGAGGAAAGAGAGTAGAGGAAAGAGAGAGAGGAAAGAGGAAAATGAGAGAGAAAAGAGAGAGAGGAAAGAGAGAGAGAAAAGAGAGAGAGGAAAGAAGAGAGAGAGAGAAAGAGAGAGAAAGAGGAGAGAGAGGAGAGAGAGAGGAAAGAGAGAGAGAAAGAGAGAGAGAGAGAGAAAGAAGAGAGGAAAGAGAGAGAGGAAAGAGAGAGAGAAGAAAGAGAGAGAGAGAAAGAGAGAGAGAAAGAGAGAGAGAGAAAAGAGAGAGAGAAGAGAGAGAGAAAGAGAGAGAGAGAGAAAGAGAGAGAGAGAGAGAGAAAGAGAGAGAAAAGAGAGAGAGAGAGAAAGAGAGAGAGGAAGAAGAGAGAGGAAAGAGAAAGAGAGAAGAGAGAGAGAAGAGAGAAGAGAGAGAAGAGAGAAAGAGAGAGGAGAGAGAGAGAGGATGAAGAGAGAAGAGAGAGAGAGAGAGAAAGAGAGAGAGGAAAGAAGGAAAAGAGAGAGAAAGAGAGAGAGGAAAGAAGAGAGAAAGAAAGAGAGAGGAAAGAGAGAGGAGAGAGAGAGAGAGAGAGAGAGAGAGAGAGAAAGAGAGAGAGAGAGAGAGAAGAGAGAGAAAAGAGAGAGAGAGAAGAAGAGAGAGAGAGAGAAATAAAGAGAGAGGAGAGAAGAGGAGAGAGAGAGAAAGAGAGAGAGAAAGGGAGAGAGAGAGAAGAGAGAGAAAGAGAGAGAAAAGAGAGAGAGGAAGAGAAGGAAAGAGAGAAGAGAGAGAGAGGAGAAAGAGAGAGAGAGGAAAGAGAGAGAGAAGAGAGAAAGAGAGAAAGAGAGAGAGGAAAGAGAGAAACGAGAGAGAAAAGAGAGAGAGGAAAGAAAGAGAGGAAAGAAGAGAGAGGAAAGAGAGTAGAGGAAAGAGAGAGAGGAAAGAGAGAGAGGAAAGAGAGAGAGGAAAGAGAGAGAGGAAAGAGAGAGAGGAAAGAAGAGAGAGGAAAGAAGAGAGAGGAAAGAGAGAGAGGAAAGAGAGAGGAGAAGGAGAGAGAGGAAAGAAGAGAGAGGAAAGAGAGAGAGAAAAGAAGAAAGAGAGAGAGAAAAGAGAGAGGAGAAGAGGAGAAGGAGAGAGAGAGAGGGGGTACCGGGAGAGGGAAGGTACGGGAAGACAGGAAAATAAGTAGAGAGAGAGAAAAGAGGAGAGAAAAAAGAGGGAGAAATGGGAGAAAAAGAGAAGGAGGAGAGACAGACAGAAGGTAGGGGGAGAGAAAAATAAGGAGAGAGAGAGAGAGACAGGAGGAGAAAAAGAGAGCGAGGCAATGACGGAGAGAGGGAAGCGAGGGACATAAGGACAGAGAGAGGAGGAAGAGAGAAAGACAGAGACAAAGAGAGAGAAGGTAGGGAGAGAGAGAAAAGAAAGAGTGAGAGAAAGATAGATGAGAGAGAGAGAGATGGAGAGAGATGGAGAGAGAAAGAGAGAGTAGAGGGAAGAGAGAGGGGAAAGAAGAGAGAGAAAAGAGAGAGAGGAAAGAGAGAGAGGAAAGAAGAGAGAGGAAAGAGAGAGAGGAAAGAAGAGAGAGGAAAGAGAGAGAGGAAAGAGAGAGAGGAAAGAAGAGAGAGAGAGAACAGGAAAAAGAGAGAAGAGAAAAAAGAGAGAGAAGAGGAAAGTGAGAGATGAAAGATGAAAGAGAGAGGAAAGAGAGAGAATAGAGGAAAGAGAGAGAAAAGAGGAAAGCGAGAGTAGAGGAAAGAGAGAGGGGAAAGAGAGAGAGAGGAAACAGAGAGAGTAAGGAAAGAGAAAGAGGAAAGAGAGAAACCATGAGGAAACGCAAAGAGAAGACGTATCGCCGACCCTCTGAACTCCACGTCTTGCTCAGAGGCACAATAACACCCCTCCTCTCTCTCCCTCCCTCCGTCGCTCCCTCGCTCTTCGGCGTCGTGATGGGAAGAGGAGAAGAGGAGAAGAGGAGAAGAGGAGAGAGAGACACATGTTGTCATTACAAAGAAAAGCCAGCCATAGTAATGATTGGCTTTTACACACTCAATTTGCTCTCCCATCGAGGCCTATTACTGCAGCACTATTCTGCAGTGTGAAATGGCCCCCTCCTCCTCCTCCTCCTCCTCTTCCTCCTCCTCTTCCTCCTCCTCCTCCTCCTCCTCTTCCTCCTCCTCCTCCTCCTCCTCTTCCTCCTCCTCCTCCTCTTCCTCACGCTCTCAAACTCTCCTTTTCACCGCTCATACCTGTTCTCCCACTCAATATTTTTATCCCACAATAGGCTCAAATTAAAGACTGGTTTCTACGGGTTACGCCGGCAGAGAATGCGAGCGCGTTTTATTGAACCGCGAGAGCAGCTTTCAGTCGATACCGCGCGCGCGAAAAAAGAACGCGAAGAATGTAAAGAAGAAGAGTAACCGTAAACGTGTGCCCTCTGCATTTGACCCACCTGTCAGGAGAAGAAGAAGAAGAAGAGGGCGAGAGCACAAAGCGGCGCCCAGATTCATGTTCGTCCTGAAGGATTCGTCTAGAGGCTCCAGGGACGCAACCGTATTTGATGTAATATCGAATCGTTTAATAACCCGTGTGCGATGTGTTGTTATTTATTTTGGTCCGAAAAGAGAATAGTTATCGCGGCGTCGTCCACGGACGCGGCAAGAAAACAGCTCCATGAGGATTTAGAGCTGAAATATTCTAACAGAGGAGGGTTTTAGCTTTTAGTCAGTTTTTATTTTACGTTGATAGACTCAGGAATGACAAAGATATTCACTTTTAAATACTTTAGAATCGTTTTTGGCTTCGCGTCGGCTTTAATCAAATGCGCTTCCATATACACACACGAGACGCGACTCATGATGAAGCTTTTTAAACAAATGCGCTCAGATTCATCCCCTACAACTTGTGATATTTTTCTTATACTGTCTCATAAGTTTTAGTCAGAAAATGTTCCGTTGAGACATTTCTGTGTGATATAACATAGTCTGAGTGTCCAGAAAGAGGATGGGAGAGAGCAGTGTGTCACGGACTGTAGGGGGCAGTGTGGGAGGAGCTACGTACTTTCTGTCTCTGCTGGAGGAGACAGAGCAGCGCCGACACACGAGACTATCAGAAGGAAAAGAAATCATCATCAGAAAAGTCTGATAATGTAACTCCCCTTCAGTCTGTATGAAGAGCAGACTGACTGTGTTATAAAATATAAAATAACTGGAGAAACTCTGTTCTTATTTTCACTGAATACAAACTCTGAGCTGTGAATCACTGAACTAAAACACTTCACATATAAACTTTAACTGTACATTTGTTGTACAGTGATGTTCAGACAGTTAATGAAACATTACAGTACAGTACAGTATTGGCGGTATGGTGGCTGAGTGACTAGCACTCATGCCTCACAGCAAGAAGGTTCTGTGTTCGATTCCCGGGCCTTTCTGTGTGGAGTTTGCATGTTTCTCTGTTCTGTTGTCTGGATGAGTTTCCTGTGCTCTGGTTTCCCCATCAACACAAAACACTCTCCAGGTCTCCAGGTACTTCAGGTCACTTAAATATAATCAGTTCAATCAATGTGTGTCCTTGGGCGGAGCACTACACTGTGCAGGTGGTGTGTGTGTGTGTGAGTGTGTGTGTGTCTAAGTCATGGTGGTGTTTGGATGGCACCGATTGGCATGGCAGCCGCACTTCTGTCAGTGTGCCCCAGGGCAGCTGTGGCTACAGTAGTACCAGATGTATAATGAATGAATAATGCTGAATAATGATCTGCAAAGTGTCTTTGTGACAAAAAATGTCTGTGAAAAAGCGCAACATAAATAAAGACTTATAATGTTTCATTAACATCATAGTCTTATTAAATTATACTGTTATATTATACAGAACAATAGTTTTTTGCATCTTTAAACATATCAAAATTGGAGTGTTGTCATGATCCGTGTATCGAGATAAATTTATCTATCGGATGATGAAACTCACTCACTGAAACAGTAACTGTAACTGAATACAGTTACTCATAATTTGTACTCTGATTATGTAACTCCGGTACATGTAATCTGTTACTCCCCAACACTGGACGCCGCGAGTCTGACGCGAAAAGTTCAGCATTTTCAACTTCTTGACTTAGACGCTTTGGACGCGCGTCGAGAGATTCGCGCCGCACTGAACGCCCGAAGATGCGCCTCAAAAACGCAGGACGCTCTTCTGTAGACGCGCGTCCACATCAAAATTGGAGTGTTGTCATGATCCGTGTATCGAGATAAATTTATCTGTCGGATCATGACAACAATTCAATTTGATACGTTTAAAGATTGTGGGAAAACCGTGAATTGAATTGAATTTCTCCTTTGCCATAAATTCTTCCTGGACGACTGAGGGATTCTAGGAGACAGAGAAGAGAGGGAAGAGGGAAAAGAGGGAGAGAGGAGGGAGAGAAGATAAGGAGAGAGAGAAGGAGAGAAAGTGGGGAGGGAAGGAGAGAGGAGAGGAAGAGAGAGACAGAGAGAGAAGAGAAGATAAAAAGAAATAAAAGTGAAAGTAAGAGAAAAGTAGGGGGAGAGAGGGAAGATGTAGAGGGAAGAGAGAGAGAGACAGGAGACAAAGAGAGAGAGAGAGAAGAGAGGGAGAAAGAAGGAGAGAAAAGGAGAGAGGGAAGGTAAGGAGAGAAAGAAAATTAAAGAGAGAGAAGAGGTGAAGAGAGAAAGAAAATAGCGAGAGAAAGAGAGAAGGGGCGCAAAGAGGAGAGGCGGGGTTCATCCTCTGATCCGAAAGCTGGCAGTTCGAATCCCGCTCTCGACGTAAATATGTGATTCCAGCCCCGTTGTGTCCTTGGGCAAGACACTTAACCCACCTCACACACCGGTGCGTGAAAGAGAAGAGAAAGGACAGAGAGAGAGAAAAGAGAGAAGAGGAGAGAGGCGGCGTTGCCTCTGGGCCTGTATCCGTGCGTCGTGTTGCCCGCGGCGATCGTCTCTTCTCTCAAATCAAAGTCCTTTAAAGAGTCGTCCCTCCGCCGAGCTGAGCGGACCTGACCTCCTCCACGACGCCGCAGTGACACCACGAGCTGGACGATTCACTTAAACAAATCTGTACAACCGCACCACCGGGACTTTTAAAGGAGACGCACGGGTTTGTTTCACTCGTCTGATCTGTTCTAATGTCGTTTCTTCATCACGAACGGACCTGGAGTTGAGTTTTGTTTCATTCACACATGTTTTTTAACACACAAACCTCGCAGATTGAAGGGGTGTTCAGACCAGAGCGTCAAAGCGTCTAGTTTCTACGTAAAGTCAATGTGGACGTGCGTCTAGAGCAGGGATGGGCAAACTACGGCCCGGGGGCCATATGCGGCCCTTTAAACCTTTTAATCCGACCCGCCGAACTTGAATAAATAATAATAATAATAAACCTTGTTAATGTTTTATTTTTCCTGCATTTCCGGCATTTCCCAGTAGACGGCGCACTATTTATACATTGAGGTGCGGCGGCTTCTGTTGGCCGCAATGCTTTATGGAAAAGTATTGACAGGAGTCATTTCGGGCGGTGTATTCGGACCATGAATGAGGTAGAAGTGTTCAAGACATAAGGCTGCACTGTTTCCGTTTTAAATCTGTGTAAAACAAAGTCATGAAATTTATATACATTGTATTAGAAAGTCCTGGAGGTTTGGTTAGGCTGCGCGTTAGCATAGGCTATGTAATGTATACGTGGTCTGTTTAAATCCACGGGACACATGTTTGTCTTTGGTGTGCAATGGGGCAGACCTCTTTTCACTTTTCATGAGTTCTGGAACTTACATGTCTAAAAGTTGCAGCGCGTAGTGCAGAATACATCCTACATGAGAGTAAATACGAGTGCAATGGAGCCGGGCTCTGAACACGTCATGTCCCGTCTTCTGTCCGGCCCTTCAGTCAAATTTTAGAACCTATGTGGCCCCCGAGCCAAAAAGTTTGCCCACCCCTGGTCTAGAGCGTCCTGCGTTCAGTGCGGCGCGAATCTCTCGACGCGCGTCCAAAGCGTCTAAGTCAAGAAGTTAAAAATGCTGAACTTTTCGCGTCAGACTCGCGGCGTCCAGTGTTGGAGAGTAACAGAACTGTATTCAGTTACAGTTACTGTTTCAGTGAGTGGTAATCGGATTACAGTTACTTTGTTGAAATAAATGGATTACACGGCGGTATTTTCCTGTTTTCACATTTTGGGCTATATCCCCCTTTATTTTATTTTATTTTTTTAAGGTAATTCCACTCATTGCCGGAAACTAAACTAGATCTAAACTACATTTAAACCAGGTCTAAAACCAGGACTAAACCAGGACTAAAATCTGGTCTAAACTAGTTCTAAACTAGATCTAAAACAGGTCTAAACCAAGATTAACCATCCTAGTCTTTGCTTTCTCTACAGCAAATCAAGTAATCCAAAGTGTTCAGATTACGTTACTCGCTTTAAGTAATTGAATGGATTACGTTACAAACTACATTCTGGTGTATGTAATCTGTAATCTGTAGGGGATTACATTTTAAAAGTCACCTTCCCAACACTGGCCACGTCAACCAATCAGGGACGAGTATCCAGTGACGCAGCGACGTTATTATCAGAAAGAAAAACTCGAGAACCAGAACGAGAGCCACAAACATGAGCGGAGAATAAATATATACACCACAATCACCGAGCCGATCACGAGGACTACACCAGGACCACCAGGACTAAACCAGGACTAAACAGGACTAAACCAGGACTAAACCAGGACTAGACCGGGACTGATCCAGTGTCATTAGTGGAGTATAAATATAAATACTCCCCAGTCGTCGACCCGATCTCCTCCGCTGATGTTTAATGTCATAAAAACACTAAAGTCTCTCTCAGTCTGGTCTGACATTGTTTCGGGAAAAGACCGGGACCGGGCTCTTGTTTCCAGGGCAACGGACGCGCGTCAAGTATTTTTCTACCGTTCGTCCACGGCGTCGAAGACCCGCGTCTGGGGCGTCTAAACTCAAAGGCAAAGGCGTCCAAATAGAAGCATCCAGACAAAGGGAAATGTCTCTGTTTTTAAAAATACCCGTGTACATGTAAACAGGGACTAATCCATGTTATAATGTTGTTACCGCATCAAAAACAGACCTGGAGTTTAGTTTCATTCACACGTGTTTGAGTAACTCTTTATTATTAGTCTGTCTACATCTCCAAAGCTCAAAATGCTCCGTTCCACCCTGTGATGTCATTTTTTTTTTTCCAAGTTAACACCTACATTTTACCTTTAGTCAGTGTTGTGGAGTAACAGATTACATGTACTGGAGTTACGTAATCAGAGTACAAATTATGAGTATCTGTATTCAGTTACAGTTACTGTTTCCCCATGAGTGGTAATTGGATTACAGTTACTTTGTTGAAATGAATGGATAAATGGCGGTATTTTCCTGTTTTCACATTTTGGGCTAAATCTCTTTTTTTTTTTTTGGTAATTCCACTCATTACCAGACACTAGGTCTAAACTAGGACTAAACCAGGTCTAAACTATGTCTCAAACAGGATTTAACAGGACTAAATCCTGCTGTGTGGACGTGTCTCCTCTTCTTCTATCAATAATATTTTTAATTTGGTTCAGTAAAGTCTGGGCTTTTTATTTTCTTTTAGCAGATAAAACTTCTTATGTGAAGATTTCCTGGTCTTTGCTTCTCCACAGAAAATCAAGTAATCCAAAGTATTCAGATTACGTTACTCACCTTAAGTAATTTAATGGATTATATTACAAACTACATTTTGGGGTAAGTAATCTGTAATCTGTAGGGGATTACATTTTAAAAGTCACCTTCCCAACACTGCCTTTAGTTCAGTAGAGATCAGCAATTCCAGGTCTGAAATCAGCCAAATGATTCTAGTGAAGGTGTGTGGGGTTTAAAAACGCAGTGGAGCACTTCTTCCTGCATTACCACGTGAGTATTTTGAGTTTGAGAGAAGAAACTCAGCGTAAATCTGCAGGGTTTTTGTGTTAAAATTGTGTGAAGGAAGCAACAAAACGCAACTCCAGGTCTGTTTGTGACGAGGAAACAACATTATAACATATGGACTCTTTAAAGGTTGTATGGAAGATTTTTTTTAGTTTCAAACTGTCAGTGAAAGATTAAAATATCATTACAGAGACGCAGCAGCTTTGTAATTATGATGACCAAAAAAAAAAAAAAAGAACGAAAATCTATCAACTGTGGACGTGTTGAGGCCAGATAAACATCAGCCAATAGAAAACGAGGCTCCCTCATTTTCTATTGGCTGTTAGGTTGTCAATCAAACTCCCTAGTATAACTGACTCGTCGGAGCGCGGGGATTACGTGGTTACGTTGCTTCCTCGCATTTCGCACAAAGTTTGTCGCGACGGCGGACGAGAATCCACGACCGGTTCGCCGCAAAAGAAAGTCCGTTTTTGAGGTCGCTGAAAGAAGAAGAGAAGAAGGAGAAAAAGAGCGAAGACAAACTGAGGTGATTCTCGGAGATCTCGTCCAGCGATGGCGCGACCGAAGCAGACGAAGGGTCTAAAACTGACGCGTCGGTCGCTGAATTACTTCTAGACAGGAAACTTCAACAGTAATTCTGAACGCGCACAAGGACTGTCGCTGTATTTCTCTTCCCTTAAAAAAATCCTCTATACAACCTTTAATGTTTGGATGTTCGATTATGTTTTCATGCTGGACACACACACACACGGACACACACACACACACAGTCGTCCGTAGAGCAGGACTAAACCTTTGAGTCATATTGATTTGTTTTGATAGAAAAGCCACACAGAGTCGACCGCAGCTGTGTCCATTCACATCTGCCCCCGGCTCTGACTCACGTCCACGAAAACCTGCTCCACGAGGAAGAGAGACGCTCCGACAACAACTCTGTCCCGCCGTGAGGAGAGGAGAGGGGGAAGAGGAGGAGAGGAGAGAGGGAAGAAGACAGATGAATGACATAAACGTGCGGAAAGAGGAGGAGAGAGGAAGGAGAAAGGGACAGAGGAGAGAAGGTTAAAACTGTGATTGTGAAAGAGCGAGAGAGAGAAAAAGACGGACGGGAGAAGAGAAGAGGAGAGGGTAGAGAGGGAGAGAGGAAGAAAGAAGGGACAGAGGGGAGAGGGCTGAAAAACTGAGACCGAAAGAGCGAGAAAGAGACCGAGACGGAAAGAAGAGAGAGAGGGGGAGGAGAGGGTGAAAGAGAAGGAGAGAGGAAGTTGAGAGAGGAAAGCTGGTTAAAAGAAAGAGGGAGACTGAGAAAGACAGATGAGGTAGAGAGAAAGGAGGAGAGCGGTAGAGGGAGGAGGAAAAAAAGAGTGTGAGGAATGACAGACGTGTGAGAGGAGGAGAGCGGAAGTGGAGTGAGGAAGAAAGAAGGGATAGAGGAGAAAGGGTTAAAAAAAATGAGACTCTGAAAGAACGAGAGAAGAGAGAGACAGAGACGGAGAGGAGGAGAGAAGAGAGAGGGAGACGGTAGAAGACGGATGAATGACAGATGTGAGAGGAGGTGAGAGGAAAGAGGAAGTGGAGAGAGGAAGACGGAGACGGAGGGGAGGAGAGGAGAAGAGAGAGTCTGAGGAAGACAGGACGTATGAAAAGAGGAGAGAGCGAAAAGAGACAGGGAAACGGGAGAGAGGAGAGAGGGTAAAAACTGAGACCGAAAGAACGAGAGAGAGACCGAGACGGAAAGAAGAGAGAGAGGAGGGGAGGAGAGAGGAAAGAGAGAGGAGGAAGAAAGAGGGAGACCGAAGAAGGCAGACGGTAGTGAGATGGGGTGAGAGGAGGAGATGGAGGAGAGGAAGAAGGAAGGGAGAGAAGGTAGAGGGAGACTAAGAAAGGTGGATGAATGGCATAGAAGTGTGAGAGGAGGAGAGAGAAAGGAGAGATGGGGAAAGGGGAGAGGAAGAAGGAAGGGAGCGAGGGGAGGAAGTTAAAAGAGGGAGACTAAGAAAGACAGATGGATGAGATGGAGCGAGAGGAGGAGAAAGGGAGAGAAGGAGACTGAGAAAGACGTGAATGACGTGGACGTGTGAGAGGAGGAGACAGGAAAGAGGGAAGAGAAGCGAAATGGGAGAGGGAAAGAGGAAGAAGCAAGGGAGAAAGGGAGGGAGACTAAAAAAGAAGGGAGCGAGGAGAGAAAGTGAAAAGAAAGAGGGAGACTGAGAAGGATGTATGAAGGCACAGCGTGTGAGAGGAGGAGAGACGGGGAAACCGAAGAGGGAAAGAGGAAGTGGAAGGAGAGAAAGTGAAAAGAAGAGGAGACGGAGGAAGACAGATGGAGAGAAAAAGAGAGAGGAGAGAAGGAAGTTGAGTGAAAGAGAAGAGAGAAGAGGGAGAGGGAGAGGAAGTGAGAGAGGAAAGGGTTAAAAGAAAGAGGGAGACGGAAGAAGACAGATGGATGAGAGAGGAGGAAAGGAGAAAGAGTTAAAAGAGAGTGGGAGGGGGTGACAGAGAAAGAAATGAACCTTGCTTGGTTCAAATCAGAATCAAGAATAGTTTTATTGTCAGTGAAAACATTTTCCAAATAGAAAGTTTCTTTGGCGTCGCAGTGCAACTTAAAACAAGGAATAATGATGTAAACGAAACCAGGTGTAAAAATAAGGGCAAAAAAAAAAAAAACAAGGTAAAAATAGACTTTGAAATATGAAACAAACAACAAACTACATACACAGTGTGAGAAGAACAACAGAACAACAACTACAAGTACAACAACTACAAGTACAACGACTACAAGTGCAACAACTACAAGTACAACAACTACAAGTACAACTACAACAACTACAAGTACAACAACTACAAGTACAACAACTACAAGTACAACAACTACAAGTACAACAACTACAAGTACAACAACTACAAGTACAACAACTACAGTACAACAACTACAAGTACAACAACTACAAGTACAAGTGCAACAACTACAAGTACAAGTGACAAAGTACACACAACTACAAGTACAACAACTACAAGTACAACAACTACAAGTACAACAACTACAAGTAGAACAACTACAAGTACAAGTGACAAAGTACAAGTGTTAAAAGTGACAGTGACAAATATTAAAGTGGAACTAAACACTGAGTCACACTTTTTCACTACAAAACTCTGACTCCCAGCAGATTCTGGGTCCAGTCCCGTCTCTGGGTCCGGTCCCTTCTCTGACTCCCAGAAGACTCTTGTTCGTGTCCCATCTCTGAGTCCCAGTAGACTTTTGGTCCAGTCCCATCTCTGGCTCTTGGTCCAGTCTGACTCTCAGCAGACTCTTGGTCCAGTCCCATCTCTGGCTCTTGTTCTAGTCTCTCAGCAGACTCTTGGTCCAGTCCCATCTCTGGCTCTTGGTCTAGTCTGGGTCCACTCCCATCTCTGGCTCTTGGTCCAGTCTAACTCCCAGCAGACTCTTGGTCCAGTCCCATCTCTGACTCCCAGCAGACTCTTGGTCCAGTCTCGTTTCTGGGTCCGGTCCCTTCTCTGACTCCCAGAAGACTCTTGTTCGTGTCCCATCTCCTAGTCCCAGTAGACTCTTGGTCCAGTCCCATCTCTGGCTCTTGATCCAGTCTAACTCCCAGCAGACTCTTGGTCCAGACCCTTCTCTGACTCCTAGCAAACTTTTGGTCCAGTCCGATCTCTGTCTCCCAGCAGATTCTGGGTCCAGTCCCATCTCTGACTCCCAGCAGACTCTTGGTCTAGTCTAACTCACAGCAGACTGTTGGTCCAGTCCCACCTCTGACTCCCAGCAGACTCTTGGTCCAGTCTCGTTTCTGGGTCCGGTCCCTTCTCTGACTCCCAGAACTCTTCCAGTCCCGTTTCTGGGTCCTCCCTTCTCTGACTCCCAGAAGACTCTTGTTCGTGTCCCATCTCCTAGTCCCAGCAGACTCTTGGTCCAGTCTAACTCCCAGCAGACTGTTGGTCCAGTCCCACCTCTGACTCCCAGCAGACTCTTGTTCCAGTCTGAGTCCAAGCAGACTCTTGGTCCAGTCCCGTCTCTGGGTCCAGTCCCACCTCTGACTCCCCGCAGACTCTTGGCCCGGTCCTTGTGTCTCTGTGAATCGTGCTGAAGAGAGCGAGAGGGTTTTTAAAACGTCTCACATGACGAGAGGCTCTGAAGACACAGAGCCGTCCACAAGCACTCCACTCAGGACAGGATCAATTAGTCCGATTAGCAAAGACTGAGAAACAGAGAGAGAGAGAGAAAGAGAACACAGCATTATAAAGAGAGAGAGAAGGAGGAGGAAAGAAAAATAAGAGTGGGTCCTTTGGGGTGCTCTCTGACAAACCCGTGTGCCTGAATACATTTGAGCTGTTTGAGTTTGGAGCGAGAGACTGAACCGGGACTACAGACCAGGACCAGATTCAGGACTAAAACCCGGACTCAGACTTAAGACCAAGACCCACTCCCCCTTCAGAGCGCCGCACATGACATCGAGTTTGCGAATTTGTCGTGAATTGTCGTGTTGGCGCGTGGGTGAAGGAGACTCTTAGACGTAATTGTACTGCTAAACGTAAGGAGGACTTGAGAGATCCCTGGAGAGATCACTAAATTACTGAAACATGCACGGACGGCAAATAAAACCTCTCCAGTCATGTTTTTGATGAGGGAACAATGTTTGAAAGCTCCAGAAACTCTCTCAAATGAATGTTTAAACCATCGGAAAACTGTGACCCTTGTGCGTTAATTGTCTTTGCGTCGAAGTTTGGGATTTCTCAGCTCGACTTTTTGTTCCAGCTTTTCTTTACAAACTACTACTTGGTGTAAAAACTATGATAACTATTTACTACAGATTCTATTCCCACCAAACCAAGTAAATACCGTATTTTCCGGGCTATTAGGCGCTCTGGATTATAAGACGCACTGTCATTAAATGGTCTATTTTCGAACATTTTTTCACAAATAAACCGCACCGGACTTTAAAGGAAACACAACAATTGGATGGGTGAGTGGTTTTGTTTGTTTGTTTGTTCACGGTGACTCTGGGCTTTGTTCAGTTGTGGCGTGTAGGGAGGGTGTGTCTGGGATCGCTGGATTGTCGGCGTGTTCGCAGTGACTCAGTTGTTCAGTCGTGTCTAGAAGCGGCACATTGCGCTCGCTTTTTCGGTTCGTTCCTCCGTTCCGTTCCTCGTCGGCGTGGAGTGATGAGTGTGTCTGTTTACTGAAGTCGTGCTGGGACACTCGAGTGGATCTGTGTACAGGACGCTCTGGATTGTGGGGCACGCACTCGTTTTTTGATGGGGTTAGAGGCTTAAGAGCGCGCGTAATAGCCCAGAAAATACTGTAATTAGAAAAATATGACCTTTAAAGCTCCTTTATTAACTTCAAAAACAGACCTGGAGTTGTATTTTTGTTTCAGTCACACATTTGAGTTTGAGTAATCCTTTAATATTAGTCTGTCTACTTTGTGATAGTAGAAATGGTAGTTTTCAAGTTAAGTTAACAACTTTTTACGTTTTGTTCTGTAGAGATTGATAATAGGGTCCGGTCAAGTGGTAACGGAGGGAAACAGGGGCAGATTTTTTACATTCAAATGTCTCTTATTCAGAAACTAGAGGAACTATTGAAATAAGTAAAGTATCAGAATGTAGGAAAGAGTTACACTCCAACAGGGTCAAGTTAAACCTGTGATATTCTTTCATGTTGTTGACAAAAAATAAAAAAAACTCATGTTGGTAACGGAGGGAATGAAATAAGCACTTTTTGGGCAATAAATCCAAACAGTGATAACTCTTGGTTCTCACTTACATATCCTTAACAAACTGGTTTGAATATTTGCTTCATATAGTTTTCTACCATATGGTACAAGATTAGGTTGGAAAAAACTCTTACTTTTTGAGTAATGAGATTTTTTATGAAGAAAGGTCATGGTAACGGAGGGAAAAGTAACAGAGGGAAAATTGTACAAACAAGTAGAAGGTGCATGATTTTACATAATTTGTCAGATTTTTTCTTCCACATACTTTAATATTACTTCAAAATGAAAGGAAACTATTTCTATAAAATATGTCAGTCCTTCCAAGCAAATTTTTATCATTTTAATTTATATATATATTTTTTTTAATCATGTACCTTCATCAACAGTTCAAAGATGGAATAACACAAGATATGATGAAATACATCCATTTATTTACATGATTTTTGGGTCTTTGAAATTTGGGAAATAATTTTTGTTCCATGTTTCATACATGGTCTGTTTAAAACGTATGTAACTTTAGAACCAAAAATGGTACAGAAAAAAGGTAAACAGTTTCATAAACTAGAGTACATATGTATCTGTTCAATACATTTTTATATCAGATGCATTAACTTGATTTTTTGGCCTTGTTGTTTACTTCTGCTTGACTGGGCCCAATACAAGGGCTGAAACTATCCAAATGGTTCTAGGGAAGATGTATGGTGTTTAAAACCACCATGAAGCACTTCCTTTATCACAGGCTGGAAGTGATTTTTGAAAAGAACTACAGATGTTTTTCGATGAGGTAACAGCATTATAACGTAGATCAGAAAACAGTGTAATTTGGGCCCTTTAAACCCCTGAACACTTTGCCGTCTCAGTCGCCGCCCGCTGTAGCTGCGCTGAAGTGCTGAAGTGCTCTGACACAATAGACAGAACAGTCCTCGTGACGGCGTGTTTGGGTGGAGAGGAGAGTGTTTGGTGTATGTTTGACTGGGGTGATTATTTGCTGCAGATCTGACACTTTATTTGTACAGCTCTTTGTGCTGGTGTGCGGAGCGGGCGGGGTGTGGGAGTGGAGGTGTGGGAGTGGAGGTGTGGGAGTGGAGGTGTGGGAGTGGAGTGGCCTCAATTTGTCTCTTAAAGCGTGTGGGGCGCTGAGTGGAGGCGGGACATGTAACCCAATCTGCGGCGTTTAGAGAGATTCATCCGAAATACAGGCACATGCACAAATTTTGATCTGTTTTATCTGTTTTGGAGCCTGGTCCCTGCTCTGGTCTGGGCATACTGTCCATGTGTCCTTGAGCAATACACCTTACTATCCTCACCTTGTGTAAATGTGTTCTGTGGGTGAATATTGGTGGTCACAGATTGGAAGCTGTGCATGAAAAAGAATAAGAAAACAACAAGTAACAAACATTCTATTCTATTCTAACGTTGGTGGTGGATAAATCCGAGTCAGTTGTAAATGTGTTCCATTGCAACAGTCAGGAAAATAGGGCCTAAGAAAGTTTAATGTTTATTTTGTTATCTTATGTAGTTAACGTGAGGTTTCTCTAGCCTGAGTTTGTGTTTCAGAAACCCGTTTTGATTGGTTGTTCCATTGCACTTTCTCAAGGTGGAGGTCGGTTTTCCCTGAGTCCTAAGAATTCCGCATTATTCACATGACTTTTTTCTGTTTAGGGAGCCATTTTGAGGACTTTTCATCAATGCCAAATGTACACTAACCTAAATTATATCATTAAATCTAACACAGGGGTCTCCAACGTGTAGCTCAGGAGCTATCAGTATCTCTCCACCCCCTTCCAAGTAACTCGCCGAGGGATTTCTGAACTATATGTGTTGTACTGAATAACTCAAATTTGATTAATTACCATTTTAAATGTGTTATTTTGAACTTAGTGTTCTAATAAATAGATAATGGTTTTAGGTTTTATAGGCATCTAACTGTGCAACACTAAGACTTGCCCTCTTATATCGACTCAGTTTCTTGCGGTCGCTAAAATTAGTGGCTCTCCAGCATTTTCATTTTGTAAAGGTACAGTAACTCACCAGATGTAAAAGTGTGGAAACCCCTGATCTAACAGAACAACACAATTCAATGTGTTGTAAATACTTATTTGTTGACTATTTGCAGGTGTAGATCATTTCTTTCTGTGGTGTTATGTAGATATTTATTAGGCTCTGCAATTAACGTCAGCGTTAGCGCCAACACAAAGATGTATCATTCTAAAAGTAGAACTGCAGTGAAGATTTCAGCTCATTTGTCAAGTGTTTACCACAGCTCTTTGTCCACTGTCTGATCTGTCGGGAATTTTGGTATGTGCACAATTCTGAAAAATTACATTACATTACTTTACATTATTTTACATTACATTACTTTACATTACTTTACATTACATTACATTACATTACATTGCATTTACATTACTTTACATTACATTTACTTTACATTACTTTTTACATTACATTATTTTACATTACATTACTTTACATTGCATTTACATTACATTACTTTACATTACATTACATTACTTTACATTACTTACATTTAGTTACTTTACATTACATTACATTACTTTACATTACATTTTACATTACATTACTTTACATTACATTACTTTACATTACATTACTTTACATTGCATTACTTTTACATTACATTACTTTACATTGCTTTACATTACATTACTTTACATTACATTACATTTACATTACTTTACATTACATTACTTTACATTACTTTACTTAATTACTTTACTTTACATTACATTTACTTTACATTACATTACATTTACATTACTTTACATTAAATTACTTCACATTGCATTACGTTACGTTACATTACTTAACATTGCTTTACAATACATTACTTTGCATTACTTTACTTTAGATTGCATTGCATTACTTTACATTACATTACATTACATGACTGCGGAAATGGCGTCACAGTTTGTCCGTCTGACTGGAACGAGCCATGTACCTCTGTGCACATTTTCTATCACTGTAAGAATGATCCAGTATTTTCATCTGAAACTTACAGAAACATTTGCATACAACCCCTTAAAAAAATGTTAGTTTTTGATGATTATTTTAAATTTTTTTGCAGCTCCAAAATAATTTCTAAACCTTGATAGAGCCCTTATATATATATATACACGTTTCCAAATGGGATGCCGATACAGAAACATTTGCTGGACTGGATATCGGTTCAGCCAATATCCTGGCGTGTTTGCATCAGGTGGACCAGTTCTGTCTAATTTTATTTATGTACAAAGTAAATAAATGCAGTTTCAGTCTCTCTGCTTGTATCGTTTGTTATCAGGAATTGACAGATAATTAAAGCCGTAGTATCAGAATCACTAAACTGCGCAACATACGAGGAAAACACTAACGGAATCCGAAAGGCGTCACAACATCGTCGACTTGTCCCTGTTAGCGTAGTTAGCGTCATTAGCCTAGTTAGCTGTGATTAGCATGGTTAGCAGAGCAGGCCGAGGCAGATTAAGTGAGCGGCGGGCTGGAGCGTGATACCATTTGGCGGGGTTATCTTTTATCTGGGCGCCGGACTGTTTGGCTCGCGCGTTTGCTAATGCGATGTGACGCCCAGGGGCCTCTAGGGGGAGCAGGCTGCAGCCGGACCAGCCTCGGTGATTAGAATACACTCACACACAGGCCAGGCCCCCCCAGCTCTGCTCCTATCAGCTCCACCACTCTGTCCAATGCAATCTGTGTTACCCTGCGACTCAGGCACCAGGCACAACGTTTTTACAGCCAAGGATAACCGGGACTGCTCACGATACGGGGGATTCTGCTGGGCTTTTTTTCTGTTTTTTGTTGACTAAACCTTGCAAAAACAGAAAATCTACAGCTCAGTCTACTTAAAATCAGAAAGCTTATATTAATTTGACACATTTAGATTGATTTTGACATTGAACATCTACATTTTTTCACTGATTTCAAGTAATTTTTGGCAGTTTTTTGCATGTATTTATTGTCCGCTAATGGATTTTTAAAGGTGCACTGTGTAACTTTTTGGTTGTTTCTATGGAGATGTCATTGCTTTGTCTGTGTGATTTTAAACAGCTCTAGTTTTTATTTATCCAATGCATGCGTCACGAATTTCGGACTTGCGGTCATCGCGCAATGCATACTGGGAAGGATCCTCCGAAAAAGTGAACATCAAACTGCTATGTTTGTTTTCACAGTGAGACGCGTCTATTGACAAAGTCGATCTTTTCAAGTCTTTTGAACCATATCACTTTTGTTTCTGGTTCTGATTATTGTCATATTTTAGTTTTGGGATTCGAGCATCGTAATTGTGTGGTTGTTGGATCCCAACAGCGAAAAACGGCTCGAGAAATGGGCTTCGGAAGTTTGCGAATTCCATAAATGCAAAAGTGAATCAGATGTGTGTGACTGCAAACCTCAAACCTCAAACTGTTTCTCTTCCCAACGGAATTGAAAAATAGTGAAAGATGAAGGCGATGGGCAGGATTGATCCACAGGAAGAACCAAAAAGGAAACCTTTGGCTGACTAAGAAATCAACAAGCACACAATTATGATGTCCGAATATGACATTATCAGAACCAGAAACAAAAGTGATATGGTTCAAAGGACTTGAAAAGATCGAATTTGTCAACAGACGCATCCCACTGGAAAATCAAACATGGTAGTTTGATGCTTACTTTTTTGGAGGCTCCTTCTCAATATGCATTGCGCGATGAAATTCCAAAATTCCAAGAAAAACAAACAGGCATGCTGGCTTTGAGCAGGGTCGCCTCTCCACAGTTGTGGCCTGTAACTTGATCTGGTTTGGTTTGGTAGAAAAACAAAACAGCTCACAGCAGAACAACCGGAGCAGCTCCATCGCACCCACCAGCTCATTTATGCACTATTTAACGATAACACCATTTTCCCGTTGAGGCTCCGTCCGCAGATTTCCCCAAAACTAACAAAAACAGGCCTCTTTCCTTCTCCAGAGGACTGACACAGAGCGTATCTTCTATCCACTGTCCTGTTGGTTCTGTCTCCAATATGAAGAGATCAAACTGGTCCAAGTCCTGGTCCAGTCAGGTCCGCGACACAAGCCACATGCACGAGCTGGTTGTAAAAATAATACAGTCTTAATCTCACTTCCCACTTTAATCTAAAAGTTAAGGCCAGTCCATATTAACACTAGGGCTCCAGATAGACTTAACCTGGACCAGACTTAGACTTAAGGTAGACTTAGCTCCCGTCTCGCTCTCCTCTGTGGAGGTATAAGCTAAAGTCGCTAGCCGCCATTAGCCTGTGTGTGAATCAAAATAAGAGCTGTAGGATTTCACCGCGGCCAAATGCACTCATTTCAGCTTAATGCTTCTTTTCTTGCTTGGCAGAAGGGTCCCGCTGACGAGAAGACATATTACTCCCTAAAAACTATTCCTCGAACAAACTTTGACTTGAAATTGAACACGCCGCCAGTGGAGAGTTCGGCAGGACAGAGCGAGCAGAGAGCATTTATCGCTCGCTTATATTTACTATCACAGGGTATTCGCAAAGGCCCGGAAGATGTCGTAATATGATCCCGCCCATAACTCAGTGAAATATGATTGGTTAAGACAGCTGTCAATCTCAAACTCATCCCCACACTGACTTGTATTGCACGGGTCTTCGCTACAGGAAGGCGAAGGTCCTGCAGGTGTTTATTTAGTTCAGTGGCTGCAGGGGGAGTCACTGATTTACCCAGATACCACTGGAATGAAAATTGTGATTGGGCCATTTCCATTTCATTATATTAAAGGTTGTATGGAAGATTTTTTAGTTTCAAACTGTCAGTGAAAGATTAAAATATCATTACAGAGACGCAGCAGCTTTGTAATTATGATGACCAAAAAAAAAAAGAACGAAAATCTATCAACTGTGGACGTGTTGAGGCCAGATAAACATCAGCCAATAGAAAACGAGGCTCCCTCATTTTCTATTGGCTGTTAGGTTGTCAATCAAACTCCCTAGTATAACTGACTTGTCGGAGCGCGGGGATTACGTGGTTACGTTGCTTCCTCGCATTTCGCACAAAGTTTGTCGCGACGGCGGACGAGAATCCACGACCGGTTCGCCGCAAATGAAAGTCCGTTTTTGAGGTCGCTGAAAGAAGAAGAGAAGAAGGAGAAAAAGAGCGAAGACAAACTGAGGTGATTCTTGGAGATTTCGTCCAGCGATGGCGCGACCGAAGCAGACGAAGGGTCTAAAACTGACGCGTCGGTCGCTGAATTACTTCTAGACAGGAAACTTCAACAGTAATTCTGAACGCGCACAAGGACTGTCGCTGTATTTCTCTTCCCTTAAAAAAATCCTCTATACAACCTTTAATCCTTTGTTTCCCAAGAAATACCAGTCCAAGTTTTAACAATGATCTAGAAATGATTACTAGTGTCGTGTTTATTGCTCACTGAATAAAAAATATTCAAAAAATATATTAGTAGTACAAAAATTCCTTTAATATTTTTTTTCTTGGGCCTTCACTGAATACCTTGAAAGTCCTGACGGTTCCCCTCTGGTAGCACCTTCATGTGAACCCTAGATCCATGTGTTACCCTCACAGACAGCAGCGTTTTCTGTGTTGCCAAACCATACACCATATATATGAAATGACAATGTGCCAAACAAATAATCCGTCCACGTATTCGCCGCATCGTTGTATAAGCCGTAGGGTAGGGTATAGATGTGTATATGGCACGACAACATTATTTTATAGTTGGGTGAATGTATACTTTGTCTATATGTATCCATATATTCTTCTTACTTTTCTAAAATTATTCTATGATCGTTATATGATGATTTCATTATTATTATTTGTATTATTATTACACTATATGTTGACTGTCTTTGTTTTTTGAATTATGGGGTTTTGTGTACACTGTTTCTTTATGACCTGTCACCCTTGGGTGCTTGCCACACCCTATTTAAGATGGCCACCTGAGCTCTCATTCTGTTTTGCCTGACGAAGGCCTAGTGCCGAAACGTTGCACGGTTTGTCCTAATAAATTTCACAGTTTGCAAGTAAGACGGTGTGCGGGATTTTTCTGTATGTTCTGGGGCTGCTCCCTCTCCTCCAACGCACTCGTCTCTAGTAGTTGATGTGCGAGGCTCTCATTCTCTCATAAGCCGTAGGGTTCAAAGTGTGAGAAAAACGTAGCAGCTTATATTCCAGAATTTACAGTCATTCTAGTTTAGTCCATCTTACACCTGGTTTCATTCTAGTTTGGTCTGATATAAATGCCGTAATTACAGATGTGATGGTTTTGACACAACAACATCTGTATGTCATTACACCAAGCTGCTTCCTTTTGATTATTTTGATCACAGCCTGAAAACCATCGTGTAAAAGTGAACCACAGACTCCCTACACTCAGCTCAGCCTCAGACGTAGCGACAGTTCGTCATATCCACTCTCCATTTTCACTCTTCTGTACTCGCTCTGTGTTTTATAGAGTTTGGCGTTTGGGGCTTTATGCTTTTCTGCACCTTCGCTGTGAAGTTTCACACGACGTGCTCCAACCTAAAGCGTGCGCTCTGGAGGGTCTGTAGGCCGATGCTGGAACACGGCGCATTGTTGCTTTTGACGCCTCGCGGTTTAAAAAAGGTTTGGTGAAAAGGTGTGAGGAGGAAAACTATACAAATACACTGAGCTGAAATGAGGAATTGTCCTTTATATATATGCAAAACTGGAGGATTATTAATATTAGTGTGTGGAAAGTGAAATTAAGATGTGTCACCCGTCCAACATTTGGGTTTTGTTCTTAGTTTTAAATTACTTACTTCAAATAGACCTACAGTTTATTGACTATAGTGAATACCGTAAATTCTGGATTATAAGTAGCTACTTTTTTCTCACACTTCTAACCCTGCGAGTAATAAAACGATGCGGCGAATATTTGGACGGATTCTTTGTTTGGCGCATTGTCCGAGTGCAGAAAACGTCGCTGTCTGTGCGGGAAACTCGTGGATCTTGGGCTCACATGAAGTTGCAACACGAGCTCACGATATTGTCAGTGCACTCAAATAGTTTATCGGCGTGTGGTCAAGTAAGTTATGACTCTAAATGAACATTAGTGCGGGGGATACGTCTTACCCGTGTGCGTAAATGACGAGAAGAAACGTCTCAAACTTCAGTAGCCGCACATCCACTCAGACCTGGTCGATACAACTAACCCCGCCCCCGAGAGAGTCTGAAATCTGCTGAAATCCTCCAAGACACTGACATGATACAGACAGAACAGAGACTCTTTCTGCAGGAGACATGCGCATTAGAGAGACGCACGGGGAGGTCCTTATGTGCTGCAGATTTTTCTAATGACGGTAATGAAACTGATACCGTTTCTACTTTTTGATACCGCGAGATACTTTAATACCGTATTACCGCCCAATCCTACTCACAATAACTCCAATGTTCAAACTCTGAGGTAAACAAACTTAAAGGTTCAATGTGCAACTTTTCTGTTAGGGATAAACCACCTGCTTGTCACTAGGGCTGAGTATCATTAAGGAGTCACCGATACATTACATATGTTTTTGGCGCAGCCATCGAGGAAGTGAGCTGCTGCCGTTTATTGACTGCACACCGATGCGTAACCACACCCACACCCCAAAAGTGGGTCACGAAGTCAATTAATCAATTAAGGACACCCAATTATTTAACAACATACCTCGATAAAGTCCACTTTCGATTCGATATGATATATCTCAAATCATAAAAAAAAAAAAAACACTAGATGTGTGATACTAACATTTTTTGTTAAACCACTTGTGCAAAGTTCATATGAAACACAAACATTTTAATCATCAAAATTGTGAAAATGTCAAATGTGTCACATAAACACATTTTCTTCCTCTGAAAAAGCAACAAAACTCTCAGCCAGGTTGGCGCCACCTCATTCCTCTGCTCAATTTCATTTCAATTTCATTTAGAATACAGGAAAAGGTTCGCGAAAACCCCAGAAGTGCGAGTTCAAGCACCAGCCAATCAACAAAGAGCCATATATTCAGTGTTGTCAACGACTCCCGAGATCGAGGATTTAAAGCCGGAACAAAGAGAATGTTTGGTGAATTTTATCAAGAGGAAAGACATTATTGTCCTTCTTCCTACGGGATTTGGGAAAAGCTTAATATACCAGTTTGCCCTGTTAGTGGCACTTTACATACATCACGACCAAATATCAGCGACTGGTTAAATTTTTTAAAAAGTACCCGCGAACGAATCCTAAAGCTGCGAGGTCAGACGGTTTCCATAAAGTGAAACCGGCTGATGAAACAGGCTAAAACTCTCTACCAGTCGAGCAAGACTTTTTATACTTTAAATTAAGAGGAAAGACGTTATTGTCCTTCTTCCTACGGGATTTGGAAAAAGCTTAATATACCAGTTAACCCCGTTAGTGTGCATTACATATGTCACGACGAAATAGCAGCGTCGAGTGAACGAATTCTAACACTGCGAGGTCAGACGGTTTCTACAAAGTGAAACCAGCTGATGAATCAGGGTACAAAACTGTAGCGCTGTAACAAAATAATTAAGTAAAATAAATTGATATTTTGATATTTTTGCACACCCCTAGTACAAACTAATAATAAAGAGTTACTCAAACATGTGCGAATGAAACAAAACACAACTCCAGGTCTGTTTTTGAGGCGGCAACAACATTAAAACATTCTTTAAAACTCACAAAAATCAACGTTATGTAATATAGGACCTTTAATCGTACGTTACCACTGATTTATTCACAGTTATTTACTTTTAATGTTTTGATTCTGAAGCCAATTATCCAATCAGAAGCCATTATTCTGTTGTGAGAACGCTAACGAGTTTGTCACTGCTATTGTCGTTCACCCGATTCTCCCGACCACACCGTCCGTATTAAACAATTCATTATCAAACCCAAACCAAACCACCTCCAATAACAAAGCAGTTGTATCACAGTCTCGTGTCTTAAAAGCATCATTATTGGTTCGTCTTTATCTCAAATGGCGTCAGGAGAATAGGGTGTAATCTTGTGGATAATATGCACGGCTGGAGGTGGTTAGAGCTGTTATTATTAGTGGAAAATTACAGAGCCATAAAAAGTGCTTTATCTCCCAATGAAATCAGCCGATGCCTCGTATCGACCGCCTTCACTCTGATGTTCTCTGCTTTGGGAGAATACTCAAACTCTGCGGATTTCAAAACAGTCTGTAATTATAGTCTCATATCAGACCCAACGAGAATGAGAGCAGAAACTAAACTAGAACTGAAGCAGGACTGTCTCGGGGTCTAAACTGGACCAGACCTTCATTATCCTTCCATATGAAACAACAGACAAAGGGTTTCACAAGACGTAAACAAGACCAAGCCAGAACTAAACCAGAACTATCTTTTGTTCTAGACTAAACCAGGACTATCTTGGGTGTTAAAACGGACTAAACAACAAGTACACTTATAAAATTATATGGACAAAAAGTTTAATACTAAAACCAGACTATGCCAGGATTAAACCAGGACTATCTTGAGCTCTAAATTGAACCAAACATTGATACTTACACATGAAACTACGGACAAAGGGTTTAATAAGTCGTAAACTAGGATTAAGCCAGGACTAAAGCAGGACCACCTTGAACCGAACTCTGGACATAAGGTTTGTTAGAGAATAAAACAGGAAAAATAGGGCTAACTTTGTGACTCAGCGGTTAAGGCTTTCGACCATCATTCTCAAGACGGTTGAATCCCGTCTCCAGCCAGAGCAATATTTCGTGTCCTTGAGCAAGTGAAAATGCAGCTGTTTGCTCTGCCTCTGCCTCTCAAAAAGTCTGGTTTGGTCATGTGTTTTAAAGTGCACTGGTCTTTTAGGAGCTGCTCTGACTTCCACACTGTTGTATTGACTCTGGGAAAGGTTCTATATAAATACACTTCGCTCGCTGGTGAAGCACTATGTAAATGTACAGCATTATTATTTATGAATATTGAACCAAGTGCAAACACAGACTGTGTATCTGTCAATATTTTCCATGTACTATACTTGAACAACACCTGGTTTTCGTTACCTGGTCCTGAATGGTCCATTTTTCAGTAACTATTTCTGTATTAGCTATTACATAAAATGACAAAAGAGAACTAGCTCATTTAATTCTGAATAAACATTATTTAATTCAGAATAAAAAAGTATTCTGCTTTAAAAAGACCATGTAAATACTTCCTAATGAAAATGATTATTCGGAACTTAATTCTGAAGTAAGCATGTGGTTCATTCTGATTTTAAATCAATCAATCAATCAAACTTTATTTCGATAGCACCTTCCTACGACCAAAGTGTTGTACAACATTTAAACAAGATAAAAAACAATAAACATCATACAAACAAAGCAACAAAGCACATTACACCATTAAAGTAAAGAAAGTGTCACAGGGCCACTAAGTGTTAAAAGACGTTCTAAATAAGTAGGTTTTAAGTTTGGCTTTGAACAGAGGCAGGTCAGGGACGGACCGTAACTCAATCGGCAGAGAGTTCCAGAGTTTTGGATCGGCCCCTGCAAAAAAAACGATCACCCCACTGTTTGCGCCGGGACCGGGGGACCTCCAGCAGATGTCGCCCAGCAGATCGTAGAGCTCTGCTGGGTTGGTGAGGGGTCAAAATCTCACACAAAGCCAGATTAATTTATTCCTCAATCATGTAAACGTTTATTCTTCTTAAAAATAATTCTGGTCATTCGGCGCATGCTCGCTGCGTCGCCCTTCTGATGCGATCCGGATTAACCAGCTCCACCAGTCCTGTTTTGAGACTTTCATCCACGTCTCTTTGGATTTGCGAGCTGGATGCGGGAGTGGGCTGAGGTAGAGCAGAACAGAAGACGCAAAAGTGGCGTCACTTCACATTTTATTCCGCGTTTAGACGAGTGTTTTCGGGAGGAAATGTGCGTGCATACGGTGACGCAAAAGTGTGTGGAATTCGATTGGTTATGCATGCCGTCCAACATGTTTGTTTCTGAGTACTGTATGTATGTGACGTAAACGTGTACGTGACGTGAGCAGATCTGACCAGAGTTTTGTGTCTTGGGCAGTGTAGACGGAAACACCACAGTGGAACGAATTCAACTTTTCCATGCTGGAGGCTGGTTTCAGATTTTTACATTTTTAAGCCCCAAAAACGTCGTCACCGTCTAAACGAAAGGCACTTCTGATAAAATATTTTGCTGTTTTTACCTGCAAGTGTTTTCGAGTAAAAGGACCTCAGTTTGTCTTCTTCCTCCTTCTACGACGCTCTTCCCTTCTCCTCCTCAGCCGACAGACGTAAAGTGTGATGAGAGAATTCTCCAGCTGCTGCGCAATTATCATCAGAACCACTGTGGGAAAAGTTTGGATCATGTTTGTGTCTGTGGAGATGACAAAAAACATGACAAAAAAGCCAGTAGCAGCTGAAGTGTGTGTTTTCTTCCGGTGGACATAAATACGTTCGTGTCTCTGTCCAGTCAGAACACTTCCCCACCCCCAGACGTCGAGCGGAATTAAATAAAGACGATTTAATGTGTTTTCCATGTAAACCTCAATTCGGAATTATTATTTCCATGTAAACTCAAAGTAGGATATTTCATTCTGAATTTAAAAACTTCATGTAAACGTGAACATTTTGCAGTGGCCCAAAGTTATTCTTCACTCACCGTATGAACTCCCGGAACATCCTAATTAATTGCGGTGGGTTTATACAACAACAACTAGCATGCTAAAGCACACTTCCTGGTTATGGGACAATAAAACACAGTAAAACACGCAGTGCACAGCTGCTTATACACAGTGTTGGGGAGTAACAGATTACATGTACCGGAGTTACGTAATCAGAGTACAAATTATGAGTAACTGTATTCAGTTACAGTTACTGTTTCAGTGAGTGGTAATTGGATTACAGTTACTTTGTTGAAATAAATTAATTACATGGCAGTATTTTCCTGTTTTTACATTTTGGGCTATATCCCTTTTTTTTTTTTTTTTTTTTTTATTTTACTAATTCCACCCAAACAGAACGCGGCAATAAGAGCGATGTAAACGTCATGTTAACGTTGGTGGCGTCAGTCACAAAATGGACGAGGTCGTTAATAATCGTTGTTGTTAATAAATTCAGGAGCAGGACCACGCCTCAGCCGCCCTCTCCTCTCACCACGAACCACAACTCACCTCCACCACGCCTCCAATTTCCCAGAAGCCTGTATGTATCAGCCTTTCCCATCATCCCAGTTTGTCTCGGCGAACTCGACCCCACCCTCCCATCCACTATTTTGTCTTTCAGTCATAAGACGCCTACGGGGGGTCTCGTTCCAGCTGGGCCAATTGTAGATTGAGTCTCAACCAGCCACCTCTGCCCCGCTTCGTACATTATCAATAAACTTCTTCGCACTATGTCGTCGTTGGCGTGGTCCTAACTATTGAATCTGATACTGCATCATTTTGAGTAAAAAACATGAAATATTACAGATTTTTACTGGGCTGGTGCCTTTATGTTTGTACTGAAAGAGATTTTTTTTGTTTTGTTTTGTTTTCAATTGAATAAACAATATGACACCTACCAGCGGGGGGGAGATAATTTAAACCTGCAGTGATCTCATATAGAAAGCATTTCTCTATCAATAATATTTTTAATACGGTTCAGGAAAGACTGGGCTTGTGAAGATATCCTAGTCTTTGTTACTTTACAGTAAACACCGGTTCATGGAGACTTGGGCTCAACAGACAATTTGAAGAGAACAAACAAGAATTTTCAGGATGTGGTTGATTACATTCATACAGTTTTAAAAAACATGACAATATCAAGTAATGCAAAGTATTCAGATTATATTACTCACTTTAAGTAATTTAATGGATGTTAATTAATGTTCCAAACTACATTTTGGGGTTTGTAATCTGTAACCTGTAGGGGAATACATTTTTTTTTTTTTTTTGTTATTCAAGTTTTTATTACATTTTATAATCTTTACCACACAGTATATAACAGAACAGACAGCAGCACACCACCTTGGGCCGAAGGAGCAAAACCACAAATCCATCTGCACATCTGCACATGCAAGTGCAGATCTCCAGAGCAAAAACAAAGAACAAAACTAAAATTCCAAAGTGCATGTGACAAGCCTGAACACCTCTCTAATTTTCACTCAGTTTAACCTGTTACAAGTTAGTTTCAATTCTAAATTAAAAGGCCAAATCCATACCACATCCAGAAAGGCCAAAAACAAAGATTTGTTTTCCTAATGTACCAGTTTCAAATGTGTTTTAGTCAATGGAGCAATCAAACCTGTCACAGGTATTTCAATCAAAAACAGGTGTCCAAGATTTTACAAAAATGTCCATGTTTCCATCATTCAACTTAGCCAATAATTTCTCATATGAGACAAATTAATTACAATTAAAGTCTGGAGGAGAAGGATCTTTCCATTAGAGATGCGCGGATGGGCTATTTTTTCATCCGCAACTGCAACACAAAACTCATCATCCGCCCGCTGTCCATTTTGCACCGAAGGTTTTCAAAACCGCACCCGCCCGCCATCCGCCCATTGATTTTAGATTTTAGAACAATCATACAGCAAACAAACTAAGGAGCCTCGATAAAAATGCAAACTCTATAGCTCATTCATTCCAAAATTCGCTCAGCGTGTTTGTTCACATTCTTAATTGTCCGTAACAACCCCAAACTTACCTGGTTTTCTTGCGCAGCTAATTAATTGACAACGTTTTCCGACGAGGCTGTTTTTGAACCTTCTTGCCTTCGTGTTGGATGTTGTTACATTCTGAACATTCTGCCATTGCCCGATGTTATTTCAAAGTCATAGCCTCACTCCATCGGTCTTTCTTTAAGTTTTAAATCCCCCGAGTGGCAGTTTACGCTATAATGTCTGCGTGTTTTAAAATATAACTGATATCGAAACAAAACAAAAAAGCATAACTAAATAAATATGGCAAACAGCTGAAATAAATTAGAAATAATAAAATAAACTGCATATAATATGTGCCTCTAAACCTTAGGCATCAATAACCTGACACAACCTTAACCTTCAGAACATAAAAACGAGGTCAAATGGGCTAATTAATGATATGACGTACACTTCATACTACAAGCACAGACAACGACACTCGTCTTTTCAGATGTAGGTAACAATACTAACAATAACGTTTTTTGTTTTTTTTTTGTAGTTAAACCGCCACCCGCCCGAATTTAATAAAAATATAATTTTTCGTCACGTCATCCGCCCGACCCGCGGATTAACCGTGGATTAACCGCGGTTGTAACTGCAATCCGCGCATCTCTACTTTCCATACACCAAGAATGACCCGTCTTCACCTTTAAAACCACATACTCACATTTTGTTACCCCTGGCGTTACTGATTTATCCCCAAGTAAACATCATCTTGGTGACCTGGGTATAGTTTTACCAATCCACCTTTCTATACATTCTAGTTCTCTCTTCCCCACATTCCCAAATAACATGCATAAAGGTTCCAGAGGCAGGGGAATACGTTTTAAAAAGAACCTGTACGAGAAAATACATGTTTCACTCAAATACTCGAAGAAAAATCAGGTACCGTCACAACCCAAAGCGAAGGACTAAACCTGAACCTAAAACCTGCCGATGAACCCAAACACCAGCTCCACCTTCACTCTGACACGTGTCTGTTGCGATGACTCGTCACTTTGTCTGAATACAGTTTGTACCTTTGTGTTTTTCCTGACTCACTGTCCCTTCCTGTCGTCCCTCTGGACTCCATTAGAGCTCAGCTGCTTTTGTACAGTTGTTATTTCCTTTCTCTTCTCTCTCTCCCCGCGGACCCGTTTTCTGTCTGTCCCTTCTGTGTCTCTGAGCTTCGGGATCGTTTAAATCTGTGAAATCGATAGTCTCGCGGCGACAGAGAGGAAGGAGCTGCTGGAATTAAAGCGTTTAAAGATGAACTGTGGAACTTTTCTATTTTTCTATACCAGATGTTTCTCCTTTTTTCCTCATTTTGTTTTGCCCGGATGTATTCTATAAGCAGCTTTTGAGGTCACAACATATCTACATCAATTCTGAAGCGGTTTATTGTTCGATAATCAGGAGGTGTGCGTTATCCTGCTAGTTGTTGTCAGCTTTGCCATCACCGTCACTGCAAAACTCTGATCTAGTTCTGTTTTTCATGGTTAAAAATGAAAAAAATCCGCTTCAACTTTTTCGTTAGGGGTGCGTCGCCTGCTCGTTTCTACGGATACGTCATCGCTCTGCCTGGAATGTTCCGCAGTGTGACATTAAACAGCTCTTTTTTTGACAGGAGATTATTGTTTTACTTTGAACATGATTTTCAGAGTGTAAAGGTCGAATAAATCCTAAAATTTCAGAGTTTGAAGATTTATAAATAACACATTGGTTGATTCATTGTAAGTTGATAATGTGACGCTCTTATTGCCTTTTTTTGCAAAGTAAAGACTGGATTTGTGTTAGTCTTATATGTATTGCCCAAAATCTCGATACCGTAGGTTATGTCGTGCATTACCAGTGAGTTGTATATAATAAAAAGACTGTTTTTATCTAGGACATATCTATATTTGTATATAATTGCGATCACTTTGGGTAATTTATTTCTAATTTTATTTATGTGTGATTTACAGTTTAAATTATGGTTTATAGCAGGAGTGTCCAACTCATTTTGGTCCGGGGGCCGTATCCAACCTACTTTGATCCCAAAGGGGCCGGATCAGAAAACTCATGTCATATAAACCTCAAAAAATAACAATAAGTTCAAATATTTGTGCAGAGAAACACAAATCTATTACAGAAATCTTTTTTAATTGATGAACTCTTTCTTTTACAAAATATTATAAAATTATGAACAACCTGAAACTTTAAGTAAAATGTAATTTCAACACAATGTTTTAACATGAACTTGTTTGCAAACAAGAATAAGTCAATTTTTGTTGTAAAATCCTGCACTCGGCTCCACTTTTCTCATGTTGGACATTTTTCTGATGAGGGTGTCACGGTCAACAGTCAAAACGATCGTCCTTTAAGAGCGTTTGGAAAGAGACAAGTCTTCATTTGTGCTGCTCTGGTGGGAGGGGCCACGTACAGAGACGCTGGAGACGCTGCTGTGATAAACACCACAGAAAATTAACAATATTTTAATAGAAAATATTATTAAAATATTTTAGTAGAAAATCACCCAAGGGCCACATTAAAGGTCTTGGAGGGCCGGATCTGGCCCCCGGGCCGTATGTTTGACACCTGTGGTCTAGAGTTACTCCAAAAAATGTATTTTCAAAGACTCTCTAGTGGTGTATTACTGAGCATAATTTGTACATGGTTTTGTACTTTTCGTTTTGCAAATATCATACATTTAGTTTTTTCTGTGTTTAGCGACAATTTATTAACATAGAAAAAACTAACATTAAACAGCTCTACTTTATTTTTATTCAATTTTTTTTAGCTCAAAATACCTAGAAAAACAAACATCCTGACTTGTAACTTTGTCCCGTTTGGTCTCCATGAAGATCGAAAGGTTTAGTATCATCCTGTGAAACATTCTAGACAAAAGTTGCACAATGGAGCTTTAATTTATCTCTCTATTGGTACAGTTGTTCTTTCCGCTCTCTTCTCCCTCCCCGCGGACCGTTTTGGAGTCGGTCCCTTCCTTGTCTCTGGGCTTCGGGATCATTTAAATCTGTGAAATCAATTGTCTCGCGGTGACACGGGGAAAGGAGCCGGGCTGTGATGGGACACTGTAAAAAAAACACTCCCTCTCTCACTTTTGTGCCAAGTTTAATTCAACGTGAAATTGAATCTTTGCTGAGAAGTGGGATCCGCCGACCGCTAAACATCCGTCTAATGCCCTGAAATGAGAATCAGAAGGTGTGGCTCCGCTCGGAGACGTCGGGAAAGACCGGAGAGTGTAGACGCCAGCACTTTTATCTGTACATTTAAATGAATTTATGTAGATAATACACAAAATAGATGCGGCAACGAGCAATGGCAGGTGAGGATAAGGAAAGAGGAAGTCGTCGTGGAGTGACTATCGTATAACTCAAAGGTGGAGGGTTCGATCCCAGCTCTGATCATAATGTTGTTGCATCCTTGAGCAAGACTATTCCCACATTTTTTTATTCTCGTTGTGGTTTATTTTGTACAATCATAAACGATAAACTTCTGAGCCTTCTTTATCATTATTATTTTTAGTTTGTACGACCATAATAACAAAAAAAAAGAAAGAAAATGGGTCAAAATTATATTTAGTATGCATAGTATGTAATTTATGTTGCTGTATTTAAATATTTGTAAAGTTTGCAAAGCTTTGGGATGCAGGAGAGCTTCGTGGAGATACAAAAATGTGCAGAATTGTCCTTTTGGTGTCTTCAGTGCAGGGACCAGTCTCAAATACAAAGTAAAAAAAAAACTGAGGCTCAAAAAGTACAAAATAATGAAAAGTCTTTAATACCACATGGAAGGTAAAGTTAAAATCACACCGATGTGTTTCGGCTTCATCAGGGTAAACTCCAGGTGGATATAAAAGTGCAGATTTAAAGTCATAGATGTAGGTCACATGTTCACAGTCTCCTGGTGCATGATGGGACATGTAGGCTGGACAGATTTTAGTTACAAGCTATTAAAGTTAAAATATAATACAAGATATAAATAGTACAAATCCCAACAACCAACACACAGAAAGACACACATAGTATAAAAATGCATAAAAAGACATATAGTATAATCACTTTCTCTTGCTCTTTAATATATTACATATATTGTGTGTATATATATATATATATATATATATATATATATATATATATATATATATATATATATATATATATATACACACATATATATATATATATATATATATATATATATATATACATATATATATATATATATATCTCGCGTGGCGGCGTCTGCGCATGTTAACATTGCCGAACAACTGAAGAAAGTGATGGATCGGTGCAGTGGTACGTACGGAGAGAAAATGGCGCCAAGCGATTATGAGATCTGACTTTTTTGGCGACGGTGGTTTTGTGATGCAAATGTGTCACTCTTTTGAACACATGTTGCTTTGAGAAGAAAAACGCTTTAGTAAACAGTCCCCACACAACTTGCCGAACTACTTTCCTCAGCACCAAAACGAGCCAGTATCTCGGCTCACCGGACGCTTTCGGGGGTAAGTCGGTGTGGATGCACAACACTGATGACGGGGATGACACACAGATTTATGTGAAAAAATCCGAACTATCCCTTTAAGTTCATCAACTTAAAATCATTTTTTGAGTTCTGGTAACTTACTTGGGTTTACGGTGTATAATAAAAGTAGTTTTTGTCATAGATCCATGGTTGACGCTGGATTCACACGTGGCGATCTGAGCAGCAGAACTTCTCTTGTAAATAAATCAGAGAGAATAAAATAACAACATTGAAATAGGCACTAAGACTGTTTTTTCATTAGTGTTATATTAAATAAACTTTAAATTACGTTTTGGAAATAGAGGTTGAAATCTGTTCTTTTGTTTCACACTAAAACGGAAAAATGAAATAACCTAAACTGTTTTCCCATTTGATTGTTTTTCATTCTTAATTGAAATTCAAAAGAACGAATGGTACACGGACCAGCTATGTCCATTTATACAGTTTGTGTGCAGTTTGTCATGCAGTACCTCCCCAACCCCCCACCAGAAAAGCTCCATAGTGCATCTTTATTTAAGCGTCAGATAAGATGGAGTCTCCTTTTGAATAACCACAGAGCAGATCTCGTCGGGTTTATTCGGCTCGTACAGTGGAACAGTGGCCCTTCAAAAGCCGTAACCTCACTGTGGGTTTTCAGAGTTTGCACTGATCTCTCCTCCTCTGTTTCCATGGCGATGTTATTGAGCTGTTTGGATTGGGGAGACTTGGGATCGGACCAGTCTGAAGTGTGGAGTGCGGACGGACATTTAGAGCTGCCAAACTCGGGCCTGGGCGCCGGGACAATTCATAAAACTGTGCAAATCAATCACGACTCATGACATTTAAAGGATTACAGTGAGTTTAAGGAGGAGGAGAGTGGGAAAAACGACAAGATCTGGGTCAAATGCACAAGCAGGAGGAGGAATTTAGAGAGTTTAAAGTAGTATTACGTAACTTTTTGGCTGTGGGGTCCATTATCAGCTGTTAGTTTTGCATTAAAGGTCCTCAAATATTTAATCTTGTCCACGTACAGCGATTGTAAAAGCAGCTCTTGACTCCAAAAAACTGTTTTAAAGCGTTTTATTGTCCGATAATCAGGAAGTGTGTGTTATCATGCTAGTTGTTGTCAGTGGTAGGAGGTAACGAAGTACAAAAGTGAAAGTGCAATTCTTAACAACAATTTTTAGGTGTCTTTACTTTACTTAAGAACATTTTACAGTGGATACTTTTTACTTTTACTTCACTACATTTGAAAGTGAGTATCTGTATTTTCTACTTTACTACATTTTTTAACTGGACTGAAAAGTAAAAAGTACGTTTTCTTTATGGTTTGAGACCTGCTGAAAAACCTGAGATTTATTTTTTTTAGCACATTTAATTTGAGTTTCCGTCCTGACTTTGTGAAAACCAAATAGGCACACACTTACAAAAAAAAAATAAAATAAATAAAATCACTTAAAATCAACTTAATTCTGTATCAAAATCATTACATTTCATCTTTTAAGTTTTCTAAAAATCTCTGCAGAATGATGTATGAGCGATATGTCTATGAAATTTGGATTTTTAAAACTATGAATGTGTTTGATCTGAACAGACGTAAATTGCGAAATCAAAATAATAGAAACAAAATCAAAGATGGTTTAAAGTTTGTAACAGAGTGGAAAAGTTTGGTGTGAACTGCAGAGCGAAGTGAAGCTGTGATTGACTGACAGGCCCTGACATCGGTGTTATGAGCTCCCCCAGGCACCTGCTGCTCCACACACGGAAAAGAAGAAGAGAAGAGAGGGAAGAGGAGAAGAGAAGAGAGGGAAGAGAAGAAGAGAAGAGAGGGAAGAGAGAGAAGAGAAGAGAGGGAAGAGAAGAAGAGAAGAGAGGGAAGAGAAGAGAGAAGAGGAGAAGAGAAGAGAGGGAAGAGGAGAAGAGAAGAGAGGAGAAGAGAAGAGAGAGAAGAGGAGAAGAGAAGAAGAGAGGGAAGAGGAGAAGAGAAGAGAGAAGGAAGAGAGAAGAAGAGAGAAGAGAGAAGAGAGGGAAGAGGAGAAGAGAAGAGAGAAGAGGGGAAGAGAAGAAGAGAGAAGAGAGGGAAGAGGAGAAGAGAAGAGAGGGAAAGAGAGAAGAGAGAGAGAGAGAAGAGAGGAGAAGAGAAAGAAGAGGAGGAAGAGAAAGAGAAGGAGAAGAGGAGAAGAGAAGAGAGGGAAGAGAGAGAGAAGAGAAGAGAGGAGAGAGAGAAGAGAAGAGAGAGAAGAGAAGAGAAAGAGAAGAGAAGAGAAGAGAAGAGAGAGAGAGAGAAGAGAGAGAAGAGAGAGAAGAGAGAAGAGAAGAGAAGAAGAGAAGAGAGAGAAGAGAAGAGAAAGAGAGGAAGAGGAAAGAGAAGAAGAAGAAGAGAGAGAAGAGGAGAGAGGGAAGAGAAGAGAGAGAAGAGAGAGAAGAGAGAGAGAAGAGAGAGAAGAGAGGAAGAGAGAGAAGAGAGAGAAGAGAGAGAGAGAGAGAGAAGAGAGAGAGGGAAGAGAAGAGAGGAAGAGAGAGAGAGAGAAGAAGAGAAGAGAGAGAGAAGAGAGGGAAGAGAAGAAGAGAGAGAGGAAGAAGAGAGAGAGGGAAGAGAGAGAGAGAGAGGAAGAGAGAGAAGAGAGGGAGAGAAGAAGAGAGAGGGAAGAGAAGAGAGGGAAGAGAGAAGAGAGAGGGAAGAGAAGAAGAGAAGAGAGGGGAAGAGAGAGAGAAGAAGAGAGAGGGAAGAGAAGAGAGAAGAGAAGAGGAAGAGAGAGAGGGAAGAGGAGAGAAGAGAGGGAAGAGAGAAGAGAAGAGAGAAGAGAAGAGAAGAAGAGAAGAGAGAGAGAAGAAGAGAAGAGAGGGGAGAAGAAGAAGAGAGGGAAGAGAAGAGAGGGGAAGAAGAGAGGGAGAAGAAGAAGAGAGGGAAGAGAAGAGAAGAGAAGAAGAGAGAGGGAAGAGGAGAAGAGGAGAGAGGGGAAAGAAGAGAGGGGGAAAAAGAGAGGGAAGAGAAGAGAGAGGAAGAGGAGAAGAGAAGAGAGGGAGAAGAAGAGAGGGGGGAAAAGAGAGGGAAGAGAAGAGAGGGGAAAGAAGAGAGGGAAGAGGAGAAGAGAAGAAGAGAGGGGAGAGAAGAGAGGAGAGAGAAGAGAGAGGAAGAGAAGAGAGAGGGAGAGAAGAGAGAGGAAGAGAAGAGAAGAGAAGAGAGAGAGAGGGAAGAGAAGAGAAGGGAAGAGGAGAGAGAGAAGAGAGAGGAAGAGAAGAGAGAGGAAGAGAAGAGAGGGAAAGAGAGAGAGAGAAGAAGAGGAGAAGAGAAGAGAGGAAGAGAAGAGAGAGGAAGAGAAGAGAGAGGGAGAGAAGAGAGAGAGAAAAGAGAGGAAGAGAGGAAGAGAAGAGAGAGAAGAGAAGAGAGGGAAGAGAAGAGAAGAGAAGAAGGAAAGAAGAGAGAGGAAGAGAAGAGAGGGAAGAGAAGAGGAGAAGAGAAGAGAGGGAAGAGAAGAGAAGAGAGGGAAGAGAAGAGAGGGGAAAGAGAGAGAGAGAGAAGAGAGAGGAAGAGAGAGAGAAGAGAAGAGAAGAGAGGAAGAGAGAGGGAAAGAGAGAGGAAGAGAAGAAGAGAAAAGAGAGGGAGAAGAAGAGAGGAAGAGAGAGAGAGAGAAGAGAAGAGAGGGAGAGAAGAGAAGAAGAGAGAGAGAGAGAGAGAGAGGAGGAAAGAAGAGAGGAGAGAGAAGAAGAGGGAAGAGAGAGAAGAGAGAGAAAGAGAAGAGGGGAAAGAGAGAAGAGAAGAGAAGAGAGGGAAAGAGAAGAGAGGGGAAAGAGAGAGAAGGAAAGAGAGGAGAGGAGGAAGAGAAGAGAGAAAGAGAAGAGAGGAGAAGAGAAGAGAGGGAGAAGAGAGAAAGAGAGGAAGAGAAGAGAGGGAGAAAGAAAGAGAGGGAGAGAGAAGAGAGGGAAGAGAGAGAGAGAGGGAAGAGAAGAGAGAGAGAGAAGAGAAGAGAGGGAAGAAGATAGGGAAGAGAAGAGAACAGAGGGAAGAAGAGAGAGAGGGAAGAGAAGAGAGGGAGAGAGAAGAGAGGGAGAAGAGAAGAGAGGGAGAAGAGAGGAAGAAGAGAAGAGAGGGAGAAGAAGAGAGGAAGAAGAGAAGAGAGGGGGAAAGTGAGAAAGAGAAAAGAGGAGAGAGTGTAAGGGAGAGCAGTGAGGAAGGATGTAGAGAGGAGGGGTAAAGAGAAGTGGGAGACAAAGAGGGAGAAAGAAGAGATAGAGAGATGGGGAAAAAGACGAAAAAGATGAGAAGAGAGAGAGAGGGATAGTGGGTGGAGAAGAGAGAGGGAAAGAGAGATGAAAACAAAAAGACAGAAACAGAAAGAAGGGAGTGAGAAGGAGCAAGACATGAAGAGGAGAGAGATTGAGGGAGTGAGAGAGCAGGGCTGAGAGAGAAGAGAGGTAGAGAGAGATGAAGGGAGAGAGGAAGAGAGATGGAGAGAGAGATACAGGGTTGTGGAGAGAGAGGGAAAGAGAAAAAGAGGAGAGAGGTGTAGAGTAGAGAGCAGGAGAGGGAGGGAGAGAACCTGGAGGGGAAACGGAGAGAGACATAAAAACAACAAAGAGGAGATAAAGATAGAGAGAGAGAGAAAGAGGAAGATAGAAAAACAGAAATAGAAAGTGGGAGTGAAGAGAGAGAGAGAAAAAAAAGATGGTGAATATGATTTGTGTTTCCCTGAGCTCTGCCACAATCACAGCACCAAAACACCAAAACGTCACCAAACAGTTAGAGCCCAAATCAAACATGGCGGCTCCTGTCGACACCTGCCAACTGCACCGGAGCCGCAGCATGTGCAGAGTGAGACTCAGAGTGAGACTGGGAGTCGGAGTGAGGCTGGGGGAGTGAGTGAGACTGGAGTGAGACTGGGAGTGAGACTGGGAGTCGGAGTGAGACTGGAGTGAGACTGGAGTGAGACTGGGAGTGAGACTGGGAGTCGGAGTGAGACTGGGAGTGAGGCTGGGAGTCGGAGTGAGGCTGGGAGTGAGACTGGGAGTCGGAGTGAGGCTGGGAGTGAGACTGGAGTCGGAGTGAGGCTGGGAGTGAGACTGGGAGTCGGAGTGAGGCTGGGAGTGAGACGGGAGTCGGAGTGAGGCTGAGGATGAGACTGGGAGTCGAGTGAGACTGGGAGTGAGTGAGACTGGAGTGAGACTGGAGTGAGACTGGGAGTGAGACTGGAGTGAGCTGGAGAGCTGGAGTCGAGAGTGAGCTGGAGTCGAGAGTGAGTGAGACTGGGAGTCGGAGTGAGCTGGAGTGAGACTGGGAGTGAGTGAGGCTGGGAGTGAGACTGGGAGTGAGACTGAGAGTTGGAGTGAGGCTGGAGTGAGTCGGAGTGAGCTGGGAGTGAGGCTGGAGTCGGAGTGAGACTGGGAGTGGGCTGGGAGTGAGACTGGAGTTGAAGTGAGGCTGGGAGTCGGAGTGAGCTGGAGTGAGACTGGGAGTGAGACTGAGAGTTGGAGAGGCTGGAGTGAGGCTGGGAGTCGGAGTGAGACTGGGAGTGAGACTGGAGTGAGACTGGGAGTGAGACTGGGAGTCGGAGTGAGACTGGGAGTGAGACTGGGAGTCGGAGTGAGGCTGGGAGTGAGACCGGGAGTCGGAGTGAGGCTGGGAGTGAGACTGGAGTGACTGGGAGTCTGGAGTGGAGTGAGACTGGAGAGTGAGACGGAGTGAGGAGTGACTGGGAGTCGGAGTGAGGCTGGGAGTGAGACTGGGAGTCGGAGTGAGGCTGGGAGTGAGACTGGGAGTTGAGTGAGACTGGAGTGAGAGTGAGACTGGGAGTCGGAGTGAGACTGGGAGTGAGACTGGGAGTCGGAGTGAGGCTGGGAGTGAGACTGGGAGTCGGAGTGAGACTGGGAATGGAGTGAGACTGGGAGTGAGACTGGAGTGGAGAGACTGGGAGTTGGAGTGAGGCTGGGAGTGAGACGGGAGTCGGAGTGAGACTGGGAGTGAGACTGGTAGTCGGAGTGGGGCTGGGAAAGAGGATGGGAGTGAGGCTGGAAATTAGACTGGGAGTTTGGGTTTTTCATATAGATTTTTTCCCCTCACAAAACAAAATCTTGCTCTCCAAAAACTTTTAAAACTCTGTCTGCTGTGAACTAATCATGTTTTCACCCAGTTTTACCAGGAGCATTCAGTTTTGAGACACAGAAAAACTGAAATATGAACTCATCTCTTGCCTTTCAGAACATGTACAAGTTTAACCTACAGGGTTAGCAAGTTTTACAAAATAACAGGATATAGTTGTTTTGTTATTTTTCAGAAATGGCAGTGTTTTTGACTGTGATTATTTTAACTACTGAAACAGGCACCATAAGTAAAGTCCTCTGCATCTGAAGTCTGGGTCAAATGTCACTATGTGGACAAAGTACAACCTTTCACTTTAAAGAAGACATAATGCACTTGTGTCTGTTATAATCTGTGACACTCGAGGATCATCATGTTATAATCTGGACATTTTAAATCACAATAAATATTGATCTAAAACGACTTAATAAATCAGGAGTGTCAAACTCAAATTCACAGAGGCCAAAATTTAAAACCCTAAAACAACAAAAAGTTGTGGGCCAAACTAAATGTTTATTGAAAATTTTCGACAACACCTGCATGTTTTCTCTTCTTTCGAGATATGAAATGTTAAATCCTTTCTTATTAAAACAAATGTTTAATAATAGTTTTGCTTAAACACTGAATCTAAAACATGCATAATATAAAATAATAACAACATTTTAAATAAATAATGTTTCTGTAGTCTATCTGTAGCCGGCAGGCAGCTCTAATACATATTTGATATGATCTCACTGGCCAAATATAATTATATTGTGGGCCAAATTTGGTCTTCGGGCCTGAGTTTGATAGCCTGATTCATCAGCTGGTTTTACTTCGTAGAAACCATCTGACCTCACTGTGTTAGAATTCGTTCTCTCAACGGTAGGTGAGTACTTTTTATCATTTAACCAATCGCTGCTGTTTGGTCGTGACTTATGTAATGTGTCGCTAACAGGACTAACTGGTATATTAAGCTTTTCCCAAAACCTGTAGGAAGAAGAACAATAACGTCTTTCCCCTTGATAAAATTCACCAAACATTCTCTTTGTTTCGGCTTTAAATCCTCGATCTCGGTAATAGCCGACAACACAGAATGTCTGTCTCTTCTCTGATTGGCTGGTGCCCGAACTCACACTTCCGGGGTTCTTGCAAACCGTCTAGTGTATTCTGATTCCTGACCTAGTCGCTGGAGAGAAATGAAATTGAGTGGAGGCACTAGGTGGCGCCAGCCTGGCTATGAGTTTGACATGTCTGTAATAAAAGAAACAAGTGAGTTGACTTCAGCGTTAGAAAACTGCGCTGCCCAATGGGAACTGACGTCTCCATTAGAGTCATTACAACAAGAGAATCATGTGTGTCATTTGTTCATTAGTTTTTCTAAATAAAACCAAAAATAAGAAAACAAAAAACAACAACAACAATTTTCTTCATTATTTATCTCCAAAACCAAAATGAAAATATTATCCGGTCTTGAAGACAAATAATGAAGAAAATAGTTGTTGTTTTTTCATTTTCTTTTTAAATTTTAATCTTTAATTTTATGATGATTATTAATGTTTAGATTTTTTTTTTTATTATTGTGATTTTAATGTATTTCTTATTCTATAAAGCACTTTGAATTATTTTGTGTACGAATTTTACTGTACAAATAAACCTGCTTTGCCTTCTTATTTTTGATTTTATTTTGAAAAACGAACAAATGATACGATATGATTCAAGAGTCACACAGTTGTTATTTATATTTTCATACCAAAATATCAAAATGGCCAGGTGATGCTACCAAATCCTACATGTATCACCAGTTACGAAGAAAATTGTAGTACAATGTAAGTGTGTCAGTGGGCGTGTGCAGGTGGCAATGAAAACTGGAATAGATCGATGCTTTGGCGTTTTAAATGCAGCAGCGTAAAGATTGTCAAACACACGTGAATCACTCCAAGTACGACTTCAAGAGGGAACATGAGAAGAGAAACACCTGTCGTATACTTTGCATAATATGTCCACTTCACTGCTGTTTTGCATTTACATTTCCTTACACTTCAGAGTTCCCTGTACAGAGCGGCGTGTGTTTGAGTGACAGTCCGAGCGGCAGCACCTCGTCTCAGCCTGGTGGTGTTGTTGTGATAGAGACATAATCTCCATCTGTCAGGACCTGCTCAGAGCTCATTTCTCCTGCACACACGAACGCACCGTCTAAAGGTGCTCTGCTCACATGCTCAGCGTCACGACCGGGGCACTGTCACCGCGCCATAAAGCTCGAGCTCACACGGATTTACACGCAGACCACAACTGACCACAACAGTCCACAACTGTCTATAGCAGCCCATACTAGTCCATAGTAGATCAAACTAGTCCATACTAGTCCATAGTAGATCAAACTAGTCCATAGTAGACAATAGTAGTCCATAGTAGAGGTGCGCGGATGGGCTGCTTTTTATATGCAACCGCATCGCAAAACTCATCATCCGCCCGCTATCCATTTGCAACCACAGTTTTTGACCAGTTTTCAAAACCGCACCCGCCCTCCATCCGCTCGGTCTCCTCCCAGTTGCTCCGAGTTCAGAGTTTTTTATTTGAGTAGTGAAACCGCCACCCGCCCGAATAAAATTTTTCTATTTTTCGTCACATCATCCACCTGACCCGCAGTTTAGCCGCAGAGTCCGCGACTGTAACCGCCATCCACACATCTCTAGTCCATAGTAGACCATACTAGTCCACAGAAGTCCATACCAATCCATAGTTCATAGAAATCCATAGTAGTCCATAGTCTATTGCATTCCATAGCAGTCCACAGTACACCATAGTATCCCGTAGCATTCCTTAGGAGTCCGTAGCACTCCATAGCATTCTGCAGTAGTCCACAGCATTCCACAGTAGTCCATACCATTCCATAGTAGTCCATAGTCCATAGCATTCCATAGTAGTCCATAGTAGTCCATAGCATTCCATAGTAGTACATAGCATTCCATAGTAGTCCATAGCATTCCATAGCATCCCATATTAGTCCCTAGCAGACCAGAGTAGTCCATAGCATTCCATAGTAGTCCATAGTCCACAGCATTCCACAGTAGTCCATACCATTCCATAGTAGTCCATAGTCCATAGCATTCCATAGTAGTCCCTAGTAGACCATAGTAGTCCATAGTAGTCCATAGCATTCCATAGTAGTACATAGCATTCCATAGTAGTCCATAACATTCCATAGCATCCCATATTAGTCCCTAGCAGACCAGAGTAGTCCATAACATTCCATAGTAGTCCATAGCATTCCATAGTAGTCCATGATAGTCTATATCAGTCTATAGTAGTCCATGTCGGACCGTCGTAGTCAATTTCAGACCATATCAGACCACAGTAGTCCAAAGTAGTCCACAGTCCATAGCAAACCATAGTAGTCCAGAGTAGTTCGGAGTAGTCCATAGTGTTCCATAGTGTTCCACATCATTCCATGGTGAGCAGAGCATCAATCACAGTAAAAGCTCGGAGCGTTCAGGTGAAAGCGGCGCAGACATAAATCCGCTCACCTTTCCTCGTGCACATTAATAACCTGGTTTGTACAGGTAATGGAGTCTCTGTCTACACAAAGAGCTGTTAGGATTGTGAGTGATTGGAGACGGATCTGAGCGCACTCTCAGATCGCTGCAGAAATGAACTGAATTTAGAATACTTATCTTGATTTAAGGACGTTGAAATTTTGGGGAGCTGGGCCTAGATTTTTAGAGCTAATTCACTGCATAAAATAAAATGTTTGTGTTTTACAATATGGATAAAAAAATACTAAAAATAAATATAAAGTTTCATTATTGTCATTTTCGCTCCTGAACTTTGTATCTTGAAAAGTGACTTCTAAAAAAAATTGTTCACTGCTGAATCAAAGCACGGGACTAGTCTTGAGTTAGACCTGATTTAGTCCGGGTTTAGTGAAGTTGGTCAGGGTTTAGACCTGGTTTTGACCTGGTTTAGGGCAGATCCAATGGGGTGTTCCTGGACTGTGAAGGTTAGAGTTAATCAAAGAGCTTTAGACTTGTTTTGGGTCTTAGTCAGTCCTGGTTTAGTCCTAGTTTAGCGATGGATTAGACTTGGTTTAGTCCTGGTTTAGTCCTGGTTTAGTGATGGATTAGACATGGTTTAGTCCTGGATTAAAACTGGTTTAGTCCTTAATTAGACCTGGTTTAGACCCAGTTTTGATCTGCATCAGACTTGGGTTAGTCCTGGATTTGACCTGGTTTAGTCCTGGTTTAGTGATTGATTAGACCTGGTTTAGGTCTGGCATAGGTCTGGTTTAGTCCTGGTTTAGTGATGGTTTAGTCTTGTTTTAGAACTGGATTAGTCCTGTTTTACATCTGGTTTAGACTTGAGTTAATCAAAGAGCTTTAGACTTGTTTTGGGTCTTAGTCAGTCCTGGTTTAGTCCTGGTTTAGCGATGGATTAGACTTGGTTTAGTCCGGGTTTAGTCCTGGTTTAGTGATGGATTACACCTGTTTTAGTCCTGGTTTAGGTCTGGTTTAGTCTTATTTTAGAACTGGATTAGTCCTGTTTTACATCTGGTTTAGACTTGAGTTAATCAAAGAGCTTTAGACTTGTTTTGGGTCTTAGTCAGTCCTGGTTTAGTCCTGGTTTAGCGATGGATTAGACATGGTTTAGTCCTGGATTAAAACTGGTTTAGTCCTTAATTAGACCTGGTTTGGACCCAGTTTTGATCTGCATCAGACTTGGGTTAGTCCTGGATTAGACCTGTTTTAGTCCTGGTTTAGTCTTGTTTTAGAACTGGATTAATCCTGTTTTACATCTGGTTTAGACTTGAGTTAGTCCTGGATTAAACCTGGTTTAGTCCTGGATCAGACCTGGTTTAGTCCTGGTTTAGTCCAGATTTAGGTCTGGTTTAGACTTGGGTTAGTCCTGGATTTTACCTGGTTTAGTGAAGCTCTTGGGGAGTTCCTGGTCTGCAGTGGTCAGTATCTAACCAGAGATGCTTTAGATCTGTCTTAGTCCTTAGTTCGTCCTTGGTTAGTCCTGGTTCAGTCCTGGTTTAGTCCTGGTTCAGTCCTGGTTCAGTCCTAGTTTAGTCCTAGTTTAGTCCTGGTTTAGTCCTGGTTCAGTCCTAGTTTAGTCCTGGTTCAGTCTTAGTTCAGTCCTGGTTCAGTCCTAGTTTAGTCCTGGTTCAGTCCTGGTTTAGTCCTGGTTCAGTCCTGGTTTAGTCCTGGTTCAGTCCTAGTTTAGTCCTGGTTCAGTCTTAGTTCAGTCCTAGTTTAGTCCTGGTTTAGTCCTGGTTTAGTCCTGGTTCAGTCCTGGTTCAGTCCTGGTTTAGTCCTAGTTTAGTCCTAGTTTAGTCCTGGTTCAGTCCTGGTTTAGTCCTGGTTCAGTCTTGGTTTAGTACTGGTTTAGTCCTAGTTCAGTCCTAGTTTAGTCCTGGTTCAGTCCTGGTTTAGTCCTGGTTCAGTCCTGGTTTAGTCCTGGTTTAGTCCTAGTTTAGTCCTGGTTTAGTCCTGGTTCAGTCCTAGTTTAGTCCTGGTTCAGTCCTGGTTTAGTCCTGGTTCAGTCCTGGTTCAGTCCTCCTGGTTCAGTCCTGGTTTAGTCCTGGTTCAGTCCTGGTTTAGTCCTGGTTCAGTCCTAGTTTAGTCCTGGTTCAGTCCTAGTTTAGTCCTAGTTTAGTCCTAGTCCTGTTTAGTCAGTCCTGGTTCAGTCCTGGTTCAGTCCTGGTTCAGTCCTGGTTCAGTCCTGGTTCAGTCCTGGTTCAGTCCTGGTTTAGTCCTGGTTCAGTCCTGGTTCAGTCTTTCTCATGAGTCTTGTCCGTTTAGTCTCATCCACTTCATTCTTCTTCTTCTTTCTTTGCTTTGTTCCGTTGTTGCGTATCATCTTGTACATAAGCACACATGAGGCAGGTGTCTCGCCCTGAGCTCGTCGCCCTCCCTCCTCAATCAAAGCTCATCCGGCAGAAAAATGACACGTTTTTGGACAGATCCCCTCTCCTCGCTCGCTCACAGTGCATACAGACGGCCACAGGGCACCGGCTCCATACGAGTGTGGAGCCCTGTTTTGATTGCTTTTCAATCAAGCGAGACAAATACTAATTAGTTTTTTTCTCCTTGTTTGAGGAAGGCGGGATCCTCTGCTCCTTCCCGCTCCTCGTGCGGGTGACTGGCACTCGGCTGATGGCTCCTCTGGCCTCCGCAGTTCATTTTAAACACAAACAGTGAGAGGCTGAGCTCAGCGGCGCCTCTTATAGGATTATACTGGTGCCGAGTCAATGGAGAGCTTATGGATATGACACTACAGCCGTCCTCCAGGAGCGCGCGCAAACGCCACATTCAATTACACCGCGGTTTACGCACGTTTACAGTGTGCAAAGTGGAGCGACGGGGGTTTAGCGGGGTAAGGGTTCACACGGGAAAAGGGGAGTCACCACTTCTGAGCCTGAAAACAATTAGAATCAGTTTAGAATAACTTTAATGTTTAACTTTTCTTTACGTTATTCACTGGTTTTATCTCACCTCTTTTATTTGTTTATTGCTCTGTGTTTGTTCTTTGAGTGTCGGGAAAAGCGCGATATAAATAACATGTAGTATTTTTATTATTATTAACTAAACCAGAGCTAGGGACAAAGAAAAGTAACACAAACAAGATGTGAGGTAATGTTAAGTGGCTTTTTAAAAGTAAATGTAAGGAAGTACAATCACAAAAAGGTGTTTTACATGAGATAAATCAAAAATTCCCAATAAAACTAAACAAGAACTGTAATTAGATAAGGAAAAATCTAAGAAAATACAAAATGCCCTAGGGTCAATAATGACCTCTAGTGTCTAGACAAGAAGAGACACGTCAATCAAGAAGTGTGGTGAACTGAAACTAAAATCCAGCCACGAAGAATAACAGATGCACAGGATTTTTACTGGATGAGAGGTTATTGGATCAGGATGGAGATTGGTAACCAGGCTGGTAACCAACTCTCTCTGTTCAGTTTCATTTCTCTCCAGCGACTAGGTCAGGAATCAATATACACTAGACCACAGGTGTCAAACATACGGCCCGGGGGCCAGATCCGGCCCCCCAAGACCTTTAATGTGGCCCTTGGGTGATTTTCTACTAAAATATTTTCATGATATTTTCTATTAAAATATTGGTAATTTTCTGTGGTGTTTATCACAGCAGCGTCTCCAGCGTCTCTGTACGTGGCCCCTCCCACCAGAGCAGCACAAATGAAGACTTGTCTCTTTCCAAACGCTCTTAAAGGACGATCGTTTTGACTGTTGACCGTGACAACCCTCATCAGAAAAATGTCCATGAGATAAGAAAAAATAATATTAATAAGAAAGAGTTCATCAATTAAAAAAGATTTCTGTAATAGATTTGTGTTTCTCTGCACAAATATTTGAACTTATTGTTATTTTTGGGGTTTATATGACATGAGTTTTCTGATCCGGCCCCTTTGGGATCAAAGTCGGTTGGATACGGCCCCCGGACCAAAATGAGTTTGACACCCCTGCACTAGACATTTTGCACAAACCTCAGAAAACTGGGAACACAAAATGATGCATATAAGAGGAAGCTGAAATCAATTCCCAACAACAACAAAAACGACAAGGACAAGCTCACCGATGGTGCCACATAATCATTAAAATACACTGTAAGCATAAAATACAATGACATAAATTAAAGTATATATATAAATTAAATAATTAAAGTTTAAATTCACATTCTGTATGATTTACATGACAGAAACATATGTAAATAAAAATAGCCGTGCTTGTGCCTTTAACCCCTTATATGATTATAAGATAAATATAAATACAAATAAATATAATTATAAGACTACATTAAAATCCATCTGTATTCCTCAAAAAAGAGCTATAAGAATTCACAAAGTAGGATGTAGGGATCATACAAATTCACTTTTCTACAGTTAAAATTGTTAAAACTATATGATCTTGTTCAATTACAAACACCACAAATCATGTTTAAAGCAAGAAAAAAATAAAATAAAAAAATTGTTACCAGCCAATCTTCAAAATATGTTTAGTTACAGTTATTTGGGGGAATTGATTTCAGCTTCCTCTTATATGCAACATTTTGAGTTCCCAGTTTTCCCATTCATCATTCCCATAGGATTACTTGAAGCTGAGTTTTATTTCCAGGTTTAGTCCCGTGTTATCAGGTGTGTGAGTGATATAACATAAAACATAAGTACAGCGCTCTTTCTCGAGTGAGTAAGACTGAGAAAGTGCAAAGTGGAGAGAAACTTGTTAATTTGCTTCATTTAATCAGTGAAATTGTAATTGTACTTTTAAACCTGGGAACATTACTTGCGCTCGCCTGATTCTAATGGTGATGATTGTTTCATTAATTGCCACTTAGTGAAAATTGTGACTAATGTGAAGAAATGAGAAATCCCACTTCGTTCACAAATAACAGTGTTTTTTTTTATTTTATTTTAAATGCATTCTACATTTACTCCTCGCTGAACTAAAGCCACAGAGCGTCCCCATACTTTCTTTTTGTGGGCCCCATACTCTGATCTGGTGCAGCTCGCCATCTAGAGGTAGTAAAAGGAACTGCAATGGGGAAAACATTAAACTAGGCAATGAGGAACATGTCCGAAATGCTTAAAACAAGTCTAGTGATGGTTTATGGAAATCCGTGTGTCATTCGTTCATTCGTTTTTCAATATAAAACCAAAAATAAGAAAACAAAAAAACAACAGTTTTCTTCGTTATTTGTCTCCAAAACCATAATGAAAAAACGGATAACGATTCGTTTTTTCAGTTTTCGATTTTGTGTTTAAATGAAGAATGGAAAAAACGGATAACGGCCGTTTCCCGTTTATGTGACTTCAGTGACTGCGATGCCGAACTTTTGCACCGCATACGGACTGAACCAGTACTGATCCAGGTCCAGACCAGAGCGGGACTGAGACCGGGACCAGACCGGGACCAGACCGGGACCAGACTGGGACCAGGGCGGACTCCGAGCTCCACGGTCTGGTCCCGGTCTGGTCCCGGACCTGGTCCATTTGAATCAAAAGCTCTTAGTTCGATTCATTTTCATTGGCGTAAATGCGTCAGTCGGATGCTTGCACCACCTCGAACCAGCCGCGGTTCTTGAGCTCTGGTCCCAGTCTGGTCCTGGTCTGGTCCCGGTCTCAGTCCCGCTCTGGTCTCGGACCTGGATCCGTCCTGGTTCAGTCCGTATGTGGTGCAAAAGTTCGGCATCACAGTCACTGAAGTCACATAAACGGGAAACGGCCGTTATCCGTTTTTTCCATTCTTCATTTAAACACAAAATCGAAAACTGAAAAAACGAATCGTTATCCGTTTTTTCATTTAGGTTTTGGAGACAAATAACGAAGAAAACGGTTGTTTTTTCGTTTTCTTATTTTTGGTTTTATATTGAAAAACGAATGAACGAATGATACACGGATTTATGGACTTAACGCTACCATTTGTTACTCTTGTGAGCTTTAAGACATGCTGTAATGCTCTTGTTTCCTCATCAAAACATAACTGGAGTTGTGTTATTTACGGTGACCAGGTTTTCAAAATCAAAAACTGGGACACTTTCGGTTTGGGGTGATCGGCGTGATACTGAAACTGTGACATGAGTGCGCAATTAAAAAACATTGTTATGTACTCCACTGAGTCAGTATAGTCACATTTTTAAGCAGCTTTTCTGTATTTTCACTAAACAAATGACCATTTATGCTTCTCTTTACTGTTGGCAGGGGTCAGATTGGTCAAACATAGGGACACCTGGGACATTTCTTGTATAAAACTGGGACAAATCAGTGGTTTTTAGATAAATCTACTGGGACAGGGGACACAGGGCTTAAAACTGGGAGTGTCCCGGGGAAATAGGGATGATGGGTGACCCTAGTTTTGTTTCATTCACACGTTTGAGTATCGCTGCATTATTAATCTGTCTACAACACAACTACCTTTTACCTTTAGTTCAGTAGAGATTGGCATGTACTTGCCTGAAATGATCCACATGACTCTAATGAAAGCGTATGGAGTTCACACAGTACACTTTCTGTATCACTGCATGACATCACAAAGTGGAAGTGTAGAGGGTTTTCTGTTTGGGAGAAGAACTCCGCCTAAATATGAAGGGTTTGTGTGTTAAACAACTCCAGGATGCTTCAGCCCGAGTGGCGAGAGGGAGATATTTTTTGTTTCTAAAAACTCAGAGTCAACGTTCTTAAGTACAAAATCATGTACAAATTATGCTCAATAATACACCACTAGAAAGAGTCTTTCAAAATAAATTTTTAGGAATAACCATAGATCATAATTTAAACTGGAAATCACACATGAATACAATTAGGAACAAACTATCCAAAGTGATCGCAATTATATATAAATATAGATATACCCTAGATAAAAACAGTCTTTTTATTATATATAACTCGCTGGTAATGCCCGACAGAACCTACGGTATTGAGATTTGGGGCAATACATATAAGACGAATACAAAGCCAGTCTTTACCCTACAAAAAAAGGCAATAAGAGCATCACATTATCAACTTATAACGAACCAACCAATGCATTATTTATAAACCTTCAAACGCTGAAATTTTACGATTTAGTCTTTACCTTTACACTCTTAAAATCATGTTCAAAGTAAACAACAATCTCCTGTCGAAATCGTTACAGAACATGTTCAAAATTCGAAAGAGCCGATATGAGCTCAGAGGCACGACTGTGTTTATTAAAAAGAAAATCAGAACAAACATTATGAAATTTTGTAAATCTGTTAAAGGGGTGGAGCTCTGGAACAACTGTACAGAAAACCTAAAACTGTGCACCACTTTCTTTCCCTTCATAAAGAAGTTTAAATGTTTAACTCTGGACAGATACATGAAATATGAGACTTAGTTTGTGCTGTAGAACTTTGTTGTTCTGTTACTGATTAGCTTGTTTCTTCCTGCTGTATTTATGAAGATGAACTGGTGTCAAGATGAAGCTCTGACAAAGGAATAAAGGGTAAAGGCAGAATAAGCTTAAGCTTCAGCCTGCACCTTTTCGGTCTGTATATGTTAAATATGACTGTTTATGAATTAATGTCAAAATATACCTGTGACCGAAATAAATAAATAAATGAATGAATGAAGTAGTTCTTACATTGTCAGAGTCTATATTTAAGTGTATATGTCAATAAAAATCTATTTATTTATTCATCTATTTATTTATATTTAACATGTATTTTAAATAGGCCCATACGGTAAGAGGGTTTAAAAAAACAAAAACAAAAAACTAAACTTTTTCACAGCACCCCCTGTTAAAAATTACTTCCAGCGGCCCTGTCAAGCTTCTTCTCTGACATCACAATCCTGGCAAATTTCTAAAACTCGTGCTACTTTTACATGATTACATCTGAACAGAAGACACAAAAGTTTTTATTTTCACTTTTTATTCCGCGTTTGGACGAGTGTTTTCGGGAGGAAATCTGTTTGCATACGGTGGCGCAAAAGTGTGTGTAATTCTAGGTGATGATGTGTGTGACGTAAACATGTACCCGACGTGAGAGTTTTTTGCAGAGCATATTCAACTTTTCCACTCTGGAGGCTGGTTTCAGATTTTTGCATTTTTAAGAACACAAACAAAAGGCACTTCTGTTCAAATATTTTGCCGTTTTTACCCGCAAGTGTTCTCGTGTAAACAGGCTGTCATGGTTCATGTTTTGTAGTGGTTGTAGTTTGTGTTTTATTTTGACATTTGTCCTGTCACCTTGTATTTTTGAGTTTTACTTCCCGTCTTGATTGTTTGCCCCGCCCTAATGTGTTTCACCTGTGTCTATGTGTGTGCATTTATACCCTGTGTTCTCCTCTGCCCTTGGTTGGTCCATTGTCTCTGTCCGAGTGTCTCTGTGTCTCTTGCCATGGCAATTTAGTCTTGAGTTTTGGATTTTTTGATTTGTCATTAAATATTTTGAAGCAGTCCTGCGTTTTGGGTCCTTCCTCTGTTTCCTCGTGACACAGGCCCTAATTTAAGAATTAATTTAAGAACTGCTCAAGGTCCGTGGCCGCAGGAAATTGTGCGGATGTTGCAGCCGTAGTGGAGCGCGCTCTTAAATAGTCAGACAACGTTCTTAAATTGTTCTTACATTGTCAGAGACTCTATTAAAGTCTATATGTCAGTGAAATGTTGAGTTTCAATCTGTTTATTTATATTTAAAATGTATTTTAAATAGGCCCGTAGGCTAAGACGGTTTGAAAAATAGCAGCCCTGTCAAGCTCTCTTTCTATGCCATCACAATCCTGGCAAATTTCAAAGGCTCAGGCTACGTTTATATGATGACGTCTGAAGAGAAAACGCAAAAGTGGTGTCGCGTCTTCACTTTTTATTCCACATTTAGAGAAGTGTTTTCAAAAGTGTGTGGAATTCGCTAGATGGTGATGGATGTGACGTAAACTCGAACGCGACGTGAGCAGATCTGACCAGAGTTTTGCGTCTTGGGCAGTGTAGATGGAAACACTACGGTGGAGAGTATTCAACTTTTCCACTCTGGAGGGTGGTTTCAGATTTTTGCGTTTTTAAGCCCCAAAACACCATCACCGTCTAAACGAAAGGCACTTCTGTTAAAATATTTTGTCGTTTTTACCTGCAAGCGTTCTCGTGTAAACAGGCCCTAATTCCAAAGGGTAGATTTAAGAACTGCTCAAGGTCCATGGCCGCAGGAAATTGTGCGGATGCTGCAGCCGTAGTGGAGAGCGGGAGATTTTCTTTGTTCCTAAATAGTCAGAGACAACGTTCTTAAATTGTTCTTACATTCTCAGAGACTATATTAAAGTCAGTAAAATGTTGAGATTCAATCTATTTATATTTAAAATGTATTTTAAATAGAACCATAGAGTAAGAAGGTTTAAAAAAAAAACAATAATAACGTTCACAGCACCATGGGTTTAAAGTTACTTCCAGCAGCCTTGTCAAGCTCTCTTTCTATGACTTCACAATCCTGGCAAATTTCAAAGGCTCAGGCTACGTTTATATGATGACATCTGAACAGAAGACACAAAACTGGCATTGCATCTTCACTTTTTATTCCATGTTTAGACAAGTGTTTTCAGGAGGAAATCTGCGTGCATAGGGTGTGTGGAATTCACTTGGTGTTGACGCTCAGTGATGATGTATGTGTCGCAAACGCGTACGCGATCTGAACAGATCTGACCAGAGTTTTGCATCTTGGGCAGTGTAGACGGAAACACTACGGCGGAGAGTATTCAACTTTTCCACTCTGGAGGGTGGTTTCAGATTTTAGCGTTTTTAAGCCCCAAAACACCATCACCGTCTAAACGAAAGGCACTTCTGTTAAAATATTTTGTAGTTTTTACCCGCAAGCATTCTCGTGTAAACAGGCCCTAATTCCAAAGGGTAGATTTAAGAACTGCTCAAGGTCCATGGCCGCAGGAAATTGTGCGGATGTTGCAGCTGTAGTGGAGAGCGGGAGATTTTCTTTGTTCCTAAATAGACAACGTTTTTTAATTATTCTCACATTGTCAGAGAATATATTAAAGTGTATATGTCAATAAAATGTTGAATTTCAATCTATTTATTTATATTTAACATGTATTTTAAATAGGCCCATAGGCTAAGACAGTTTGAAAAATAAAAATAAAAACTTTTTCACTTTTTCCCTGTTTAAAATTACTTGCAGCGGCCCTGTCAAGCTCTCGTTCTCTGACATCACAATCCTGGCAAATTTCAAAGGCTCAGGCTACGTTTATATGATGACATCTGAACAGAAGACGCAAAAGTGGTGTCGCATCTTCACTTTTCATTCCACATTTAGACAAGCGTTTTCAGGAGGTAATCTGCGTGCATACGATGTTGCAAAAGTGTGTGGAATTCGCTCGGTGGTGATGTATGTGACGTAAACTCGTACGCGACGTGAGCAGATCTGACCAGAGTTTTGCGTCTTGGGCAGTGTAGACGGAAACGCTACGGTGGAGGATATTCAACTTTTTCACTCTGGAGGGTGGTTTCATTTTTTTGCGTTTTTAAGCCCCAAAAACGCCGTCACCGTCTAAACGAAAAGCACTTCTGTTAAAATATTTAGTCGTTTTTACCTGCAAGCGTTCTCAGATGAAAGGATTTTTTTTACAAACACTTAAACCAGCGTGAACCAAGCTAAAAATAACTCCAGATATGTTTTCGATGAGTGGATAATTTTATGAAGTGGTTAAAAGCTCAAATGAGTCAATTTTCTGCAGAATCCGTGTCCACCGAGGCGGTAACACGCGTCGAGATCGAACTGAAATCCCCCAAAATTTCGCCCCAAAAAACGAAACTCAAATCTCAGTTCTCCCGCGTCGTCATTAAACCTTCAGACGAGAACAAAGCAAATGGAGCCTGGAGTTACGTTCATCTGTTTTAAAGTACCTCTTGAACTGTTGCTTTTAACTCTCACTCTCGCTACAAAGGCAATCCCATTTCCTCCATAGCCCTCATATCCCATAATAGTCTTTTCTTTATCGTCATGGCCGCGGCATCAGAAGCTTTTAGCATGCACAAAGTGGTTTTGCATATAGGTCTCCAGTCATTCTGTTCAAAGCACAATTTCACTTGACATCATTATTTGCTGCGCTTTACGGCCGCTCGTGCTGAGTGCAAACAGCGGCCACGTTGAAAAGAGCGCGGAGGTGATTGAAAATGCATTTGTTTGAAAGATGTGGAGAGAGGGGGTCAGGGTACAGCCTGTTTGACTCATCCAATGTAAATACGCGCGAGGCCACTGTGTTTTATGCGCCGAATGAGCCCGACGTGAGTGAGAGGAAGTGAGGGGGAAATACATGTTTGAGAATAATGCGAGGCAAAGGAAAGCAAATTGCAAACACCGCCGCTATATGTAACTACAAGACATAACTATAGATTGGGTTCGCGTGATGATGCAGATGGTTTGGTTTGATTTAGAGTTAATGTCTCTGTAAATATATCGTGGTTACGTATTACTTTTGTCTCTAAATGCCGCGCTTTTTGTGGTGGCACTTCCGGTTAAACGTGGATCCCGTTCATGTCAACGGAGAATTTGGGAAACGTTTTTTTTTCTTAAATTTGACCTAACCTCGGTTCATTTGTGTAAAATGGTCAGTTTTCATGTGAACCAACAAGACACACTGCACTGATTCTCTCGGAGGCTTTAAAACGGATTTATCGTCCAGATTTAATTTATTTGCTGTAAAAATAGGTTCCGTACAAAATAATACAACCCGAATCACGAACTTCCAGAAAATAAGGTGGATAACATCAAAACAAAAAATGGAACAGTCTCTGGTAGCTAAATTAATTAGGGTTTCCACAGTCATGGAAATCCTGGAAAAGTCATGGAATTTTAGCATCTCTTTCACTCAACTCCAGCGTTCTGTTAAGTTCTCATGAGACTATTATGTTTATTTCCAAACGTCTGCGCCTTTTGTTTAAAAGAGACGACAATAAATGCACTAATACCAGCGCTTCATGCTCAATTTTTTTGTGAAATGCGATTTTTTTTGCAAGGTCGTTCACGTTTCCAATTAAATGTGACTTGTATGTGATCTCCAGTGTGAACTTTAAACTTCCCAAATGTGTCCTGCGTGAGCATTGGAGGACACAATGACCTCACACACAGCGAGTGCGCTCAGTGTTTACGGAAGTCGCCTAAACGCTGAGCTTGTCTCCCAAAATACGGTCGAGTTCTTTGTAAAATGGCCGCTTCGTTTGAGTCCTTAGCCTCCTTGTATTTGGCTCGCAGGCTCTTCATTTTTCGATGACATTGGAGCCAGGACCGTAGACCAGGATTGTAGCCGCACGCGACCATTTATTTGGCATAATTTCAAAAACCGTTCAGTTCTGATAAGACCCTCCAATTTGGCCTGAATCCCCCCAAATATGAATTAACTCGCTAACCTTGTTTTCTCTCCATTGAGTAAACTTCGAGCCTGACGTGTAGGTGGGATGAATGTGACCTGACCGGATATGTATCGGTTTTAGGAGCACATGTCCAAGTCTACATTCAGACTGCAGCCTGAAGTGACTCAAATCTGATTTTTTGGCCTCTATGTTCCTGTATCTGATCTTTTAATGACAGTCTGGACGACACAGGATTTTTTTTTTCAAATGGGACCCAGGCCACTTGGATATGTGCTCCTAAAACTGATACATATCTGATCTTTTGACATGCGACTTCAGTCTGAACGGTCAGGTCACATTCATCCCACCTACACATCAGGTCGGAGTCTCGTCAATGGAGGGAAAGTGAGGTTAGTAAGTTTATTATTTGGGGGAATCGCTGTATTCAGGCCAAATTGGATGCATCTTATCGGAACTGGGCGGTTTATGAAATGATGCTGGTCCTGTCTCCAATGTCACCAAAAAATAAAGAGCCTGCGAGCCAAATACAAGGAGGCTAAAGACTCAAAAACAAACGAAGCGACCGTGGACGTGTCCATTTTACGGAGAACTGGACTGTATTTTGGGAAACAAGCTCAGCGTTTAGGCGACTTCCGTAAACACTGACCGCGCTCACTGAGTGTGACGTCGTCGTGTCCTCCAATGCACATACGAGACACTTTTGGGTTGTTTAAAGTTCACACTGGAGATCACATACAAGTCGTATTTAATTGAAAACATGAACAACCTCGCAAAAATATCAGATTTCACACAAAAAAAAAAAAAAATCCAAATTGATCATTAAAAGATCAGACACAGGACGCATAGGAGGTGAAAAAATCGTATTTGGGTCACTTGAGGCTGCAGTCTGAATGTGATAACTGCTGAAAATTCATCCATAGACACACATGAATTATCTCCCTTTCATTCCAAAGCATCAGTAGTTGAATTTCCACGACGCGAAAAAACTCAACAAAAGCCCTAGACATATTTATAGTCGACGCAGTGATCAGAGGGCTGAGAGAGTCTGGAGTGTAAATTAGTATTCTTTTATCACACATGGCTCATATACGGCGTGATCGATCTTCTGTGTTGTGATTCCTCTTTAAACACGGGCTCTCAGCAGAAACCATCAAATATCCATGAGGATTGTGGAGAGCGGGTTTGATCCCTCATAATGACCAAGAGCGCTGTGTTTTTCAAAGGCACTCGCACTGGTGATTTGCTGCACGTTTTGTCCTCCATTTTAATGCCTTCTCCCTCCTCCTCTTCTTCTCCTCCTCCTCCTCTTCTCAATCTTACGTTTCTGTGGCTATTGGCAACCGCCGGATAATACAAAAGAGCCGTGTAAGCCTGGGTGATGACAGCGCCGTGAAATGTGGCGTCATGATTTAAATCGGTATATTTTAACGTTTGCTTGCATTCTCATGTTGTCCGACGTATTTAAGAGAGACGTACACTGACTGTAACGTGAAACGATAAAATAAAAATCTTGGCTTTGGTGCACTGCCTAACATTTCTGGAGGCGTGTTGTGTGTTTGTCCAAAGAGTTTCACAATGTCCACGTTTGATTCTGAATTAATTGTTCTGAGTTAAAGGGCCCATCTCATGTAAAATAACTATTCTCACATTGTATCTTCTGCACATAAACAAGCACAATTTGAGTTTTGGAACATCCATTACACAATAGTTATGAAATTTTACTGATTTCTTCGAGACAGTCACAGACTAGGAACTATGAAAGACTGACTATTGCTCCTCCCCCCGCCCGTCCTGAGAAAACACAGGCTCCGCCCTCCAAACGTGACGTAGACTCTGAGTGAGCCGCCCTTCCTCCGCCATCTCAGGGAGGGAGGGGGAGACAGATGTGCACCCTGATAGCGGCAGGAATAAACTTTTATTCATCATGGAGATACAGCGCGTTCAGCCACATGTGTTGGACCCGGAATCAGACGACGACTTTGAGGAGCACGAAGCTCAAGCACCGCGTCCACATCAACTGAACATTACTGATTGGTAAAGAATGAATAAACACTAGTAAATAAACTTATTATATCGTGTTCACTGCAGAGTAGAACAATGAGCTTATGCTGTCACTTTTGTTTTGGTGTTCATGTGGGAATTGTCAGTTGATGTAGGGTGGAGTCGGGGTGGAGGCGGTGGAGTGGGGCATTGCAAAGTGCTTTCTGCTACGTCACACATGTCATAGGTGTAGCTGCCATGTCATTGTTGTAGCAGACTTTAGTTCGTTGTCACGTGGGAGGTGGCAGAAATACACTGCAAATTGTTAAAAAAACAACAACAAACAAACACAGAATCAATCTAAAAACCATTTCGGCGACATACACAAGGCCCACACATCTCTCTTAGAAGGTAGAAAGCTCTGAAAAGTTGATTTTGCATGAGACGGGCACTTTAAATAGTTCTGAATGAAAATATTCTCCTTCGAGTTTACATGGAAATAATAATTCTGAATCGAGGTTTACACAAGGACGTAGGTTCGGTCTCAGCTTTGGTTGAAACATTATCAGATAACCCCCCCCCCCCATGAAACCAACTGATAGGTCACGTGATTAACAGATGAATTATATAATATTTACTTTTTGTATGATGTACTCTGCAAAAACCAAACAGCACATCTTTATAAGAAAGGGTCAAATGAGATAAGAAGTTGCGTATATGTTTTATGAATTCTTTCCAAAAACACACAGGGCCTGATCTTGTCCCCAGTCGTAGCACTTAGCGCAAGTGTGGGGTGTGGAGTTCTAAACAAGAGGCCTGAACATCAGGTGGAGCAGACTGAGGGTGTGGTGTGGCGCGTTTAGTGAATTGCCAGAATCGTAAAACTAAATAGAAAGCGAGTCCACTGAAAAACAACATGTAACATGCTCAAGGTTTCTTTTATTTGGAAATATATTAGGATGATAAATGCTTCACATTCATGTGTCAAATCGCAGCCAAAATCGGGCAAATTCTCCTATAGTGTGTTGCGGCCTTAACTGTTGTATTTGGAAGACAAAGAATAATTACCTCTTTAACAGTTTCAGTTTCTATTTGAAATATTAGTTTGGTCTTTTTACATAACTTTATTTGTCCAGTGATCAGAATTTGAAGTACAATTAGAGCCAGTGAAAAATTAACCAGAACAAATGAACATGGCCCAAAATCCAAAACAAATTTCCAGTCTCCGAGAGGCCTTACTCTGTGTCAAAGCTGCTCACTCTGTCGTTTAGACTGGAGCCCTGAAGCCGATGCAAAACAGTGAGGCACGGGTCACATTTTGAAAGCTCACTGCGGATGATAAATGCTCAACATTCATAACATGTTCGTGTGGTGTGCGGGAGTCGTCCTGATGCCCTCCCGCAGCAGAGCACAGCCCCTCGCCCGCTCCCTCTAGCGGCTCAGCTCTGCTCTATAGTTTGGTTTGATCTGGATCTGCACATTCACATGAGGCCGATTACAGCGATGTCCTAAAGTCTGTTTCTTACTCTGTCTGTGTCCTAATGCTGCGATGTCGATTTATTCACATTCTCACTGCTGGACTCTGCGCACATTCACTGACAGCTCAGGGCTGTGACAGTGGAGCAGACACACGTATCATATCAGCCTTAACATCAGAAACATTTATATGACAATAAACGTATTCCATAATCCGCAAAACATTCACCTGCGTGGGACCAAATGCACTTGACCCGAGAGACGAGAATGTGAGGGGTCTGCGCTAGCTGCAGTCCCATATGGAAAAGATATAGACAAATCATACACCATTTTAACATGTTTCATATGAATCCTAAAAGATTTGTATATGACAGTGAACACACTTACAAGATCTTTGGTAAATATGTGCAGCGTGAAACATAAAACTTTGTAACCTGCAAGGCCTGAATATGACACTAATCCCACATACAAGTGTTGGACAAAGGTCATTTATTTCATAGAAAAACAAGTGAAATGATGATTGTTTCCTTAAACTTGATTGCTGTGAGTGAGAAAGAAAATTATCACAGTGTGTGTTTGTGTGTGTGTTTGTCTATATTGACTTGTAATATTCCAAAGAGCAGCTATACACTTATGTTTTTTTCACATGCCTCAACTGACAAGACGTCATATCAGTTACAAATACCAAGGTACTTGTAATTGTCCTCCATATCTGCTATTGTTCATGCTTGAATCAGCATTAGCATTAGCATTAGTTCGCTCAGTTGGTGAGTTACTGGATTCCACATGGTAAATCTGGGTTCAAATCTCTTTTCAGACTCTGACCGTTTTTTCTGCGACATATAATTAACTCTTTCCCCCCTGGAACAACCCATACATGTGTTACTAGGGCTACACCCATAGAGCACAACTGCATAAAAGAAAACAGACTTCCACGAGTGATTATAAATGATTTTTACACTCATGAACTTAATTGTAACACAGACATATTTGTATCTCTGGAAACCTTAGACTCTGAACTCTTCATTTATGGATGTTTAAATGTGATTCAACTCATTTATAGGTGTATAACAGCTCACTGAAAATGAGAGTTTACCTGGTCAGGTGCAAGCTCGAAAACAAAAAACTACATTCAGCATTTGATATATACATGTTCTGAGTACTATATTCATAAACAAATAAAAAAATATACTTTGTCAAAGTATTTAAACAGATTTCATATCACCAGATACAGTATAGCCAAGTGTACACCTGTTTTTACCTGTTGTTCACCTGTGTGCACCTAATTCATTTTTTTCCATTTAGCTTATTCAACTCATTTAGCTTATTATAATATAATAATATAATAATAAAACTCTTCCCCGTCAGTGTGTGTCCAGTATTTGTCATCTTGGCTATTTTCTCGTGTGCAGAGCTCCGCATAAGCGTTTTTTCTGTAGCGATTCTGTTATAAATCGCATCTTGGAAAAAAAACTGAAATATTTTAAAGGACTCGCCTGAGCAACATCCAGATTTCAAGGCAATTTTGGTTCATAATCGAGTATAAAGCTCAGATAGTTTGTTGGGACATCGCAGGACTCCACACAGACGCATCAGCGGCATCTCACCTTCTCCCCGAAAGTCCGTCGCTGTCGCTGTTTTCCACTTTATAATCAACTTCAACATCATCACTTTGAAATCTATAAAAGTCACTTTCTCTAAACTTAATCATAAAACACGTCTGCTCCTCATTATTTCTAAAACTGTGTGCCGCAGCGCCGCCATCTTTCCATTGCACGTGTTTCGTGTTGTGTTTTTTCCGGAAGCTACCATCGTCACTATTTCGATTAACTTCGGAAAAAATCGGCGAAAACATATCCTTGAATCCTATTGGTCAGTCTAGTGTGGGTTGTAGTGGCTCCACCGATCACAGTCTCTGTTTAAATGTGAAAAACCGAGCCATTTCTAAAGGTCGTCAAATCTCGTCTTTAGTGATACGGCGGAGGAGTCAAAAGTCGTCATTAAGGGTCCAGGGGGGTCGTCAAATGTCGTCTTCATGGGGGAAAGAGTTAAAGAATACAAACATTACATGGAACATACAAAGAAAATGTAGTTTATTATGCACATTACCTGTAAATGTCATGCAAAATGTTCACTTTATCTTTACTAGTTTTCATAATATAGTTGTATGAGAAAAATGACACATATAAACCTTATATAAAGATTTACTACAAAGACACTGGTAAATTCTTATATTTTTTTTCCAGTTTTTTTCCATATGGGGTACCTCAGGTGAGTCCGTGGTAGCAGACTGCCAGGACTCGGTTTGTCGTTACATCGCGGACACAAACATGATCCAAACCACACACTTACTTTGGAATTAAGTGTTTACATGGTCTTTTAAAAGCAGAGTTCATTTTTATTCATAATTAAATCATTTTTATTTGGAATTAAAGCTCTCATGTAAACAAATATGTTTTTTCTCTAAACATACAGTAGCTTTTACTTCATTGCAGGTCTATTTATTGCATAAAAATACAATGAAAAACAGGCATTTTCATTGTGAGCAGTGCTTCCTCTGGGTAGTGTCGTGGTTTGGGATGATTTTAGTCTTGGTTAAGTACACTTCACTGCCTCCGTCGTGTTATTTTCTACTTTGTAATTGACCCTCTGGTATCGGGAGAATGTGGTTGATAAGAATTGACTCCAAAACCAACTCAACTCAACTCAACTTTATTTCTAGAGCACTTTAAAAACAAAACAGTCGACCGAAGTGCTGCACACCAACAGATAACAAACAGTGACAAATACAGTTAAAATATAATACAATACAAATACAGGTAAAAAAAGTCAACCCTCAAACTGTGTTAAAAGCCAGATGAATAGTTACGAGAAAGAAGTTTAATAATATGAGGCCCAGATGAAAGAAACCATCAGTATTTATAATTTATGAGAATGAGATTACAATATGGGTGTACATATTTAGCGCATCGGGCAAAACATTCGGCAGCTGCCACACGGAACAGTGACACAAAGGGGTTTTCAGCCGTAATTCACTTAACATAAATAAGAAGCTTTTCCTTTAAGACTAGAAACCTCCGATTCCTGGGAGCAGAATGTTGTAAATCTATCCGCACATCTGGAGACGAGCAGAGGAAGATTTCATGCTTCCTTTCCGTTTCTGTTGTGCTTTTTTTTTTTTTTTTTTTTTCAGTCTAACGTTTGCCTCTCGTTTCCCCTCTGTTTTCCCAGACGGACGCGGCGCTGATGTACGACGCGGTGCACGTGGTGGCCGTGGCGGTGCAGCAGTCTCCTCAGATCACCGTCAGCTCGCTCCAGTGCAACCGCCACAAGCCCTGGAGGTTCGGAAACCGCTTCATGGCCCTGATCAAAGAGGTACGGCCACGCCCACTTCACCAACACTGTGTTTAGAGTCAAAATCAGGACTAACAACTAGAATAATCAGATAATAACCTGCTCACCTTGTAGTTTAGACAAGTGAGTCTTAACCTTAGGCCAGGGACTAAAGTAAGACCGCGAGCAGGGCCATAAAATCAGAAGAATATACCGTATTATTTGGACTATAAGGCGCACTTTTTTTCATGGTTTGGGTGTTTCCTGCGACTTATACTCCGGTGCGACTTATATATTAAAATGTTCACACTGAAGCGGCGAGAGGTTCTAGTCTTGTGTGTGAGTATCTGCTGCTCCTGTTCCTCCTGTACCACTGTCACTTGGCTCTACTGCGCATGTCTCCTGCAGAAAGAGCCCCTGTCCTGTCTGTATCATGTCAGTCGATCGCACAATTACTTCTGTTACCAATTCAAACAAACTTATAAAGAAGACTGAGACTGAACACAAATGCCCCCAATAAGAAAATCAGATTTTGCAGATTACAAGCTGCAAGTCGTGAAATCTTCAGCTGAAAACAATAATCGAGCAGCAGAAAGAAAGTTTGGAGCGAGCGAGAAACTTGTGACACCGGGAGGATGCACCATGAAACTTTCCTGAAGTCACTGGATGGATGGACAAAGCCTGGACTTCAGTGACACCGAAACCATCCTGTCGGGATTCAGACCCCGTTTACACTGAAACTAATCTGCGGCCACACACGTCGTTTTCTGTGCCCACAATCCTTCCTTATCCACACAGCTTTGAGCACATTTGTTTACGTTTTACAGAAACAAAACTTAAAACCACATGTCTAATTTGCATAAACGAATCACCCAAAAAACAGTTCGCTATTGTGTCGCTGATGCGGTTCAGCTTCTGTCAGACTAAAGGACACGACTCAGTGGAATATGAGTGTTCTTTCTGTGACAGAGGGGTGTTCTGCTGATGGTGAGTCTGTTCATGTTGGAGATGGTTCATGTTAAACTTTTCAGAGATTATACATCTGCAGGTCGTACACACAGACACACGTTTATATGAATGGACATATATTCTAGCCTCTTAGCGTTTTGGCGGTGAATTACTTCGCTGCGCACAGACCTACATCAGTATATCAGCGTTTTCAGGCGTCCACACAGTGCTGGATCAGATGAATTCATAGAAGCTGACGGCACCAGGTCTCTGGAGCTGTTTTCAGTTGGATTAGAGTGGACGAACACTGCACCCACAACGAAAACAACTCGAATACGAACTAGTGTGAACGGGGATTCAGAAAGGCCGGAATAATTCTAACTGGAACTGATGCTGAGTCTGACGACAGCGACACAGAAGAGGAAGCGGCGCTCTGTTTACCTCCAGAGGTCGAGTGACACCGAGGATGAAGAATTGAATGGATTTAGTGATTTGGAGTGAGATGGAGAGTTTGTTAAACTTGTTCTTTTGTTTATGTTATAGTTTATCTGAAGAACTGTTCATATGTGACGTTAACAGTCTGTTGTTCTCTGTTCTATTGTTTTTACTAGAACTTGATTTTCAACAGGAAATGTCGGTTCCTGGTCTCTGATTTTATAAAAATGATTTCCCCCAAAAAGTGCGACTTATATTCCAGTGCAACTTATATGTTTTTTTCTTCGTCATTATGCATTTTTTGGCTGGTGCGACTTATACTCCGAAAAATACAGTAATACATTTAACGTGAGACTGGGCCCTTAGGGAGTTTGTACAAAAAAAGTCGGACCCAATGTAAAAAAGTGCAGACGTCTTCAAACAAGAGACGCTTCTGACTCTTGTATCAGTTTATCAGTTCAGATTTCAGTTTTCTTAAGATATTTCTAGACTTGAACTTTGAAGAATTTCAGTTTTTAGATGAAACATTTTCTAGATTCATTTCTGCTGAACTCTGACCAGACTGAAGCTCACATTTCACGTTAGAGAAACTGATGTGACTGATATTAGGTAAAATCCAAACACACACACAAAAAAAAGCAGAACTCGAACTTGCATTTTTTTGTTTTGTTCGTACTTTTATTTTATTTATAACAGGATAAAAACAAAAGAGAAGCTGGATTGAGCGCTCTAAAAATACATCTGAACAAGTCAAACCCAGAAAATCAAGACATTATTCTGAAATCAAAACATAATCCTCTTTGTGCTGAACGAGAGAGAAGGAGAGAGAGAGAGAAAGAACGTGAGGAGAAAAAAGAGAAAGAAAGAGAGGGGGAAGGACAGAAAGAAAAGAGGAGAGACAGAGAAAAGAAAGGGTGAACGAGAAGGAGAGGCGAGAGAAACGGAAAGAGGATGGGAGTGTGAGTGGAGGAAAAAGAAGAGGAGGGAAGGAGAGAGAGAAAAAAGTGAGTAAAAAAAGAAAGGAAGAGACAGAGGGAGAAAGAGAAACAGACAGAAAAGAGAAAAAGAGAGGGTGAGAGAAGAGGAACGGGGGAGATAGGGGACAGAGAGAGAAAAAGGAGGAAAGGAAAGGAGAGAGGGGGAGAGAAACAGATGGAGAAAGGGAGTGTGAGGGAGAAGAAGAAGAAGAAAAGGAGAGGAAAGAAGAGAGAAAGAAATAAACTGAGTAGAAAAAAGAAAGAAAGAGAGGGAGGAAGAGAAACGGACAGAAAAGAGAAGAGAAAAAGAGAGAGATAACAGAATGTGGATGAACAGTGTTTTATCCTTGACGTAGCTCGACTGAAACGATTGTTCTAGTGTGAAGAGCATTTGTAGGGAGTATTATCTGGCACATAAGGGTGAGTTGTTCTGCAGTTGTAGGGAGTATTATGTGTTACATACAAGTGAGTTGTGCAGTTGTAGGGAGTATTATCTGTTACATAAGTGTGAGTTGTAGGGAGTATTATCTTTTACATAATGGTGAGTTGTACAGTTGTAGGGAGTATTATCTGATACACAAGGGCGAATTGTTGTACAGTTGTAAGGAGTATTATCTGTTATGTAAATGTGAGTTTTATACAGCTGTAGGGAGTATTATCTGTTACATAAGGGTGAGTTGTTGTACAATTGTACAGAGTTGTGCAGTTGTAAGGAGTATTATCCCTTACATAAGGCTGAGTTGCACAGTTGTAGGGAGTATTATCTCTTACATATGCATGAGTTGCACAGTTGTAGGGAGTATTATCCGTTACATAAGGATGAGTTGTAGGGAGTATTATTTGTTACATAAGGGCGAGTTGTGCAGTTGTAGGGAGTATTATCTGTTACATAAGGGTGAGTTGTAAGGAGTATTATCCGTTACATAAGGCTGAGTTGTAGGGAGTATTATCTGTTACATAAGGGCGAGTTGTGCAGTTGTAGGGAGTATTATCTGTTATGTAAAGGTGAGTTGTTGCAAAGTTGTAGGGAGTATTATCTGTTACATAAGTGTGAGTTGTAAGGAGTATTATCCGTTACATAAGGGTGAGTTGCACAGTTGTAGGGAGTATTATCCGTTACATAAGGATGAGTTGTAGGGAGTATTATCGGTTACATAAGGCTGAGTTGCACAGTTGTAGGGAGTATTATCTGTTACATAAGGCTGAGTTGCACAGTTGTAGGGAGTATTATCTGTTACATAAGGCTGAGTTGCACAGTTGTAGGGAGTATTATCCGTTACATAAGGCTGAGTTGCACAGTTGTAGGGAGTATTATCCGTTACATAAGGCTGAGTTGCACAGTTGTAGGGAGTATTATCCATTACATAAGGCTGAGTTGCACAGTTGTAGGGAGTATTATCCGTTACATAAGGCTGAGTTGCACAGTTGTAGGGAGTATTATCCGTTAGATATGCATGAGTTGCACAGTTGTAGGGAGTATTATCCGTTGCATATGCATGAGTTGTAGGGAGTATTATCTGTTACATAAGGGCGAGTTGTGCAGTTGTAGGGAGTATTATCTGTTACATAAGGGTGAGTTGCACAGTTGTAGGGAGTATTATCCGTTACATAAGGGTGAGTTGCACAGTTGTAGGGAGTATTATCCGTTACATAAGGCTGAGTTGCACAGTTGTAGGGAGTATTATCCGTTACATAAGGGTGAGTTGCACAGTTGTAGGGAGTATTATCCGTTACATAAGGGTGAGTTGCACAGTTGTAGGGAGTATTATCCGTTACATAAGGGTGAGTTGCACAGTTGTAGGGAGTATTATCCGTTACATAAGGGTGAGTTGTACAGTTGTAGGGAGTATTATCCGTTACATAAGGCTGAGTTGCACAGTTGTAGGGAGTATTATCTGTCACATAAGCGTGTCAGAGCTGTTTCTTATAGATGTTTCGTAGAGCGTGAGAAGAAAAGCAGGATTACAGTTCTATATGTGGTGAGTCTTTGAGCTCTTCTCTTTCAGACGCTCAGATGAAAGCTCAGATTAAGATTATCCGGAACATGTTTCAAATGGAGAAAAAAAAAAAAATGGAACATGCCGAACCGGGAACTGCCTCACAGCAAATGTCGGCTCTGGTCCGTGCCCAAAAACAGGAATGTGGAATATTCTAGTCAGAACTGTTACTCATGCCTCTGACTTGTTCTTGTAAACTCTCACAAACCCACAATAAGACAATAAACTATTCAGATTTGTACCGTTTTAACACTTGAAATTGTAACCATCGCACTGCAGAAAACTAAATCTAAGTTAAGATGACGTGAATTAAGAAAGTTTTGAGTAAATTTCACTTGACAAATAAATCTATTATCTATTATCCACCAGTGCAACAAGACTTTTTGCACTTAAAATATGAAAATGAAACATCTTGCTACACTTAAAATAAGAAAAACATTTTTTTGCACTCAAAATATGAAAAACCAACAACTTTTTGCATTTAAAATATGAAAAACCAACAATTTTTTGCATTTAAAATAAGAAACAAAATTGAATGTTGCTTGAATTAAGTAAAACACACTTATTCCATTGGTAGATCATTTTATTTGTCAAGTTGAATCGACTCAAATAAAGTCAAATGTTCTTAATTTAAGTCATTTTAACTTACCTAGATATTTGTTTTTTTTTCCAGTGCGATGTTTTAATTTAGCAGTTGGGGGGGTCCAGAGTTGGTTGCGTTATTTGGGGGTCAGAAAAGTACACGTGGGAGGTTTGTCTATTACCGTATTTTTCAGACTATAAGTCACACCAGTCAAAAAATGTGCAATGAAGGAGAAAAAAACATTGTGGGGAAGCTGGCCAAAGTGGTCAAAGTAGGAGGCAGATGACACAAAAAAAGTGTCTTTATGCAAATAAAATTTATTTTAAAAACAGACTTCTGGGGTTCACCAACAAAAATACAAATAGACATAAAATAAGTAACTGAAAGCAAAACCACCAAACACCTGCACAGAAGTCTCTCCCTAATTAATGACACCTGCTTGCCTTTTATACTCCGCCCAGCAGGAAGTACCTCCCCCAGGTGAGTAACGATTCCAGGTAAAGCAAAGCAAAAGGTGTCTTTCCAAAATCAAAATGTTTAAACATAAATTAAGGTGAATTTAAAATAAGACAAAGGTCCACTTTGTCACACATATATAAGTCGCACTTTTTGGGGGGAAATTTATTTTATACAATCAGGGACCAGGAACCGACATTTTATCTTGAAAGACAACTTATAGTAGAATAGTAGTAGAATAGTAACAATAGAATAAAGAACAAGAGGCTGAAAAGGCGTTTAATATGTTAACGTGACATATTAACATAATTAAGTGCACCTTATAGTCCAAAACATACGGTACCTCTAATGTGTATGTGTAATATGTAATGTGTTGTGTGTGTGTTTGTGAGTGTGTTCAGGCTCACTGGGACGGTCTCACTGTTTGTGTGTAACGTTCAGTGTTGGGGAGTAACAGATTACATGTACCACAGTTACGTAATCAGAGTACAATTTATGAGTAACTGTATTCAGTTACAGTTACTGTTTCATTGAGTGGTGATTGTGATAATACTGTTACTTTGTTGAAATAAATGGATTACACAACGGTATGTTCCTGTTTACACATTTTGGGCTAAACCAGGACTAAACCAGGACTGAACTAGGATTAAACCAGGTCTAAAACCAGGTCTAAACCAGGTCTAAACCAGGACTAAACCAGGAGTAAACCAGGTCTAAACCAGGACTAAACCAAGACTAAACCAGGAATAAACCAGAACTAAACCAGGATTTAAACCAGGTCTAAAACCAGGACTAAACCAGGACTAAACCAGAAACTAAACCAGGATTAAACCAGGTCTAAACCAGGTCTAAAACCAGGACTAAACCAGGACCAGGACTAAACCAGGACTAAACCAGGAAAACCAGGTAAACCAGTAAACCAGGATTAAACCAGGTCTAAAACCAGGACTAAACCACTAAACCAGGAAACCAGGATAAACCAGGTAAACCAGGTAAAACCAGGACTAAACCAGGACTAAACCAGGTCTAAACAATATGACACCTGACAGTAGGTGAACATAAATTAAGGCAGCAGTGATTTCATACAGAAATCATTTCTCTATCAATAATATTTTTTATATGCTTAAGTAAAGTCTGGGCTTTTTGTTTTCTTTTAGCAGATAAAACAAAATATCTCATGTTAAGATTTCCTGGTCTTTGCTTCTCTACAGTAAACAGTCGCTTATTCATGGAGACTTGGGCTCAACAGACAATTTGAAGAGAACAAACAAGAATTTTCAGGATGTGGTCGCTACATTCATGTTGTTTTAAAAAGCACGACAATATCAAATAATCCAAAGTATTCAGATTACATTACTCAGTTTAAGTAATTTAATGGATTACATTACAAACTACATTTTAGGATCTGTAATCTGTAGGGGGATACATTTTAAAAGTCACCTTCCCAACACTGGTAATATTTGTGTGTAATTTGTGTGTGTGTGTGTGTGTGTGTGCAGGTTCACTGGGATGGTTTCACTGTTTGTGTGTAACATTTGTGTGTAACATTTGTGTGTAACACGTGTGTAACATCTGTGTGTAAGGTTTGTGTGTAACATGTGTGTGTAATATTTGTGTGTGATATTTGTGTGTAACATGTGTGTGTAATATTTGTGTGTAACATGTGTGTGTAATATTTGTGTGTTCAGGCTCACTGGGACGGTCTCACTGTTTGTGTGTAATATTTGTGTGTAATATTTGTGTGTGATATTTGTGTGTAACATGTGTGTGTAATATTTGTGTGTAACATGTGTGTGTAACGTTTGTGTGTAACGTTTGTGTGTAACATGTGTGTGATATTTGTGTGTAACGTTTGTGTGTGATATTTGTGTGTAACATGTGTGTGATATTTGTGTGTAACATGTGTGTGTAATATTTGTGTGTGCAGGCTCACTGGGACGGTCTCACTGTTTGTGTGTAATATTTGTGTGTATTTTGTGTGTAACATTTGTGTGTGATATTTGTGTGTAAATGTGTGTGTAACATGTGTGTAATATTTGTGTGTGCAGGCTCACTGGGACGGTCTCACTGTTTGTGTGTAATATTTGTGTGTAATATTTGTGTGTAACATGTGTGTGTACATGTGTGTGTAATGTGTGTGTAACATGTGTGTGTAACATGTGTGTGTGATATTTGTGTGTGCAGGCTCACTGGGACGGTCTCACTGTTTGTGTGTAATATTTGTGTGTAATATTTGTGTGTAACATGTGTGTGTAACATGTGTGTGTAATATTTGTGTGTGATATTTGTGTGTAACATGTGTGTGTAATATTTGTGTGTAACGTTTGTGTGTGATATTTGTGTGTAACATGTGTGTGATATGTGTGTGTAACATGTGTGTGTAATATTTGTGTGTGCAGGCTCACTGGGACGGTCTCACTGTTTGTGTGTAATATTTGTGTGTAACATGTGTGTGTAATATTTGTGTGTACAGGCTCACTGGGACGGTCTCACTGTTTGTGTGTGATATTTGTGTGTAACATGTGTGTGTGATATTTGTGTGTAACATGTGTGTGTAACATGTGTGTGTGATATTTGTGTGTATGTGTGTGTGATATTTGTGTGTAACATGTGTGTGTAATATTTGTGTGTGCAGGCTCACTGGGACGGTCTCACTGTTTGTGTGTAATATTTGTGTGTAACATGTGTGTGTGATATTTGTGTGTAACATGTGTGTGTAATATTTGTGTGTAACATGTGTGTGATATGTGTGTGTAACATGTGTGTGTAATATTTGTGTGTACAGGCTCACTGGGACGGTCTCACTGTTTGTGTGTGATATTTGTGTGTAACATGTGTGTGTGATATTTGTGTGTAACATGTGTGTGTGATATTTGTGTGTAACATGTGTGTGTAATATTTGTGTGTACAGGCTCACTGGGACGGTCTCACTGTTTGTGTGTAATATTTGTGTGTAACATGTGTGTGTAATATTTGTGTGTAACATGTGTGTGTAACATGTGTGTGTACAGGCTCACTGGGACGGTCTCACCGGGAGGATCACTTTTAACCGCACTAACGGCCTGCGCACAGACTTCGACCTGGACGTGATCAGTCTGAAGGAGGAGGGGCTCGAGAAGGTCAGAAAACTCATTTTAAAACACACTGTTTTTCCCTTAAGTGTCTGCCTCAACTTCGTTCTCTGAGAGTCACCTTCTGATCGCTCTGTGGAGACTGTTAAGGGACCTGCTTTATGAGGACAAGACTCTGGAACTCAACCCGATTTAAAGGTCCTATACTACACAAAACGGACTCTTGTGGGCTTTAAGTCAGGTTATAAAGTTGGTACCTCATCAAAACGTTTTATTTCATTCACACATGTTTGAGTACACTGGAAAAAAAACAATATCTAGTTAAGTTAAAATGACTTAAATTAAGAACATTTTACTGTATTTGAGTCGATTCAACTTGAAAATTAAAATTATCTACCAATGGAATGAGCGTTTTTTTTTTTTTTTTTTTCTTAATTCAAGCATTATTAGATTTTGTTTCTTATTTTAAGTGTAGCAATATGTATTTTCATATTTTAAATACAAAACTTTTTGCCTGATTCATCAGACGGTTTCACTTTGTGGAAACTGTCTGACCTCGCAGCATTAGGATTTGTTCTCTTGACAGTAGGCGAGTACTCTTTTTATTTAACCAATCGCTGCTGTTTGATCGTGATGTATGTAATGCGCCAAATCCCAATAATAACGTCTTTCCCATTTATAAAATTGACCAAACATTCTCTTTGTTCCGACTTTAAATCCTCGATCTCAGGAATCGTTGCCAACACAAAATGTATGCCTTCGTCTACATCCATCTAAAAAAAAACAAAAATCTTGTTCCACTGGCAGATAATTTTACTTGTCAAGTGAAATTTACTCAAATCATAATATAACTTTTTAATTCAAGTCATCTTAACTTGACTAGATTTAGTTTTTTGCAGTGTAATCCTTAATTATTAATAGTAATTTTCAAGTTAACAGCTACGTCAGCACTGAAATTATCCAAATCATTCTACTGAAGGTGTATGGAGTTTAAAAACACACTTAGGGCCTGTTTACACGAGAACGCTTGCAGGTAAAAACGACAAAATATTTGATCAGAAGTACCTTTCGTTTAGATGGTGACTGCTTTTTTGGGGCTGAAAAACGCAAAAAAATCTGAAACCATCCTCCAGAGTGGAAAAGTTGAATACGCTCCACTGTAGTGTTTCCATCTACACTGCCCAAGACGCAAAACTCTGGTCAGATCTGCTCACGTCGCGTGCACAACGCCACTTTTGCGTCTTCAGTTCAGACCGTCATCATATAAAAGTAGCCTTAAAAGAACACTTCCTACATCACCACATGACATCACAAGGTGGAACAGAGTGTTTTCAGTTTGAGAGAAGAACTCAGTGTAAATATGCAGGGTTTGTGTGTTAAACATGTGTGAATGAAACAAAACAAGATTAAACCAGATCATAAAATAACATAATATGGCCCTTTTAATCACTGTGGCAATGATTCTATTTTATTTACAGTCTCTCGCTATATCGTATATATTTTTTTTTGGTGCGATTTTGCATGCCTTTTTTTTACAGTGTATGAATGTGCATTGTGTTCCACCCTGATTGACAGGGACTGTAGATCACTGTCCATCAATCCTGTACAGTACAAAATATGTTCAGCTGCCAAATTTACATAAATGTTCGATCACCAGCTGTGAGATTCTGAAGAAGTTTTCTCAAAACAAAACCCACAATGTTAACAAAACGTTCTGCACTGACAAAGGCTCCTGCGATCGCACACAAAAGGCAGAGGAAGATGCAAAACATCGCACAAAAAGTTGGACTTCTGGACACGCTGAAGGAAGGGAGAAGTGCTGTAGCAGAGTCCTGTGCCGGGTCGGGTACCCGCAGGCAAATAGTTGCTGAAACAGGGGGTTTTAACGGGAATTTTACGGGCAGGTATGCAGGCGGGTAGTAGGCTACCGGGTAGACCTGTATGCCGCAACACCAGTCCTTCCTCAGTCCTAGGTTAGTCCTGGTTTAGTCTTGGTTCAGTCCAAGGCGTATGCAGCGCAAAAGTTTGATTTAATCTGGGGTTAACAGGCGGGTGCGGTGCTGTACTGCAGGACTCTGCGCTGTAGAGCTCCATTATGGAATAAATGAATCTTCAGTTCGTTACATAAAGATGAAGGAAAATAACAAAAGGACGACATCAACAATAAGTTTTCAGAAGGATGTAAAAAGTGTTGTAAGAGTCCTGTGTGAGAAAAGTGTATAAAGTGTGTGGTGAGGGGTTTTACAGACTTAAAACAGATATAATAATTGTAAAATATAAAGTTAACTACTTCGCGGATTTCACCTATCGCGGGTTATTTTTAGAACGTAACTCCCACGATAAACGAGGGAACACTGTAGTTATATTTTTAAGCATTCTGAAATCAATCGAGAAGCGCGAGAAACTATTGGTTTAAAAAAAAAAAAAAAAAAAAAAAAACGTGTTACCTGCCTCTGAACACTCTAAGCTCCTACACTGAGAGGTTAAAGTCAGTCCCACTCTCTGCACTCTTCACACCGCGGCAGTCCATGTTGCATCAAAGCTCTGTCAGACTGCGGCACATTCCTGACCACTTGTTACCACAGAAACCGCTGTAACCTCGGATTCTTGTGGAAATCCTGCGTGACACGGTTTCGCTGTAGGCGTTTTAGCTGGGGACTGTGTGACACTTTTCACCCGCGGGCTTGGCTCTATTATGTGAATGCACAGTGGCAGTGAGCGCTCCCCTCTGCTCCCGCACTCTGTGTCATTAGAACACTGTGCCCAGATGTACCGAGCGGCTCCGGCCATTGCAATGTTGTTCTTGTCAAAAGTGCCTCGTTCTGATTTCCTCGCTGACAGAGTGCAGCGTTATCACAAAATATCTGGACTAGAATCCTGCTGTCAGTGGCTGGGGGCTGATTTCAGATTTTGCATGTGGTTATAAAATCAAATAGGACGACACTATATATGGGTCAATGACAGGACGCCTCAATTTTCTGTCCAATTGCAATTTATTCAGTTAAAAAAGGTTCAAATTTCAAAATAATTCACCTTATATCTGTAGTACCTCTAAACTCCTTGGAACCAAATCACTTTTTTCAGAAATCATTAGTTATCATGCATGTTTTTTGTGCTTAAAGTGTGGATATTATACGTATACTATATATGTACAGATTAGACGATCAAGTTGAATGTCCAAAAACAAAAAGGAAAACTGATCTGGATGTACATATCAAAACATATACATACACATACAAATATAACAATAAAACTATTTAAGGTTATTCTCGGTCGCACCACATGACATTTTTTAAGGTCAGAGTCAATTCATGTCCATAAAAACACACTAAAAATGCTTCACATAAATGATAAACATAGATTTATGCAGACCTGATATTGTAAATATTTGAAAAAAAAAGAAACACATACTTTAATTTATTTTATTTTTTTTTAAATGTGCCTTTTGAAAATCCTTATGTTAAATTGTTGTAACTATGGAATCACAAAGGCTGTAATTATTTAGATCATTAGAACATCCTCAGTAAAAAAAAAAAAATCATTCTGTCCAATGTTTTTGGAATGAATACACTGAATAATAACAAGGCACTACAGTGTTATTCACTGCACCATCGGCCACTCCACCACCAACACTCACCACTTTCACACTAGGACAGGGTCTCCAATCATTTTCCTCCAGTGCACTACTTTTACAAAGTGAAAATGCCAGAGAGCTACTAGTTTTAAAACATAAATCATTATCCATTTATTAGAGTAGAAAGTTGGGCATCAAAATGATACATGTGCAAAAGTAAAAGGCATTTAATTCATCAAAATTTACTTATTCAACACAACACACGCATCAAGAATCTCGGACTTCCGGTCATCGCGCAATCCATACTGGGAAGGATTTTCCAAAAAAGTGAGCATCCATGTTTGTTTTCCTAGTGGGATGCGTCCATTGACAAAGCTGATCTTTTCGAGTCTTTTGAACCATATCGCTTTTGTTTCTGGTTCTGATATTTTAGTTTTGGGATTCAGACATCGTAATCGTGTGGTTGTTGGATCGTAACAGCGGAAAACGACTCGAGAAATGGGCTTCAGAAAGTTTACAAACTCCATACCTGCAAAAGGGAATCAGATGTGTGCGACTGCAAACCTCTGTTCAAACTGTTTCTCTTCCCAACGGAATTGAAAAATAGTGAAAGGCGAAGGTGATGGGCAGGATTGATCCACAGGAAGGACGAAAAATCATCCAGAGTTTGTGGTGAACATTTTGTATGTGGAGCCATCAAAGCAGGATCCCGTTTGTTAATCGAGAGGTGCAGAAGACAAACAGACTGAGCTGCACTTTCTGGTTCTTGTGGTTTTACAGCAACATCACGTCTTGGTCTCTTTGCAGTGGAAGGTGTTTCTTGGTGAACAGCTGGAGCCTTTCACTTTGGCGTTGACTTTTTAAATTCGTAAAACAGGTTGAGCGAGGGATCGGGATTTTGCTTTGTTGTCGCTCCACATACAAAACGTTCTCTGCAAACTCGGGATGATTTCTTAGTCAGTCAAATGTTTCTTTTTTGGTCCTTCCTGTGGATCAATCCTGCCCATCGCCTTCGCCTTTGACTCTTTTTCAATTCCGTTGGGAAGGGAAACAGTTTGAACGGAGGTTTGTAGTCACACACATCTGATTCCCTTTTGCATTTATTGAGTTTGCAAACTTTCCGAAGCCCGTTTCTCGAGCCGTTTTCCGCTGTTAGGATCCAACAACCACATAATTACAATGTCTGAATCCCAGAACCAAAATATGAAAATATCAGAACCAGAAACAAAAGTGATATGGTTTAAAAGACGTGAAAAGATCGGTTTTGTCAATAGACGCATCCCACTGTAAAATCAAACATGGAGGTTTGATGCTCACTTTTTCAGAAAATCCTTCCCAGTATGGATTGCACGATGACCGGAAGTCTGAAATTCGTGATGCATGTATTATTCTAAACCTATATTTGTGTCTGAAGAGAGGAGCTGCACTGCACTAGAACTAATACAGTGAGTGATCAGAGTCCTGGCAGATCTGAGGAAGCTCTTGGATTAGTGGAAGTGGAAGTATACTCCTGAGGGACACACTCACCTCAGCGAAGACGCACATGTGCTGTTTTGTTCTTTGTGTGTTTTTAATAGAAAAATAATCTTGTAAAAAACTGTAGTCTAGACCTTCAAACTTGGTCAGAAATAAACAAGATCCTTGGGTTTGTTTATATATTCAGAAAATGCTGCAGTTTTTTATAAAACAGTTTTAAAATATATTTTGCTAATCTAATTCCAATTGCAATACTGTATTTTAAATATTGTAATGTTTTTTTTGTTGTTTTTTTTTCCCCAAAATCGTGCTGCTGTACAACCAAAAATTTTAAAGTTACTAGATTGTGATTGTGAACAACAGTTTAGTCATTTTTAGTTGCAGGTTAAATTCCCAGATCATGTTGAAGTTTTCTTTGTTTTGGCCCAGTCCTTAAACTTTCATTCTGAGTGGAGTCACCTCTCCACAGATCTGACCTGTAAGTTGACCTGGTGGCATGTTTCTATGAAGACCTGCAGAAAAGTGACACCGTAGTGACTTTGTTTAGTTCTAGAACAAGTGTATTTGTGTTGGCCTCATCTGCACAATAACGAGGCCACAGCAGAAGCTCGTCTCCCACACAGAGCCCCGTGTCTCTGAACAGAATCCTCCGACTCTTCATGTGCAGACAGTCTGATTCTGTCCACAGAGACGCAGAAGAAGAACACACTTCCCTTTAGTCCAATTAGCATGAGCACAGTTAGCTTTAGAGTTAGCTCAGAGTTAGCTCCAGCTCCCAGGCGTTTGTTTATGAAGACACGAGGCTGTTCTGCTGCTGGAGTGAAGGATCCTCAGTGGAGCTCTAACCCCAGCTGAGTCTGAGCCTTTGTCTGCGAAAGCCCTCGTGTTTACTCGGAACAAGAACACTGTATCCCGCTTTATAAGTACGCTTCACTTTGAAACATGTGACCAGCCTCCAGAGCCACGTGAGGGTTTCACTCTCGGCCAATCTCCTGTCTAATCATCCTCAGAGTGTGTGGGTTATGGAACACTGGATATCAGAGCTAATATTCTCACCTAAACTGATCCAAATGCAACAACTATTGATTCCAGAAATAATAACACAATATTATTAAAGGAATCTAAGAGGGCCTTGTATTGGTTCCAAAAGCTTAATGGTGCTCGAGGCCAAAAATATTCTTCTGACTTTCCTTCCACTTCAATCATGCTCCATAGGGCTGTGCAAAAATATCTGAATATCAATATATAGTATCGTTTAATGTGATGATACAGTATCGATATCGTGGGCTGCTGTATCGATATATCACCAAGAGTATTTTTACGTGTGTTTTACTAAATTATTTTGTTACAAAGCTACAGTTTTGTTGCATGTGGAGTCAAAGGAAACTCGTTTATGCGACACATTTGACATTTTCACTGTTTTGATGATTAAAATGTTTGTGTTTCATATGAACTTTGGACAAGAGGTGGATTAACAAAGACTTTTAGTATCACAACCATGATTTAGCCTTTATTTTTTATTGAACCATATCAAATCGATTTGAAATATATCGTATCGAATCGAAAGTGCACTGTATCGAGATATGTATCGTATCATGGCCTGTGTATCGAAGTATGTATCGTATCAGCAACTTCTTAATGACACCCAGTCCTAATGCTCCATGTAGTGATGGGCAAATGAGACGGAGTTCCGGAGCACGTCTCTTTCTTTCTGAAACAAATAGTTCCGAAGCACTGCCTCGGAGCTCGTCTCGCAGCAGCCGCTCACGTGACCAAAGTGTGGAAGTGTCGGTCCCTCCCCCTACTGCTTCGCTCTGCGTGTCGATCGCTTCAGTGTATCGAAGTGTTTCATTGGCTCGGCGAACGTCCCGCTCTGCGATTGGCGAGTGCTTCAGAGTGTTCAGCGCACTTCTGTGGTTTGAGAAGCGCTAAACTGCTACAGTATAGGCGAGTTTCAGCTGACGTCATTGTTATTAAAAGCCCGCGTTGCTGCTGGGGAATATTTTGGTCGGAGGCAAGAAACACGGATAGCGTCAAACACAGTGCGTAACCTCGCGTATTTATCCCCGATAATGGTAAATTCCTGCTGCATTATCAGATGCACAAATAGAAGCACGGAAGAAGGAAAATGTCTTTTTCGTATTCTGAGTGAAAAGAACCGATAACAGTGAATTAAACGGCTTTCAAACATCCGCAGAGCAAACGTAGAAGATCCTAACAAACCGTGGACTCCAACAAGTTCAACAACACATCGAGACTCTTGGAGGTTTTCATCTTTTCTGCTGTGAATGGCCCAGGAGTTTCCACCAAGTCATTGTGGATGTCCCCCAAGTAAATGTTTGTCCAGGTAGTTGGCGATTCCGACCAGAAATTTGGTTTGGTCCACCTTTTGTCGGGGTTGAAAAGGGTGATTTGGCTCCGTCGATGCTTATGACCAATTTCTGGTCAAATGGTCTTGGGTCCTCTGCCGTTAGAGTGGATAAATAACCGGGATCAATACCCTTTACGTGTTTTCTCGCTCCGTCCGTCATGTTGAATTACTGTTTCTTGCTGCCGACCAAAATAATTCCCAGCATGCAACGCGCGCTTTTGTCAACAATGAAACTCGCCTATAAAAGATGCACCAATATTTCTTTTATATATGTTGGGTAGTGAGGAGTATTGTGTGACGTTAGCGGTGATTTTGGCGACTTTTGGCATTTGTTTCATTTTCGATGGCATCTACAAGTGGAAAAATGGTTTGGGGTCACTTTGATCTAATTCCACCTAACAAGGTCACCTACTTTCTTATTTACAGCTGCTATTTATGTTGCTCTTTACATATTATTTTAAATCACTACTATTATTGTTGTTGTTAGGTTCGGCGTCGCTCTGCACACAAGTATTGTCTTCTAGAGGTCAGTGTTTCTCCGAGGCCTCAGACACGTCGAACCATTTGAGACAATATTGCGACTGAGGTGTCAATGCTTCACGAGGCTCCATTCGCCCGTCACTAGCTCCATGTGATCAGTTCTGACCAATCAGAGCAGTGGAGGCTTGAGCAGAGCAGGGCTACACTAAAACTTTTAGCACTTTGAGGATTTTTAAACATTTTTTGAAAAACAACGCCAACAGAATCTGACCTCTGTGAACGCTGTGGATGCCCTGTCACATGTGCAGTGGAGGCAGTTATTCTGAAAGAGCCATGGCATGAACCTGAAGTATTTCTGCAAGACAAAGCATTACACAGATTGTGTTAGTGCTAAAATGACAAAAAGTGCCGCCTTATGTTTTTATAGGACGCTCAGAGAAAGAGGAGGATAGAGCAGAGCGAGAGACAGAGAGAGAAAAGGAGAAGGAGAGTATGGAGAGGAGTGGAGGAGCAGACGTGTTGCAGAGGTCCAGATTGAGATTCAGACGTGCCTCCGTGAGCCGCTGTAGTTCAGTGAGCCGCGGGACAGTCCAAATGTCACATTTCAATGATGTAAATGTGATGATGGGCTGAGCTGCATCCTGAGAGCAGAGTGTGCTCAGACTGTGGAGCAGGACAGTCAAGTGCAGGAGAGTGAAGAGTGGTGCTTGAGCAGACAAAGGTAACACAAAATCACACAGAACAACACGACTAAAACTTAATTACTCTGAGGAAAAGACAGAAGATGTAACATGGACCAATCCAAAAATCATTCACTGTGTAACTTTTCTGTTTGGGGGGAGTCCAACTGCATGGAGGTGTTTATTCATTTGCCTAGAATGTTCCACAGTGATGGTATGATTCTATTAATTTATACCTACTAAGGGTGTAACGGTACATGTATTTGTACTGAACCATTTCAGTACAGGACTTCTGGTTTGGTGCAGGGCTGCTCCCGATACCCCAACACCCCAGACCTGTGACCTCTAACGTGTTTTAAGAGTCTGCAGAGCCTCTATAGTCTACGTTTAACCTGTTCTGAGCATTAGAGGTAGTATTATCCATCCATCCATTGCATCCACAGCATCCGCACTCGCATCTACAGTAGAGTGTGGGTCAGGCCGAAGTTCTCCTACCAAGCCCGGCCCTTGTCCGATAGGCATTAAGATATTTGTGTCCGAACCCGACCCAATTAAAATCACACTATTTTCATAGGCCGACTAGTGACACGTAGAATATTGTTTCTGTTCCTCTAACGGACACAGAGACGCAAAATACAAACTCGGGACGCAGCAAAAATAATGAGAAGACTCATAAAGTTGCATATTTAAAGTGCAGAATCATCCACATTGTCCACAGAAATTGTCCTTCGCAAATAATGACCCTAGTCCACAAAACCACGCTGTGAATCCAGTTCGAAGCGTTCTTCAAAAAAGTAAAAAGGCTAAAGTAGTTCATCCACACAGCGCACGGATCGAGGTGAAGCTGCAGATTCGCGATAGTGACTTTACTTCCTGTCGACTTTATCGTCAATCTTTTATGCTTTAAAATCATGTATCTGAAGTTTTGCACCACATTTCACAAATAATAATAACACAGTTTTGACTTGGATCAAAGCTAGAAGTGCAGAGCTCTGATCTTTTAAACACTTTAGTATCTCAAACGAGTGATTTTACTGTAGACAGGAAACAGCTGAAATGTCCGACCAAACATAAGTTCTAAATATTTGTCCAAATCCATCGAACTTTGGTCAGGTTTCCATGCTCTAATCCAGGGGTCCCCAACCCCCGATACTGGACTGCGAAAGTGCAAACCTCCCCTCCCCTACACCACGTGGACCGTCCCCCCCTCGAATGTTGCGCAGACTGTCCCCCCTCTCATACTTCACGTGGACCGTTCCCCTCTCGAACATGGCATGGACCGTCCCCCCTCTTGACCATCACATGGACCGTCTCCCCTCTTGAACGTCTCGTGAACCGTCCCCCCTCTCGAACGTCTCGTGAACCGTCCCCCCTCTCGAACATAGCATAGACCGTCCCTCCTCTTGTACATCGCGCGGACCGTCCCCCCTCTGGTAGTTCGTGTGGACCGTCCCCTGTCCCGTACGTCACGCAGCCTGTGCCACTAAACCAGAACTAAACCAGGTCTAAACCAGGTCTAATCCAGGTCTAGTTCAGGTCTAAACAGGTCTAATGCAGGTCTAATCCAGGTCTAATTCAGGTCTAAACCAGGTCTAATCCAGGTGTAAAAATAGGTCTAAAAACAGGTCTAAAACAGGTCTAAAATCAGGACTAAAACAGGATTTACCAAGGACTTAACCATGCCGCCGGACAGCTCACCGCGCCTCCCCTCCAACTCCCTCCGGTCCTCGAAATATTAACTGATATAAAACCGGTCTGTGGCGCAAAAAAGGTTGGGGACCACTGCTCAAATCTACAGGTCCTCACTGTGGAAAATACAGAGTGGTATCGGATCTGTGATTTGGTCTGAGCTCATACCTGAAAAACGTGCGGTATTTGAGTTTTTGCCGATATCAACAACAACCCTAATGCTAAAGGATAATATAAAGCTTTCGGATTAGACACAGACAGATTTTATTTTAACCCCAAGAGCTGCTTATACACTACATCTGCACCGCGAGCAAGTTCAAATACATGGGGGAAAAACCGCAGACAGGATATTAAATAATGTCATTCTATGTGAGTTGCTAATTGTGACTCTTCTAATTGCGCCCCCTGTGGTATTTTCTATCATGACGCCCCATCTGCTTGAAAATGTCGTCTTCTAATCCTAACTGGCCCTGCGCTGCCGCCGCTGTGCTCTTTAGCGCTCGTAGCTAAACTCAAAGCACACACTCTCTTTGTTTTATGAAGCGGGAGTCGCGCTCGGGGCCCCTCTGTCGCTGCGTTTGATGGAGCTGCAAACCACAAAGACGTCGCCCGCGGCAACCAACATGGCGCCATATGTTAAAGAAGTTTTGATTCAAGATTAATTTAGCCGAGCTTTGGCGGAGCGGGGATGACGTGTCTGTGAGCGTGTCTCGTCCTCGTGGCCCTCTGCGCTTTCAGATGTGCGGGATTATAGAGAAGCAGTGATAAGATGATGTTATAGTGCGCACAAAGACGTTCACACACGGAAGATACAGCAGTGCACAGAAGACAGACTCGAATAACACTTTAGAATAAAACACAGCTATGGATCATTGGTACATGTTTATGAACCATTCACTCATCATTTACTGTATTTGTCAGAGTATAAGTCGCTCTGGAGTATAAGTCACACCATCCAAAAAAAGCGTAATGAAGAAGAAAAGAACATATTTTATTAAATTAGAGACCAGGAACCAACATTTCATCATTTATTCAAGTTCTAGTAAAAACAACAAAAGAGAGAACAACAGACTGTTAACGTCACATGTGAACAGTTCTTCAGATAAACTATAACATAAACAACAGAACAGAACAAGTTTAACAAACTCTCTATCTCACTCCAAATCACTAAATCCATTCAATTCTTCATCCTCGTTGTCACTTCTGAGCAACTCCACGACCTCCGGAGGTAAACAGAGCGCCGCTTCCTCTTCTGTGTCGCTGTCGTCAGACTCAGTTCCAGTTAGAATTATTCGGGTCTTTCTGAATCCCGACAGGATGGTTTCGGTGTCACTGAAGTCCAGGCTTTGTCCATCCATCCAGTGACTTCAGGAAAGTTTCATGGTGCATCCTCTTGGTGTCATAAGTTTCTCTCTCACTCCAAACTTTCTTTCTGCTGCTCAATTACCGTTTTTGGTTGAATATTTTGCTACTTGCAGTTTGTAATCTGCAAAATATGATTTTCTTTTGGGGGGCATTTGTGTTCAGTCTTCTCAGTCGTTTGTTTAATGTTAAATTGTTCAGTTTTACAGAAGGAATGGTGTGATCGACTGACATGATACAGACAGGACAGAGGCTCTTTCTGCAGGAGACATGCGCAGTAGATCCAATACTGGCTAACAAGTCACTATTTAACAACTCACTCATACCCATTTGTTGAAAATGTGTTTTTAGTTGAGTTTTCAGAGAATCCTAAAACATATTTGACAGTGTTTGTGAATGTTCTAACATAGCACTGTGGTCAAAGGGATGTTTCTGACACATCAGACTGTATTGCTATAAGTGCACTTGTCTGACCAGTGCACCTGTCTGACCAGTGCACCTGTCTGACCAGTGCACCTGTCTGACCAGTGCACCTGTCTGACCAGATCACTCTTTGTGATCTTCATTAATGTATTATGTAGTGAGTACACAAGTGCAATGTCATATGTTCCTCATATGATGTCTAGATGCATTATAATAAATAAATACAAATACAGACACATAACAACTGTCCTTAAGGCTCAGCTGCATAAATAAAGTGTAGGAGTAGAAACAAACAGCCCTGTTTGTACAAAGAGTCTGTCAAATACAGTCCAGTGTACAAACATTAATAAACTCTGTGTGTCGGCTTCTCTAATTTGACTCCAGAATGTCTCAGTAAACAGGCAGTTAATGAGAGTGAAAATAAATATACTAATTTGCAATGTAGTTTGCATAAAAAGTGGCATTATTAAACTGTTATCGACTAAATATTGATGTCCACCCCAAGTCTCCAAATTAAAGTCACCACACGCTACTGGTGCACTGCAAAAAAGCTCGGCCAAAATTCTAAAACACTACCAGTCAAAAAGTTATAGAGCTCCACATTTTCCCCAGATTTTTACATTTTACTGTTGAATAGGGATGTAACAATATCCAAGTGTCACGATACGATATCGTCATGGTATGAACCTCACAGTATGATATTTATTGTGACATCATGGGAAAGCTCACGATACAGTCTGGAGTCTCACGATTAGGGATGTAACAATATCCATATCTCTCTGTACGATATTTTCACAATATATATTTTATATTTATGTGTGAAGAATCCCTCAGTCGTCCAGGTAGAATCCATGTCGAGGAGAAAATTCAGTTTGTCGACTGGACAAAAGTTACTTTGGTTGAAGATGTTTCGCAGCTCATCCAAGCTGCTTCTGGTCAGACGCTGGTGGACACTTCTTATATCTGTCTGTAGGGAGGAGCTAACTACACTGAAACTACTCTGAAACTAACTCACCTACTTGTTTACAGTTTCTGTTTGTTAGTTAGGTTAGTACCATCTATCTCCTATTTACAACTCCATCCTCAAACCTAATTCAAAACAAACAAGAGAAGAACAGGTGTATCCAGGTCAGGTCCAGAGGTGTGGAAGCTCCATTATGGCCACGAATTGTTCTGCTTATTACACCCCACACCCTGTACAGGTCAATAGGCCCAACTGACAAACAGAAACTGTAAACAAGTGTGTGTGTTAGTTTCAGAGTAGTTTCAGTGTAGTTAGCTCCTCCCTGCAGACAGATACAAGGAAGTGTCCACCAACGTCTGACCAGAACTGAAGAAGCAGCTTGGATGAGCTGCGAAACGTCTTCAACCAAACTAACTTTTGTCCAGTTGACAAACTGAATTTTCTCCTCGATCTTATGTTTATTGTGATATTTTGTGGACGCAAAACTGTTAATATGCGACTTTTTCCTCTTAAAACACCTTGACAAGACTTAATCCAAAGAACTAAGACTTAAAATCGCTTAGAACTGTTATTTCTTCTTGTCGTCTGCACTGAAATGGAGCAAAGGATCATGGTCTATGTAGTTCCCTCTGTCTTTTTTTTTTATCTATTGCTGCACCATAACTCTTAATTTAAGCAAATAGACTTGTAATTCGATATATTGTGATGGTCCTCGATATTATTGTGAGAAGTCTGACATTGATTGTTACATCCCCACTGTTGACCAAAACTTATTTTAAACTTTTGATTCATGAAAGTGTCGACCTTTTCAGATATAACAGCCGAACACACTCGTGACTCGTGCTTTTTACAACAGAAATCAAATGTTCTTCAGAAAGTTCTTCCCGAGTCTGTTGCAGAAGTTTCCGTAAATGTGTGGCACTTGTAGGTCGCTTCACTCTTCTGTCCAGTTCATCCCAAACCAGCTTCATGTTTTCAAGCTTTACCATCTTGTTCTTTTTTCCTGAGGTTGTTTTGGCAGATCTTGGACTTGTGTTTTGTATCTTTTATCTTTTTTTTTAACCTCTGTATGTTCAGTTCTTACCTTTGTACCATTTCAAGCTCTTCATTGGACTTGAATTGCAGTAAATAACTGGAAAAATGACTGTGTTCTAAAACTTTTGGCTGGTAACTGTATCAGAAAATGACTTAAAAGTAGTGAAATTTTCTGTCCATGCAGCAATATAATTCTACTTGACAAGTTATCTTAAAATAAACTACCTCTGGACTAGAATTAAGCAGCCTCAGGTCTAGTAAGTAGATAATAAATCTGAACAAATGAAGATGAATCACCTAATATACGTTTTAAAATCTTGGCCACATCAGAGAAATGTGGTAACTGCTGAATATTCTACCATAAAGATGTATGTAGAATACCCCAATGTGAATTATTATCTGGTGGAACAAGGAAGGCCAAACGTGTACATACTGTAGGTGAATCATTTGTTCATTTGTTTTTCAAAATAAAACCAAAAATAAGAAAATGAAAAAAAACAACAACTATTTTCTTCATTATTTGTCTCCAAAACCAAAATGAAAAAACAGATAATGATTCATTTCAACCAGGACTTGAACTGATCTCAATCCTGGTCTGGTTCCAGTCTCAGTTCCAGTCTCAGTCCTGACCAGTCCCAGTCCTGGTCTCAGTCCCGGTCTCAGTCCCGGTTCCAGTCTCAGTCCTAAACCAGGACTGAACCAGGACTGAACGAGGAGTGTTGGGACGGGCCCGGAAGTGCACCCGCGTAGACTGTTAGGTGATCGGGACCGGGACTGAGATCAGGACTGGTTTAGACCTAGTTTAGTCCTGGTTTAGATCTGGTTTAGTCCTAGTTCAGTCCTGGTTTAGATCTGGTTTAGTCCTAGTTCAGTCCTGGTTTAGACCTGGTTTAGACCTGGTTTAGTCCTGGTTTAGACCTGGTTTAGACCTGGGTCCTGGATTAGACCTGGTTTAGACCTGGTTTAGACCTCCTGGTTTAGACCTGGTTTAGTCCTGGTTTAGACCTGGTTTAGACCTGGTTTAGACCTGGTTTAGACCTGGTTTTAGTCCCTGGTTTAGACCTGGTTTAGACCTGGTTCCTGGTTTAGTCCTGGTTTAGACCTGGCCTGGTTTAGTCCTGGTTTAGACCTGGTTTAGTCCTGGTTTAGACCTGGTTTAGACCTGGTTTAGTCCTGGTTTAGACCTGGTTTAGTCCTGGTTTAGTCCTGGTTCAGTCCTGGTTTAGACCTGGTTTAGACCTGGTTCAGTCCTGGTTTAGACCTGGTTTAGACCTGGTTTAGTCCTGGTTTAGACCTGGTTTAGACCTGGTTTAGTCCTGGTTTAGACCTGGTTTAGACCTGGTTTTAGACCTGGTTTAGACCTGGTTTAGACCTGGTTTCCTGGTTTAGACCTGGTTTAGTCCTGGTTTAGTCCTGGTTTAGACCTGGTTTAGACCTGGTTTAGTCCTGGTTTAGACCTGGTTTAGTCCTGGTTTAGAAACTAATCATTATTGTTTTTTCCTTTTGGGTTTGGATACAAATAATGAAATAGTTTTTTTTTTTGTTCTTTTTGGTTTTATTTTGAAAAACAAATGAACAGATGACATGTGGATTTAGGTGTTTCTTTGTGTGAAAAGTTTCAGAATCGCTGTCACCAGACTTTTCAGACACACTTACATTCCAAGTTTGAAGTGCTAAAACTTGGAGAGCTTCTCAGAGGAACACAGGGAGACCAAAAGAACAGAAAGCAGTTTTGATCTGCGCTGAATGACTTTGGTGTTTTATATTTTGCATCTCATTCACACGGCGGCGCGTCTCTAGTGGCACTTCTCACTTTAGGATTCATGAGATTATCAGCGGGGGCCCCGGTCGCCGCAAATAATCAGCCCAAACAGTGGAGTACGCGGCCCTGACCCCAGCCTCTGCTCCCTGCATTATTCAGCCCCGCTCACAAACCTCTCCACTCCGCACGCTCTCCAGCAGCACCCAGTCAAGGGCTCATCTGCAAGTACAAACTGCCCCTGGTGTGTGGGGCGGAGGGGGCAGGGGGTCTTTTAGTGACACACGGGCAGGTTTGGAAACACAAGAGTACACGTGGTTTTAGTCGGATGGATAAACTGATGATTAGTTGGGAGTACAGTATTTTTCGAACTAAAGGACGCACTTAGGTTACGTTCAGACTGCAGGGCTTAACTCTCAATTCAGATTTTTTTTTTGTGAAATCCAATGTTTTCGCGAGGTCGTTCACATTTCCAGTTAAATGCGACTTGTATGTGACTCCAGTGCACATGCGGGACACTTTTGGGCCATTTAACGTTCACACGACGACGTCAACCGCAGCGAGCGTCTCTGTGTTTACGGAAGTTGTCCGAACATGGACGCAGCATCGAGCACCTGGAGATTTTAAAGTTCCTCTCGTACCGGAGCCAGAACATGAACAACTTACTTGTTTTAAGGAGGAGATTGAGAAGGAGAAGGACGAGGTTTTTGGTCGTGGTGTTTTGTGGGACAGAACGTTGAAACACACACAGAGTTCATTAACAATTTTCGCCGACTTCAGTGCAGAATAGTGACGTTTGTGGCTTGTTGATAACGTGTAGGTGGATGAATGCACTTTGGACGTTCAGACTGAAGTCGCATGTCAAAAGATCAGATATGTATCAGGTTTCAGGAGCACATATCCAAGTGTCCTGGGTCACATTCGAAAAAGTCTGATCTGTGTGGTTCAGACTGTCATTAAAAGATCAGATACAGGAACATAGGGGCCAAAAAATCGGATTTGGGTCACTTCAGGCTGCAGTCTGAATGAAGCCTTAAAATCGACTGTGTGCCTTATGTATTCATTCTGGTTGTGGTTACCGTCCTCGAACTGATTTTATGTGGTACACGGCGCTCAAAAATCTGTCAAAATGTTTTGCTTTAGTGAGCTAGGACACCGCACCTCTTGACGGACTGTCGGGGCATTTCGGCGACCATAGTCAGTGTTAATCCAGTTTGAAGTGTTCTTTAAAAGTAAAAAGGCAAGAGTAGTTCCTCATGTGTGTCTGTTTACATTTACACAGCGCATGGATCAAGGTGAAGCTGCAGATTCGCGATAGTGACTCTACTTCTTGTAGACTTTATCTCCAATCATTTATGCTTTAAAAATCATGTATCTGAAGTTTTGCGCCACATTTCACAAATAATAACACAGTTTTAACTTGTATCTAAACTAGGCAAGGCAAGGCAAGTTTATTTGTATAGCACAATTGGTACACAAAGTAATTCAAAGTGCTTTACAGAATAAGAAAATAAGAAATACATAAAATCACAATAAAAACAAATCAAAACATAAATAATCATAAAGATTAAAATAAAAAAAGAGACATATATTAGAGAGAAGAGTGCAGAATGAAAACCTTTCAGTCGTACGCACAGTTAAACAAAACTGTTCTGAGCCTGGATTTAAAGTCAAAGAACAGGCCTGTCTCACATGTTCAGGAAGACTGTTCCAGTTTGCAACTAAAAGTGCAGAGTTCTGATCTTTTGAACTCTTAAGAGTCTCAAAGCGAGTGGTTTTACTGTAGACAGGAAACAGCTGACACGCTCATGTGTCAGAGTCCAACCCGAGCCTGAACATAAGATATTTGTCCAAACCCGTCAGGTTCCGATGAGTCCTGTCAGACTTCAGTTGGGTTTCTATGCACTATTGTATAACAAGGCAACAAAGTAATACAGAGAAAATAAATTTAATTATTATATACTATATATATTAAAAGGTAATCAGTTAAACATAACGTAATGTTGATAAAATTAACATTAGCTTTTATTGTTCCTGTTGGAAAATTTGTCCTCTGCATTTGTCCCATCCTGCAGTGTCACCTACAGAGCAGCAGGGGGCCTGTCTCCAGATCTTAAGCTGGTCTTGGTCAGGACTATCCAGACTGGAGCCACCTACTGCCTCCGCTCAATTTCATTTCTCTCCAGCGACTAGGTCAGGAATCAGAATACACTAGACGATTTGTAAGAACCTCGGAAGCTGTAGACCGAGCACCGGCCAATCAGTGAAGATCTGTGAAGCCATGTTCCTTTTGTGGAACAGCACAACAGTAAACAAAGCGCTTGAGATGCATGTAGACGAAGACAGACATTCTGTGTTGGCGACGATTCCCGAGATCGAGGATTTAAAGCTGGAACAAAGAGAATGTTTGGTGAATTTTATCAAGGGGAAAGACGTTATTGCCCTTCTTCCTGCGGGATTTGATGCATTACATACATCATGACCAAACAGCAGCGATTTGTTAAATAAAAAAGTACCCGCCCACCGTCGAGCGAACGAAACTTAATGCAGCGAGGTCGATGAATCAGGCAGGGTCAGGACTACCTTTGGAGAACTTTATCTTTTGTGGATGTTTTGGGTCGATGGGGTGAAACTAAATAATCCAGACACAACTCACCAGACCGAGGGAGACACAGAAAGACCCTGGAGTCAACATTTATATTTGCTGATACTGGTCAGGGGGATGAACATATCACACAAACAGAGGTAGAGAAAAGCTTTACTCTTAAAGTTTGTATAGAGGATTTTCCAAGGAACGAGAAATCCAGCGACTGTTTGTCCATTTTCAAATGTTGCGCATGCGTGAAACCACCCCCCCTCCCCTACAGCTCCTACGTAGAAACGCCTCCTCCCGCCTCCTCTTTACGCCAGAAACCGGTGCGCTGCACATGACTTGTAAACAACTAACTACAGTGTTGGTTAGGCAAGACGGAGAAGTGAGGAGCGGGGGGAGCGGGTGTGCGGACATTTCGTTCGCGGACGAGAAGTGAGGAGCAGGGAGAAGAGCGGAGCAGGGAGAGAGGAGAGGAGAGAGGAGAGGAGAGAGGAGAGGGGAGCGGTGCGTGGAGATTCCGTGAGGAGCAGGGAGAAGAGCGGAACGGGCAGAGAGGGGTGCAGAGATTCAGTGCGAATGAACTAGCTACTACTACAACACGCAGCAGCAAGCGGATTCTTTCTTTGCCTTGAAAATTACGTTTTCAGACATAGGATATCGCATTCGTGTCCTGAAAAACGTTTGTCTCGCTCTTGGAAATAAAGTACGTTTTCATAATAAGCAGAAGTTTCCTGTCCAGGAGTAATTTGTGGACCAGTGGTTCAGTCTTTAGACCCTGCGTCTGCTTCAGTCGCGCCATCGCTGGAATGAATCTTCAAGAATCACCTTAGTTTGGTTTCGCTGCTTTTCCCCTTGTCTTCTTCTTTCAGCGACCTCAAAAACGGACTTTCTTTTGCGGCGAACTGCTCCTGGATTCTTGTCGCCATTGCAACAAACTTTGTGCGAACTGCGAGGAAGATATAGGTCAAAAAAGCCACTAAGAACTGTTGCGTTGGTGGAGTAAACAGCGTCTGTGCGTCTTGCGTCTGTGGACTGTGTGACAGTCGTACGTAAACCACGTACCGGCGGCGCAGGCAAGTCAGTTACGCTAGAAACGTAGGGAGTTTGATTGACAGCCTGTCAGCTCACAGATAACGAGGCAGTGTCGTTATCTATTGGCAAATGTTTAGCCCCACCACGTCCAGAGTTGATGAATTTTTATTCTCTTTTTTTTGGTCATCATAATTACAAGGCTACTGCATCTCTATAATCTATCATTGACAATTTGAAACAAAAAAAAACAAAAAAAATCCTCCATACAACCTTTAAAGTTAACTCAAAAAACTGTCCACCTCCCAAATATACAAGTTTAAGCCTTGACCAGCGGAACATTTTCAAATAAAAAGATAAATTACATGTTCATAGGTGAAGAAAAGGCTCACACACTGACAATTACAAACTGTGTAGTTAATTGTCGGTGTCCAGGTGGGGGCGCTGCGGTGTGGTGGGGGGTGAGGGGGTCAGGGGCTCCTCGCGGTGATGCCCGGGGCAGCGAGGTTCGGAGGGAGATCAGGTTTGTAGAGCTCAGAAAGGACATGACCAGCCCGAGGGCCAGATCTGACTCAAGGAAGAGAGAATCTCACTGGAGACGATTTTACAGCATCAGAATCTGATCAGAAACAAGTGGACGACCGCGAGGCATTTACACTTTTACTGATACATGCACAAGTTTAGAGGAACTCACTGCATTTCTCAGGTTTAAATTATTGTATTGTGTAATCAAGTATTGTCCTGTATTTGAGACTCGAGTGCTCAGAAAATCCCACATCTCCGCCCACTGCTCTGTATTTACTTGCGCTTAATAAAAAAATATATATATTGTTAAATAAAGTTAGAACTCCAGGTTAAATATGTAGGATTCAAGCAATTAAATTAATGTTCTTGTTTGCATAAAATATAATGATTTAATCTAAATAGTTGCAGACTTTGTGAACTGAAAATATAAACGTGAATTTCGATTTGACTGCAGTTTTTTTTTTTTTTATTATTATTACTTTTTTTTTCTGCACATAAAGCAGATGTCACAGAAAAAATAAAATAAATAAATAAAAAATAAAAATAATGTCCCCCTCCCATTACCCTCCCCCATTGTTTCCAGAAAAAAAAAAAATATATAAAAAATAAAAATATATATATTAAATAAATAATAGTCATAATAATGATAAATGAATACATATAAAGTAATAGAATAAATAAATGTAAACAGGGTTCCCACAGTCATGGAAATCCTGGAAAAGTCATGGAAATTAAACATGTCATTCTCCAGGCCTGGAAAAGTCATGGAATTTTGTAGATTCAATGAAAGTTTAGGAAAAGTCATGGAATTTTTGAATCTCTTTCATGCAACTCCAGCGTTCTGTTAAGTTCTCATGAGACTATTATGATTATTTCTGAACGTCTCCGCCTTTTGTTTAAAAGAGACGAAAATAAATGCACTGACAGGATTTTGAATGTTAAAAACTATAATCCCAAACCATAAAGTGACTGGAAAGAGTAACATTTCATATTTAGCTCTAAAAGTGTGATCAATTCTACACATGTAGGTGCCGTAAAGTCATGGAAAATTCACTTTAGGCCATGAAAAAGTCATGGAAAACTTTGGAAATTTTGTCAGTGAAAAAGAGTGGGAACCCCTAGAGGGAAAAGTGGGAAGTAAAAATAAATAAAAAGTGAGTAAACTGCAGTTACTTTAATTTATATTTGGTGTGATCTTAAGTATCTAATCAAACAGTATTTACCGTATTTTCTACACTATAGGGCGCACTTAAAAGCCTTTAATTTCATCAAAAAAACAACTGCGCGCCTTATAATCCAGAGCGCCTTACATATGAATATATTGGGGAGTCTTAGTACGACTTTAGTAAACTACAAAGCCGCACCACTTGCAGCTTATGTAAACACACACGGAGCAGATAGTGACTGCGCAGTGAAAAATACTTGTAGCCACATTTATTATTCCACGTGGACGAGGAATAAAATGAAGGAATGAACTGAAAAAGTGAGTGTAATGTCTTATTTTTAGTTATAACTGAACAATTGAGTTATTGTGAATGCGCAACAATTTAACGCTCTCAGACTGTATTTTTTTTACACGTTACAATTGAACAAAGTTGAGAGTTATTGTGAACGCGTTAAATAAACGTTGACTCACTTATCTAACTTTTGTGTTTCGTTTAATGCGCCTTATAGTCCGGTTTATATGTGAAAAAAGTTCCAAAATAGACCATTCAATGACGGTGTATGCGCCTTATAATCCAGAGCGCCTTATACTGCAGAAAATACGGTAATTAAACCTACATGTACATCTACAGAGACAAGCAGAGAACACTATGAGGCAGAGTTACAGGTCAGATCTGTGGAGAGGCGACACCATTTACAGAAAGAATGCATGTTTTTCAAGATATCTTATGCTGTAAAAACACAAAAAAAAACTGCAAAAAACAAAAACGTCACTACGGAAAACTGCATAAACGACATTAAAATTAAAACATTAAATCTGAAAACGTTAATTCCAATAATGTTAATCAAACTGTCCGATTCAGCGGGACATAAAACCGTCTGATGAGCCATTTGGAAACACATCTCGGTTAATCTCCGTTAATCTCGGACATCTTGAATAATGATCAAAGCGGACGTGACCCCGGCGCTCCTCTCGCCTCGCAATCACCCCCCCCCCGGAGGTCAGGGGTCGCGTCCGTCTGCAGCGCTGTCGCCCCGTGGGATTGTGGGTAAAGCGCTCCTTTGACAGCGGCGCGGTTCACCCAGCTGTCAGCCGCCTCCTCGGGCCGGGACAGCGGCCGCTCCTGCATATTTATAAGAGCTGTTTACGAGAAGGCTGCAGCTTTACTCACAAACGCGCCGCGCAGAAGAAGCATTATATAATTACACTGAGAGTAACGTGCAATTAAAGTGATAGTGCGGAACTTTCTGGAGGTGGGAAGCGAACGGCGTGACTGGAAATAGAAAAGTTAAAGGGGCAAGTGTCGAGCTATTTTCTGATCTTTGTTATCGTTTCCTCATCACAAACAGATAAACCCTGCGTATTTAGGCGTCTCTAGTTTTTCTTAGTTCTTCTCTTAAACAGAAAACGCTCTGTTCCACTTTGTGATGTCATGTGGTAATACAGGAAGTGCTCCACTGTGTTTTTAAACTCCATAATCCTTCACTAGAATCGTTATAATTACCTCCACCAAGTAGGTTATGTTTTTGCCGGCGTTTGTCTGTTTGTCTGTTTGTTTGTTTGTTTGTTTGTTTGTTTGTCTGTTTGTTTGTTTGTTTGTTTGTCTGTTAGCAACATAACTCAAAAAGTTAAGGACCGATTTTGATGAAATTTTCAGGATTTGTTGGAAATGTGAAAAGGAAGAACTGATTTCATTTTGGGGGTGATCCGGAAGAAATCCTGGATTCTGGATCACTTTGAAATTTTAGTTAACATTGTGGTAAATGGGACCAAAAATTTAGTTTCTCAATATCTCGGTTAATTATTGACCAAACCCCATGAAATTTGACTCAGGGATGGACAATGGGATCCTCTTTCATTTTCCAAATTGAAAGATACGAGACAAATATTTATGGAAAACACAATTAATATGAGGGGGACTGTAGTCCTTGGTGGAGGTCTGCACTCTCTGAGCGCTTTTCTAGTTTGATAATTTCAGCCCTGGAATTGCCAATCTCCACTGAATAAAAAGCCAAAACGAGGGTCATTCCACCTCAGTTCACCCCAAAAAATTGCAATTTGAACCATCACATTATCCAATACATGCACCCTGAATATCGGACTTCCGGTCATCGTGTAATCCACACTGGGAAGGATCCTCCGAAAAAGTGAGCATCAAACCTCCATGTTTGTTTTCAGTGGGATGCGTCTATTGACAAAGTCGATTTTTTCAAGTCTTTTGAACCATATCGCTTTTGTTTCTGGTTCTGATATTGTCATATTTTAGTTTTGGGATTCGGACATTGTAATTGTGTGATTGTTGGAAAACGGGCTTCGGAAGTTTGCAAACTCCTTAACTGCAAAAGTGAATCAGATGTGTGTGACTCAAACCTCTGTTCAAACTGTTTCTCTTCCCAACGGAATTGAAAAATAGTGAAAGGTGAAGATGACGGGCAGGATTGATCCACAGGAAGAACCAAAAAAGAAACCTTTGACTGCCTAAGAAATCATCTCGAGTTTGCAGAGAACATTTTGTATGTGGAGCGACAACAACGTTTTTGTTGTTCATTTTAGTCCTTATGTTTTCATTCTTTAATTTGGTCTAAACTTGGTCAGTCCTTGAGGTTTATATTTAAATAAAGACCTGGTTTAATCCTTGTTTAGTCCTGGTTTAGTCCTGATGTAGACCTGGTTTAGTCCTTGTTTAGTCCTGTGGTAAACCTGGTTTAGTTCTAGTTTAGTGCCTCATATTTTCCAGCCTCTTTCTCGCTGTGAGTGAAAAGTTTGTGAATGACTTTTTTTTTTTTTAACTAAACTTTGATTCGGTTTCAAGTTTAAGCAGATTGGGCATCGATTTCAGATTCTTGTAAAACATATCTGTGAACGGCTCGATCTCAGTCGCCCGCCGGCGCAGAATATTATAAGTGGCAATTAAAACAAAAGTAAAATAAAGAATTGATCCTTTGAGATGAAACAAGTTAAAGAGACGGAGTTTAGTTGGTTCAGATCGCACACGGACCTGAAGGTCGCTGGTTCTAAACTCGTTACTGCTACTGCATTTTCACAGAGGTGGACAGAGAAACAAAAACATAAACGTTACTTCAAAATTATAATTCTGAAGTTTAAGTACGCAGAAGAAATACTCAAGAAAGAGAAAAAAAATTAAACTGTTACTCAAGAAAGAGAAACTATCTGGAAGTAGCATCTGATTTATGAAAATAAGTTTAGAGCAGTAAAGTTGCACTGTGTAACTTTTCTTTTATTGTGGAGGGTCCGTCAGATGATTTTCTCCATGACGATGTTTTTTCTTTGGAATATTTCACAAGTTACAGGTCAGATCTGTGGAGAGGCGACCCCGCTCACAGTCAGAATGTTGTTTTTCTGGGTGTTTTTGAGCTTTAAACCCACCTGTAATTTAATAAAAAAATTAAAATAAAATCAAAGGTAGAGCTGTTTAAACTCATATAATCGAGTTGAAACGATTTAAAGTTTATTTTGGATATTTTTTATATAAATAAGTATATTTATTTAGTTTTTTTTTAAATATACAGATTGTAGAACAGCTGGATGTATAGTTTACATTAATAGATACATTTATGTTTTTTTTTTTTGTTTTTTGCCGTATTTCATGTTCAAAGTGCATTTTATTCATTTTTTATATATTGCAAAACTGTCCTAAGATTCATATTTGAAGCTTATATTTATTTTCAATTTGAAAGTTTTGCATAAATTATCAATAACAAGTGCAAAGTGTTTTTTTTTTGAAAGAGAGAAATGCTGAATAAATGCATCGTGTAACTAAAAAAAATTAAATAAAATCCTTTGAATAATCGTAAATTCAATATTGATCAAAATAATCGTGATAATGATTTTTTTTCCATAATCGAGCAGCTCAACTGTGGAACATTCTGGCAGAGCAATAATCAAAAAGTTACATAGTGAATCTTTAAGGACAAAACATGAAATAATCCAGAACTTGTGGCATCCCAAAAGACAGATGGATTTTAAAACAAAATCGCACTGCAAAAACAAAATCTAGCCAAGTTAAGACGACTTTAAGTAAGAAAGTTTTATCATGATTTGAGTAAATTTCACTTGAAAAGTAAAATTATCTGAAAGTGGAAGACTTTTTGTACTTAAAATATGACAATACATCTGGCTACACTTAAAAAAAGAAAAAAAATACTTTTGGCATTTTTATTTTGCAAAATAAGAAACAAAATCGAATGTTGGACACTTATCCCATTGTTAGATCATTTGACTTGTCAAGTTTAATCGACTCAAATTAAGTAAAATGTTCTTAATTTAAGTCATTTTAACCAATATCTCTGAAGAAGCGGTGCAAGAAACACAAAATAAACTCAAATGTGATGTGTGGAGGTCTGAGGAGCCATATGCACAGATCTACAGCCACGTTTCCTCCAGAGCGCCCCGGGGCAGCTGAGCGCAGTACTTGTTTTAAATGAATCTTTTTGTGTGTGTGTTTCAGATCGGGACGTGGGATCCCTCCAGTGGACTCAACATGACGGAAAACCAGAAGGGAAAAAACACCAACGTGTCCGACTCCCTGTCCAACCGCTCCCTCGTCGTGTCCACCATCTTGGTAAGGACGCTCTTATTTACATACTAGAACTCAACAGAAAACTTTAATATCTAGTGCACAGAGAGGATCATAAGTCGCTCCGGACTATAAGTCACACCAGCTAAAAAATGTGTGATGTAGAAAATAAAACATATATAAGTCACACTTTTTGGGGGAAATTAATTGTATAAAATCAGAGCAGGAAGCGACATTTCCTGTGTAAAGTCAAGTTCTAGTAAAAACAATAGAAGAGAAAACAACAGACTGTTAACGTCACATATGAACAGTTCTTCAGATAAACTATAACATAAACAACAGAACAGAACAAGTTTAACAAACTCTCCATCTCACTCCAAATCACTAAAACCATTCAATTCTTCATCCTCGGTGTCACTTCTGAGCAACTCCACGACCTCCGGAGGTAAACAGAGCGACGCTTCCTCTTCTGTGTCGCTGTCGTCAGACTCAGCATCAGTTCCAGTTAGAATTATTCTGGTCTTTCTGAATCCCGACAGGATGGTTTCAGTGTCACTGAAGTTCAGGCTTTGTCCATCCATCCAGTGACTTCAGGAAAGTTTCATGTCGCACTCCCGCAGTATCACAATTTTCTCGCTCACTCCAGACTTTCTTTCTGCTCCTCGATTATCGTTTTCAGCTGCTGATTTCACGACTTGCAGCTTGTGATCTGCAAAATATGATTTTCTTTTTGGGGGCATTTGTGTTCAGTCTCAGTCGTCTTTATAAGTTTGTTTAAATAAAAACAAAAGTAATGTTGCGATCGACTGACATGACACAGACAGGACAGAGGCTCTTTCTGCAGGAGACATGCGCAGTAGAGCCAAGTGACAGTGGTACAGGAGGAACAGGAGCAGCAGATACTCACACACAAGACTAGAGCGCCCCCTCTTGGCTGTCAATGTGAAAATTTTAATATTTAAGTTGCAGAAAACACCCAAACCATGAAAAAAAGTGCGACTTATAGCCCGAAAAATACAGTATTTTGTAATGAAAGTAACAATAGTTGACAGTTGCATGTGCTTAATATACTTGGACGTTTTGGTTGAGGAAGCACTGATCCGATACTGGTACTGGATATAATACTGAAATTTTTGTTGTATCGGACATCGGCTTCCAAATATCGGTTCAGTCGATATCTTGGTTGGACATATACAGACTATTTTCTGGTCATAATCGGTCCAGAAAGGCTTAGAAATTTTGAACTTTATTAATACAAAGTTGTTCATAAGTTACGTGAGAGATGAATAACAGCTACACAACGTTTGGATCAGCTTTGTCTTATTTTACTTGTGTTTTAAAGGAAATACATGCTGTTTTCAGTCTCACACTATTGGGTTTTGGCAGCCATAATATCGAAATTGGTATCGGAACTAAAAAAAAAAAAAAAAAAAAAGAAGCTGGATCCCTGGTTTTGGTCATAGATTTTCTGCAGCCTTGTGTTATTATTTTTGATCCATCCTCTGCAAATCTCAGGTCTGGAGAAAATTGATCCATGTTTGCTTGTAACTCGCAGTAACTCAACTCGACGCAACTGTTACAAGACGTTCAGTATCAGCAGACAGTAAATAGACTTTTACTGCACTGACTCTCGCTCTCGCCGCTCCACTCGCTGACGGTTCGCGGCCTTCCTCCGGCGTGTGCGCCTGGTCCACTGCAGTTTGACTCTGAAGTGTTAAAGATGGACATGGAGGGATTATTGTGCAGTGTTTTTTGAGCTTTGTATCATGTTATAACGTCGTTCGCTCACCAAAAACACGCCTGCCATTCATTCACGTGTCAGTAATTTAGTGATCTCTCCCAAACCCTGACCGAATTTTATGGTTAGATGTACGATTCTGTCCAAGGCTCCGCCCACGAGCCAACGACCCCCCCCCCCATCCTCCCACGTGACAATTCTACATAAATATACAAAAAAATATGATGAATCACAGCAGCTTGACAAACCTGATGCAGTCGTTTCATGAGCTGATTGTGTTGTGATAGAGCTCTGAAGGTGGAGCGGCTTAGCATGGAGAGCAAGAGCAAGGGAGACTCAGAGTAAGACTGTGCAACTAATGGAATTTTGATCACGATTTTGCTGTGTATGAAACGATCTGCAAACTCATATAATCAAGTTTTAAGAATTAAAAAAATAAATAAACAATATACATGATTTATTTTGTGATATTTTTTATATAAATAAGTGTATTTATATATATATTATTAAAATACAGAGATTAAGGGTGTGCAAAAATATTGAAATATCGATATATCGTATTGTTTAATGTGATGATACAGTATCGATATCGTGGGCTGCTGTATCGATATATCGCCAAGAGTATTTTGTGGCATATTTTACTAAATTATTTCTTAAATTTTTGTCCTGTTTAGTGCACGATGTAACTTTCTGGTTGGGCGTCTGTCACTTGTTTATTTCTACACAGCAAAAACTGAAGGGTTAAAATTTCAGGGTGAAATATTTCAGAATAGTTTTTAACACAATGATGATGATGCGTCAGTTTTATACAGCGCTTCTCTGGACACTCAGAGACACTTTACAGAGCGTTATTCTGTCACTCCAGACCTGGTGGTGGTAAAATACTACTGTAGCCACAGCTGCCCTGGGGCAGACTGACGAAAGTGAGGCTGCCAATCTGCGCCATTGGCCCCACCGACCACCACCATCACTCACACACACACACACACCCAAACATACACATACACACACACCCAAACATACACATACACACACACACATACACACACACACACCCAAACATACACATACACACACACACACACACACACACACACCCAAACATACACATACACACACACACAAACACACACATACACACACACACAACACACACATACACACACACACACAAACATACACATACACACACACAAACACACACATACACACACACACACACACACAACATACACATACACACACACACACACACACACAC
>NW_026571447.1:36302024-36327024 GCF_026225935.1 Boleophthalmus pectinirostris
CCGGTCTAACCCTGAATTTATACTTTGAACTGACCTCAGATTCGTTTTTCAGCTCTGCTCTTAGTACCTTTTCTAAGCATCATTTAACATTTCCATATTTATTCACGCCTAATTGAACCGTGGAGCTATTAGAACAGTTACCTAGACTGAACTTTACTCTCGCAGATTGTTTCGCTCGTCATTAAGTCCAGTTGAGTTATTCACAATCGGATTAAACCCTGTGTACTTAGCCCCGGGTCGACCGTCTCTGAAAACTTGAGTGGAGCCTTTCTTTGCTTTGAAACTGGACTATTTTTTGGTCCTGTAAACTTCAGGGGCTCTTCAGAAGCAGAAGTGTAAAAAGGCTGTGACATTTAAACCACTCATGTATCCCTCCTCCACTCCAGACACTGTCCTGCTCTGCGGCTCCACTCACGGAAAAGAACAGGGCTCGGGGCTCTTAAAATCAGGGCCTTTTCGAGCTTTGTGGGGGTCCGGGGCGAGATGGTTTTCGGGGGGGCCCCCTGCGAGCGGCAAAATTACAAGAACTGCTTGTGATTGTTGGCAAAAATCGATATCAAACCCAGTGTACGCCCACTCCTCTCTTTCATACTTACATTCTTTCTTTCCCTCTTTGGTTTTGTTCATACTGAAATATATCGTCGTATCGGAAACGGTTTGCCTCCAGACTAGAGATGCGCGGATTGCGGTTACAACTGCGGTATCTGTGGTTAATCCGCGGGTCGGGCGGATGACGTGACGAAAAATTATATTTTAATTAAATTCGGGCGGGTGGCGGTTTAACTACTAAAAAAAAAAAAAAAAAAAAAGTTATTGTTAGTTACCTACATCTGAAAAGACGAGTGTCATTGTCTATGCTTGTAGTATGAAGTGTACGTCATGTCCTTAATTAGCCCATTTGACCTCGTTTTTATGTTCTGAAGGTTCAGGTTGTGTCGGGTTATTGATGCCTAAGGTTTACGAGGCACATTTTATATGCAGTTTATTTTATTATTTCTAATTTATTTCAGCTGTTTGCCAACACATAAGTGGCTATAGGGCCAGATTTATTTAGTTATGCTTTTTTTGTGTTTTTTTGTTTCGATATCAGTTATATTTTAAAACACGCAGACATTATAGCGTAAACTGCCACTCGGGGGATTTAAAACTTAAAGAAAGACCGATGGAGTGAGGCTATGACTTTGAAATAACATCGGGCAATGGCAGAATGTTCAGAATGTAACAACATCCAACACGAAGGCAAGAAGGTTCAAAAACAGCCTAGTTGAAAAACGTTGTCAATTAATTAGCTGCGCAAGAAAACCAGGTAAGTCTGGGGTTGTTACGGACAATTAAGAATGTGAACAAACACGCTGAGCGAATTTTGGAATGAATGAGCTATAGAGTTTGCATTTTTATCGAGGCTCCTTAGTTTGTTTGCTGTATGATTGTTCTAAAATCTAAAATCAATGGGCGGATGGCGGGCGGGTGCGGTTTTGAAAACCTTCGGTGCAAAATGGACAGCGGGCGGATGATGAGTTTTATGTTGCGGTTGCGGATGAAAAAATAGCCCATCCGCGCATCTCTACTCCAGACACGTCGTTTCTGTGTCCGTAAGCCTGAACTGTCCACACAGTTTTGAGCGTATTTGTTTACGTTTTACAGAAATGAAACTTAGAAAACTTAGAAAGACTTAGGCTACGTTCAGACTGCAGGGCTTAACGCTCAATTCAGATTTCCAATTAAATGCGACTTGTATGTGACTCCAGTGTGAACATTAAACGGCCCGAAAGTGTCCCGCATGTGACACTGGAGACACGACGACGTCAACCACAGCGAGCGTCTCTGTGTTTACGGAAGTTGTCCAAACATGGACGCAGCATCGAGCACCTGGAGATTTTAAAGTTCCTCTCGTACCGGAGCCAGAACATGAACAACTTACTTGTGAATGCACTTTGACCGTTCAGACTGAAGTCACATGTCAAAAGATCAGATATGTTTCGGTTTAGGAGCACATATCCAAGTGGTCTGGGTCATATTTGAAAAAATCGGATCTGTGTCATTAAAAGATCAGATACAGGAACATAGGGGCCACAAAATCTGATTAAATCTTATGACCAATTTCTGGTCAAATGGTCTTGGGTCCTCTGCCGTTAGAGTGGATAAATAACCGGGATCAATAACCTTTACGTGCTTTCTCGCTCCGTCCGTCATGTTGAATTAGTGTTTCTTGCCGCCGACCAAAATAATTCCCAGCATGCAACGCGCGCTTTTGTCAACAATGAAACTCGCCTATAGTGGTTATGTTTATTTACGCAGATTAGTAATAATAATGATGATCATTTCAAAATAAAAACATTAATGATGAATTGAAAATCGTTTGTTAATTCTGCATACGATCGATTGCGAAAAGTTAATCGAATGCCCATCTCTCGTCGACCCCCAAAATGATCTTCACCCAAAAGTCCATCCATCCTGCAGAGACCAGACCCAATAGAAGAGTGATGGATGGACGTCCCTAAATCCCTCCTGGTGTTCGGTCCTGTCTGCTTTATGTTATAGATTCTTTTTTCAGACAGAGTTTGTTTTCATCCCTGACAGTTTCGACTGCTCACTGTGGTCTTCCTCAGAGTCACGTGATGTTGTGTGACGTGTCTGGTCAGCTGATCTGAAAAGGTTTTGGCAGGACGTTATCCCAGGTGTGTGAGCGAAGTGAAACACTGGCTTTAAAAAAACTCAAAGGTTTAACTCGTTGATAATATCTTACCTCTGGATATCGCAACGTTTACGTCTATTTACCCACGGTCTTCAGAAGTGTGGCTAAATTTTGTTAAAGTAGAGCAGAGCACCGTTACTTATTTTTTGACACCAGTACGTGAATGATACATGCTTTTCTGTGCCTGTATATGCTTGTGTATGTTTCAGTGAAAATTGACCAAATAAACATTCCTACTTGGAAGTTTCAGGGCACAGTCCTAGTTAAGAATCTGTATTTTCAAGTTCTACTATTAGGTCTTAGATCAGACCTAATTTCACCTAATTTACTAATTTAGTAAATTTTAATGTGAGTTTGTGTATGTGTGTTTACAACAGAGGTGTTCACACTTTTTCAGCACACGAGCTACTTACAAAATGACCAAGTCAAAATGATCGACCTAATACAAAGCCAAACAAACTGCACTGAAACACTCTGTGCCCCTTTTTTGGACCCTCACCCACAGTTTGAGAACCTCTTCTTTAAGAGAACTTCCTCTGGCACTTTACACAAAACTGTGAAAAAAGTGAAGGAAGATTTTTAAACCTGTTTTTTAAAGTTCCAAACTGGAGTTTCATTCTTTTCTGGTTTTGCAGTGATATTTACCAGCCTCTGCACGTTTACCAAACCAAACACACATCGTGACAAACACAGATGCATTTGTCACTTTTGTTAGACAAACTTCAGCCAAATGTGGCAGTAGGTCTGTTCTGTAGATCCGCTCTATGCTGTAGACCTGCTTTGTGCCAACACTGGAACACAAATTTAGACTGGTTTTTGCTTCACGTTTGGTCTTGCTCTTCTAATCAGCCGCACTGTGGGAGGGGCTTGTGTTGGCTGTACGCAGGAAGGAGCGAGAGCGTGAAAAGGCGAGGGGCGGCGTGCTGACGTGAGGCAGGTGGACAGGTAGGATGTTTAGGAAGTTGAACCTGCCCTGTGATGCACGCTGGTACACGAGGGCACACGCTGTCGCAGACGAGCCGTGCATAGGGAGCGTGTGTGTTTGTGATGCGCCGTAGAGTCTCCGCGGGTTTCAAATGAGCGCACAGGCTGCACTGAGACGCCCCACACGCTCCTGCACCCGCTACAAGTTTATTACCAACAGCAGCGGCCGTAATGAAATATGATCACACTTGTTGAGTGTCAGACCTCGAGTGAGAGACAAGACCGAGTCCAAACACGATCGAGTCCGAGACGAAGACACGGCGATCTACCCACACGACCTTGGCGATCGACTGGTAGATCGGGATCAACGTATTGGGCACTCCTGGTCTACAAGGATACATCCAGGTCTTCAGCGCTGATACAAATATTATGGTCTTATTTGTTTTTTATCTGTATATAAATTGTAAATAGTGTAAATACGTTTGGTTTTGACAAGTCGGTGCTTCATTTTAAAACAGACTGAACACATGTTTGTACTGCAGATCATTTGTTTTTTGACGTTGGGACTGATCACGTCATGGGTCATGTGACTAAACCTGGGCCTATTTATAAAACAGGTGTGAAACTTGACCTTTCACGTCTGAAGAAGGGTTTGACCCTAAACGTCACACTGTGGTGTCATTAAAAAATAAAAAAAATTAGGAGTTTAGGAGGAGAACTGCAGGGTGGATCTCTTTCTTCTTTTCTTCTTTTGCACGTTTTTTGTCTTTGGACCCAGCACACAGTCGTAACTTTTATTAGATGTGCATGTCTCTGTTTACAGTGTAACAGATTAAATATACCAGAGTTAAGTAATCAGAGTACAAATGATGAGTAACTGTATTCAGTTACAGTTACTGTTTCAGTTAGTGGTAATTGGATTACAGTTACTTTGTTGAAATAAATGGATTACAGGACAGTATTTTCCTGTTTTCACATTTTGGGCTAAACCAGGACTAAAGCCAGGACTAAAACAGATCTAAACCAGGACTAAACCAGGACTAAAACCAGGACTAAACCCGGACTAAACCAAGACTAAAACCAGGACTAAAACCAGGACTAAACCCGGACTAAACCAGGACTAAAACCCGAACTAAACCAGGACTAAATCAGATCTAAACCAGGACTAAACCAGGACTAAAACCAGGACTAAAACCAGGACTAAACCCGGACTAAACCAGGACTAAAACCAGGACTAAAGCCAGGACTAAATCCAGGACTAAAACCAGGACTAAACCAGGACTAAAACCAGGACTAAAACCAGGACTAAAACCAGGACTAAATCCAGGACTAAAACCAGGACTAAACCAGGACTAAACCAGGACTAAACCAGTCTCAGTCCTGGTCTGGTCCCAGTCTCAATCCTGGTCTAGTCCCGGGCTCAGTATCGGTCTGGTCCCGATCTGGTCCCGGTCTCAGTCCTGGTTTCAGTCCTGATCTTGTCCCGGTCTCGTCCCAGTCTCAATCTTGGTCTGGTCATGGTCTCAGTCCTGGTCTCAGTGCTGGTCTCAGTCCCGGTCTGGTCCTGGTTTCAGTCCTGATCTCAGTCCTGGTCTGGTCCTGGTCTGGTCCTGGTCTGAATCTTGGTTTGGTCCCGGTCTCAGTCCCGGTCTAGTTCCAGGCTGGTCCCGGTCTCTGTCCTGGTCTGGTCTTGGTCTCAGTCCTAAACCAGGACCGAACCAGGACTGAATCAGGAGCAGAAGGAGTAGTCCTGGTTCAGTCCTGTTTTAGTCCTGTCGTAGTCTTGGTTCAGTCCTGGTTTAGACCTGGTTTAGTCCTGGTTTAGTCCTGATTCAGTCCTGGTTCAGTCCTGGTTTAGTCCTGGTTTAGTCCTGATTCAGTCCTGGTTCAGTCCTGGTTTAGTCCCATTTTAGTCCTGTTTTAGTTCTGGTTTAGTCCCGGTTTAGTCCTGGTTCAGTCCGGCATTGCAGTTTAAGTCACAGAAATGGGAAACAAATCGTTATTCATTTTTTAAATTTTTGTTTTGGAAACAAATAATGAAGAAAATAGTTTTTGTTTTTTGTTTTTTCTTATTTTTGGTTTTATTTTGAAAAACTCAGATTAGTCACTTCCCCTCTTTGCTTTTTAGGCCAATTACTGTTTGTATTTTTCCGCCTCCTCGTTGGTTTAGGCTCCGTCTCGAACACGTGGAAATTTCCCGGCGAAAATCAGAAGAACTTTTTCATTTTCCGCCCGATATCGAGCGTCGAGCGCGGAAACAACAATCCGCTCTAAATTACAGCCTGTCAGTGTTTACCGCCCATGCTCCGTCCTTCAGCTTTCTTCACCAAAGTAATGGTTTCCAGATTATTAACGTGCTGCTAATTGCCGTTTTGAGTGGTGTGGCGATGAGGAGGAGGCGGCGATGGAGAGGAAGGCTTGTCAGGAACGCGGTTTGTTACGAGTTTGATTGATGCATATTTTCCCGAGCGCTTTCCAATTATTTTCCGGGGGATTATGAAGTGAAACATGATGTAATTACTGTTAAGATCTTGGCCTATCAGCGCTTTATCTAACCCGGGAATCAGGGCGGAGCGGCGCGGAGCGGGAGAGTGGAAAAGCTCCGGGCGCCTGTTTGGAGAAGGGAATTGTTGTTTGTGGAGAGACACAGGCCAGACTTGATACTCGCTAATTATTTTCCATTTTTAATTGTATCTGTTTTGTTTTTCTCTTTGTTAGTTTATTGTCTGTGAGAGATTCAGTCGAAACACTTTTATTTTCCAAGTCTAAGGGAGATACAAACCAGGACTAAACCAGGTCTAAACCAGGACTAAACCAGGTCTAAACCAGGACTAAACCAGGACTAAACCAGGACTAAACCAGGACTAAACAGGAGGTCTAAACCAGGTCTAAACCAGGACTAAACCAGGACTAAACCAGGACTAAACCAGGTCTAAACCAGGACTAAACCAGGACTAAACCAGGTCTAAACCAGGACTAAACCAGGACTAAACCAGGACTAAACCAGGTAAACCAGGTCTAAACCAGGTCTAAACCAGGACTAAACCAGGACTAACCAGGTAAACCAGGACTAAACCAGGACTAAACCAGGTCTAAACCAGGAAAACCAGGTAAACCAGGACTAAACAGGTAAACCAGGACTAAACCAGGACTAAACCAGGTCTAAACCAGGACTAAACTAAACCAGGACTAACCAGGTCTAAACCAGGACTAAACCAGGTCTAAACCAGGACTAAACCAGGTCTAAACCAGGACTAAACCAGGACTAAACCAGGTAAACTAAACCAGGACTAAACCAGGTAAACCAGGACTAAACCAGGTCTAAACCAGGACCAGGACTAAACCAGGACTAAACCAGGTAAACTAAACCAGGACTAAACCAGGACTAAACCAGGACTAAACCAGGACTAAACCAGGTAAACCAGGACTAAACCAGGACTAAACCAGGAAACCAGGTAAACCAGGACTAAACCAGGTCTAAACTAAACCAGGACTAAACCAGGACTAAACCAGGTCTAAACCAGGACTAAACCAGGACTAAACCAGGAAACTAAACGGACTAAACCAGGACTAAACCAGGACTAAACCAGGAACCAGGACTAAACCAGGACTAAACAGGTCCAGGTAAAACCAGGACTCTAAACCAGGACTAAACCAGGTCTAAACCAGGTCTAAACCAGGACTAAACAGGACTAAACCAGGACTGAACCAGGACTAAATCAGGACACTCTCAAGTCCAAGGTTAGTCCTGGTTTGTTCCTGGTTTAGACCTGGTTCAGCTCTGTTTTAGACCGGGTTTATTCCTAGTTTAGTCTTGGTTCAGTCCTGGTTTAGACCTGGTTTAGACCGGGTTTAGTTGTGGTTTAGACCTGGTTTAGACCTGGTTCAGACTTGGTTTAGACCTGGTTCAGCTCTGTTTTAAACCGGGTTTATTCCTAGTTTAGTCTTGGTTCAGTCCTGGTTTAGACCTGGTTTAGCCCTGGTTTAGACCGGGTTTAGTTGTGGTTTAGACCTGGTTTAGTCCTGGTTTAGTCAGTTAAAAGTCCCCACTCCACCACTGCGAAGACGAGACTTGAAGAGATTCTGGACTGTTGTTGTTTATATTTGTGTCATGACCTGATCTAGACTAATGAACAAATATAAAAATAAACAAACAAACAAACAAACAAACAAAAAACAGTTGGTAATTAAGTTTGTGTTTATTTAGAACATGAATTAATACTTTAAGTTAGTTTAATGAGGTGTGAATGTCACGGTGTCGGCGTGTGTGAGGTGAGGGTTAAACTAAAGAAAATAAACTTAATGTTGCAGACGCGCAGGTGCAGGCAGGTGCAGGTGCAGGGCAGGTGCAGGCAGGTGCAGGCAGGTGCATAGACCGTATAAAGAAGTGGACATAGCGTTCGGCTGTGCTTAAATAAAGCTCACGATGTTAGAAGTTACAGGAATGAATTTTACGGAAGCCGAGAGGGGTCACAACAAACGCAAACGCCGCAACAAATACAAACGCCACGACACAACAAAAAGCCACAACACAACAAAAAAAGCCACAACGGAAATGACTGCGGGACTCTATTTTAATGCAAATGCCGCAACAAATGCAAACGCCACAACACATCAAAAAGCCACAACACGTCAAAAAGCCACAACACATTAAAAAGCCACAACACGTTAAAAAGCCACAACACGTCAAAAAGCCACAACACGTCAAAAAGCCACAACACATTAAAAAGCCACAACACGTCAAAAGCCAACAACACATTAAAAAAGCCACAACACATTAAAAAAGCCACAACACGTCAAAAAGCCACAACACGTCAAAAAGCCACAACACGTCAAAAAGTCACAAACACGTTAAAAAGCCAACAACACATTAAAAAGCCACAACACGTCAAAAAGCCACAACACGTCAAAAAAGCCACAAAACACGCCACAACACGTCAAAAAGCCACAACACATTAAAAAAGCCACAACACATTAAAAAGCACAACACGTCAAAAACAACACGTCAAAAAAGCACAACACATTAAAAAGCCACAAAACGTCAAAAAGCCACAACACGTCAAAAAAGCCACAACACATTAAAAAAGCCACAACACGTCAAAAAGCCACAACACGTCAAAAAGCCACAACACGTCAAAAAGCCACAACACGTCAAAAAGCCACAACACATTAAAAAGCCACAACACGTCAAAAAGCAAAAAGCCACAACACGTCAAAAAGCCACAACACGTCAAAAAAAAGCCACAACACGTCAAAAAGCCACAACACATTAAAAAGCCCACAACACATTAAAAAGCCACAACACATTAAAAGCCACAACACAGTCAAAAAGCCACAACACGTCAAAAAGCCACAACACGTCAAAAAAGCCACAACACATCAAAAAGCCACAAACACATCAAAAGCCACAACACCACCACAAACAAGTCAAAAAGCCACAACACGTCAAAAAGCCACAACACATCAAAAAGCCACAACACGTCAAAAAAGCCACAACACGTCAAAAAGCCACACACGTCAAAAAGCCACAACACGTCAAAAAGCCACAACACGTCAAAAGCACAAACACATTAAAAAGCCACAAACGTCAAAAAGCCACAACACGTCAAAAAGCCACAACACGTCAAAAAGCCACAACACATCAAAAAGCCACAACACGTCAAAAAGCCAACACAAAAAGCCACACACGTCAAAAAAGCCACAACACGTCAAAAAAGCCACAACACGTCAAAAAGCCACAACACGTCAAAAAAGCCACAACACGTCAAAAAGCCACAACACATTAAAAAGCCACAAACAGCCACAACACGTCAAAAAAAAGTCAAAAAGCCAAACACGTCAAAAAGCCACAACACGTCAAAAAGCCACAACACGTCAAAAAGCCACAACACATCAAAAAGCCACAACACATTAAAAAGCCACAACACGTCAAAAAGCCACAACACGTCAAAACCACAACACGTCAAAAAGCCACAACACATCAAAAAGCACAACACGTCAAAAAGCCGCAACATCAAAAAGCACAACACGTCAAAAGCCGCAACACAACAAAAAAAGCCGCAACGGAAGTGACCGCGGGACTCTATTTTTCGACGGACCGATCAAGCGGCAAGTGAAGAAGAAGAACTACAACGTGAAACAAATAATGATAAAACAATAAATGACTTTTACTTACGTTTCCAACTTCTCCGTTCCTTTACTTTTCACGTTAAACAACGTGTTCAAAAAGTGAAAACAGTGAGTTTTTAAAGCAATAATCGCCGACCTGCAGCAGCTCAGTCACACCCGGGACCAACACAACACACGACTGAACGGTAGCACGCGCAGCCATGTTCAAAGAGCTCGACGTAGTAAGTCTCGCGATAGTCGAGAACGACCGTGGTCAAAATATAAAGGTAGAGACGGACCAGGGACAGAAAAATACCTGGGTTACATTTGTCATGAACAAAACACTGATATTTACTGGTTTGTTTACAGAAATACAATTAACATGATGCAAAACTGAGCATTTTGACCCAACCCTGCACAATATTTTCAGTTTCTCATGTGGCCCCACAGAAAAAAAAAAAAAGAAAAAGTTCAATGTCACTCTCAGCATGCAGCTCCAGTCAAATGAAAGCTCATGAGGCTAGCGGTTATAAGAGCGAATCTGGAACCGAGCTAAATATATTTTGATTTACGGACAAAACAGCGACATATAAACCCCGGGATCATGTGGAGCGAGTTAATACGAACATTTTCTGACCAAACTGTGGATCCCGACAGCAGCAGCAGATACACAGAGAGACATGTTTCAATACAAAATGAACTGGAGTTAGAGTCGATGGAGCTGGACAATCCGTGTATCATTCGTTCATTCATTTTTCAATATAAAACCAAAAATAAGAAAACGAAAAAACAACTGTTTTCTTCGTTATTTGTCTCCAAAACCAAAATGAAAAAACGGATAATGATTCGTTTTTTCAGTTTTCGATTTTGTGTTTAAATGAAGAATGGAAAAAACGGATAACGGCCGTTTCCCGTTTACGTGACTTCAGTGACTGCGATGCCGGACTTTTGCACCGCGTACGGACTGAACCGGGACTGATCCAGGTCCGAGACCAGAGCGGGACTGAGACCGGGACCAGACCAGGACCAGAGCGGAACTGAGGCCGAGACCAGTGGTCCGAGCGGTTCCGTGTCATCGTCTCAGCGCTGGTTCCGTGCGGGGAAAGTGAGAATGTTCTGTGGACTACAGGTCTGGACGGGCTGCTCCGGTCCTCCACGCTCAAGAACAGCTGCTGGTTCCGAGGTGGAGCAAAGCATCAAACTGACGCTTTCACACCAACGAAAACGAACCGAACTAAGAGCTTTTGGTTCAAATGGACCAGGTCCGGGACCAGACCGGACCAGGACCAGCGCTACTGAGACGGGACCAGAGCGGACCAGGGAGGCTCAGAGTCAAAGCTTGGAGTTCACCCCAGTCCCGCTCTGGTCCTGGTCTGGTCCCGCTCTGGTCCCGCTCTGGTCTCGCTCTGGTCCCGGTCTGGTCTCGGACCTGGATCAGTCCTGGTTCAGTCCGTACCCGGTGCAAAAGTTCGGCATCACAGTCACGGAAGTCACGTAAATGGGAAACGGCCGTTATCCGTTTTTTCCATTCTTCATTTAAACACAAAATCGAAAACTGAAAAAACGAATCATTATCCGTTTTTTCATTTTGGTTTTGGAGACAAATAACGAAGAAAACTGTTGTTTTTTCGTTTTCTTATTTTTGGTTTTACATTGAAAAACAAATGAACGAATGATACACGGATTCTGGACGCGCGCCCGCACTCACTTCCTGTTTAGAAGTCATTTAAATCTTTTTTTTTTGTTGTTGTTGTCCTGAGTAACCTGTGTTTTTTGCGTCCTCCTCTTCTTCTTCTTCTTCTTCTTCGTCTTGAGTTTGCTGCGGCGGCGTCTCCGTGAAGGTTTATCTGAACTCCACTTTAACTCGGCTTCACTCTGTGTGTGTTTTTAATTCAGCAGATAAACTGATTACATCTGAGAGTTTGGACACAATTACCCTGATTACACAAACTCCGACACACACACACACACACACACACACACACACACACACACACACACACACACACACACACACACACAGACACACACACACACACACACACACACACACACACACACACACACACACACACACACACACACACACACACACACACAGACACACACACACACACACACACACACACACACACACACAGAGACACACACACACACACACACACACACACACAAGACACACACACACACACACACACACACACACACACACACACACACACACACACACAGTCAGCAGGATTCACATAATTTAAGGATCTTCTCCAGCATCTTTCTCTTTTTCTCTCCTCCTCCCTCTTTCTTTCACTCTCTTCTCCCAGAGTCTCTCTTTCTCTCTCTCTGTTCATCGCACTCCTCCTTCTTCATGTCTCTCTTTTCTCTCCCACTCATCCCCTTTTTCTTCTCCTCTCTTGCATCTCCTCTTTCTCTCTCCCCTTCTCCTACTCTCCTCTCTCCACCATTTTCTCTGTTTCTCTCCTCTCTCAACGTCTGTCCTTTCTCTCTCTTCACTTATCCACTTTTCTTTCACTTTCTTTCTTCTGTGACTCCTCCCCTGCTCTCCTCTTTTTTTTGCTCCTCTCCCTCTGTCTTCTCTCTAACTCTCCATCACTTTCCCTCCCGTCTCTCTTCTGTCCCCTCCCTCCTTCTCCTTTCCCTTTTTTTCTCTCTCTCTCTCCTCCTTCTCTCTCTCCTCTGTCTTCTCTCTTTCCTGTCCCTCCTCTAGCTTCTCTCCCTCCCATCACGTCCCCCATCTCTCTTTCTCCCCACTTCCTCTCCTCTCTTCTTCTCTTCTCTCCCCTCCCTCTTTCTCTCTCTCCTCTTCACATCCCCTCCTCTCCTCTCTTTCTTCCCTCCTCCTCTTCTCCTGCCCTCCTCTCTCTCTTCTCTCCCTCTCTCCTCTACTTCCCTCTCCCTCCCCTTCCTCTATTTTCTCTCTCCTCTCCCTTTCTTTCTCTCTCTTCTCTCCCTCATCTCCTACCTTCCTCTCCATCACTTCCCCTCTTCTCTCCATTTCTTTCTCTCCTCTTTCCCTCCTCTCCTCTCTCTCTTCCTCCCCATCACTTCTCCTCCTCCCTCTCTTATCTCCCCTCCCTTTCTCTCTCTCTCTCTCTCCTCGTCCCCTCCTCTCCTCCCTTCTTCCCTCTCTCTCTCTCCACCTTCTCTCTTCTCTCCCCTTCCTCTCTCTCTCCTCTTCACATCCTCTCCCACTATTTCCCTCCTCCCTCTTTCTCTCCTCTTCACCCCTTCTCCTCCCCCCTCCCCTCTCGCTCTTGTCTTCACCTCCTCTCCTCCTCTCTCTCTTATCTCCCCTCCCTCTTTCTCCATCTCTCCTCGTCACTTCCCCTCCTCTCCTCTCTTCGCTCCCCTCCCTCTTGTCTTCACCTCCCCTCTCCCTTCTCTCCTCTCTTTTTCTCTCTTCTCCTCCTCCCTCTCCATCACTCCTCCTTCTCTCTCTCCTCTCCCTCTCTTCTTTCTCTCTCTCCCTCTTGCCTTCAAGTACCCTCCTCTTTTCTCGCTTCACTCTCTTTCCCCTCTCTCCTCTCCGCTCTTCTCTCTCTTTCTCACCTCCCCTCTTCTAACCTCTTCCCCTCCTCCTCCTCCTCCTCTTTCCTCTCTTCTCCTCCTCTTCTCTCTCGACTCATCCTTAATTAAAAAGCAGTGAGAAGTGTCCGTCGTCGTCCGACTATCTCCGTTAAAGCGAACGTAATTAAGACTATGGCACATCCCTTCTCTCCGTAAACACAAAATCAACTCCATCCTTCTTCACCAAATTAAAAAGAATCGATTTCCTGCCCGCGCGAAAAACAAACGACGACTCCTTCTTTCACTCATTTCAAACATTTATTTTACTTTTATCGACTGGCCTCTGCTCCGCGCGGAAAACAAAGCAAATTAGCCGCTGGTAGTTGCTGAGTCCGGCCCGTCGGTTTGAACAGCGGAACGACGAAAGAAAAGAAAAGGAGGAGGAGGAGTTAGTTTCGTGCCCGTAGATTAAAACAGGATATCGAGAAAAGGTTTGTTACACGGGACTATTTCCTCACAACAATGCATGCTGGGAAATCGATGCCTGCACGAACGCGAGCGAGATAAAGGAGAGGTTTTGTTTCAGACGCGGCGCGGGACAAAGAGTTTTTCAGAGTGACTTTTTATCTGTTTATCTCGTTCTCGTTAAATCGGGTCACTTTACACGCACTTAAGAGGAAGCGTCGCCTGTAGTCCGGGCTTTACCGGGGTCATAAATCCATGTAAGCAAAACTGTTCCTTCTTATGTAAAGTCTTTCGACATGACTGTTGGAAAACTGTGTTTGTGTCTGGTGCGATCATTGAAATGTCCTCTGTTGAACATAATAAAGAAGATTCAACTTCTGTGACTGACCAGACCCGATTTTAAACATACAACTTGCATGTTAGAAACAAAACTTACAAAGACGAGCGGATCTGGAGATGCTTCCAGTTTCCCTGATTTCAAAGGGTGTTATCGTTATAAATGTTGTTTATTCGGATTAGGGATGGGCATGATTAATCGATTAATCGATAATTGATCATTAAGAATTTCATCAATTATGTTCATTTTAATCGACAAACCGAATGTAGGTTGTTGTGTGTGTCGTGACCAAACAGGTGTGTCCATGTGTCTCTGCATCAGAAGGAGCGAGACACAAACACAAACAGTGGGTCAGTCTGCAACGTAACCGAAGCACAAATGTGTATTTAACGATGATTTGTACAAGAAATTCCACGCTTTCCGTTGCGTTCGGGACAAGTGTGAGTCCATGTGCACAGTGTATAAAGCAGCACATATGTTTCTGTGTCCAGTGGGAAAAAGTTTTACCAGGTGAGAGTCGCTCAATGTGGATGACGAGTCCCCGCCCCCCTCCCCCCGTACGGTGTCCTGGTTTTGACAAACACAAATCTGGTCACACTAACCTGTATTCACCTGAGTCATGTCTTTTAATCTGACAGAAGTTGAACCACATCAGCGACACAAGAGCTGTAGTTTTATCTTCACTTAGTTTATGCAAATTAGTGATGCGGTTTTAAGTTTTGTTTCTGTGAGAGTTGAACAAAACTGAATTAAACACATTATAATGTCAAACGGGCTGATGTGGCTCTAGAGTCGTTACGGTTTATATGTCGTAAAGTTGAATTTATTTATGCAGATTAGTAGTGCAGATAGTAATAATAATGATGATAATTTTAATATAAAATGGTAATGATTAATCGATAATCGATCATTAATTCTTCCGACGATCGATTAAGAAAATTTCATCGAATGCCCATCCCTAATTCGGATATTTCTTAATCAGTGTTGGGAGTAACGTGTTATAAAAGTAACAAATTATTGTAATGCGTTGTTTTTGTTGTAATGCAGTAATGTAATAGCGCCATCTAGTGTCTCCTTATGTTATTAGGGTTTTTTTGAAGACCAAGAGTTTGTTTTCATCCCTGACAGTTTCGACTGCTCACTCGCGCTCTTCCTCAGAGTCGCGTGATGTTGCTGTGACGTGTCTGATCAGCTGATTTAAACAGGTTTTGGCGCCGTCTTCCTACCGGTGGAGGCAGGACGACAGCGCCACCTGCAGTCCCACTTCCTCAGGACAGTATCCCAGGTGTGTGAGAGTAAAAAAGCCCCCCTGTCCCGGTTTATCGTCCCGTGGGCACGTTTCAGTATTTCGATTGCCTCTTTAATCCAGCGACGACGTCTGTTTTCCTCTGTCCCAATGATGTTTGCTCCGTCCCAGTCCATCCACCGGTAGGAAGACAACGCCAAAACTTGTATAAAGCAGCGACCAAACACATCACAGCAACATCACGAGACTCTGAGGAAGATCACTAGGCAAGGCAAGTTTATTTGTACAGCACAATTCGTACACAAAGTAATTCAAAGTGCTTTACAGAATAAGAAATACATTAAAATCATAATAAAAACAAATCAAAACATAAACAATCATGAAGATTAAAATTAAAAAAGAGAGACATAATTGGAGAGAAGAGTGCGGAATGAAAACCTTTCAGTTTATGCACAGTTAAACAGAAATGTTTTGAGTCTGGATTTAAACAGCGTCACAGAAGAGTCTGTCTCACATGTTCAGACTGTTCCAGGTTTTAGCTGCATGAACCTGAAACTCTGACTCCCCTTGTTTAGTCGTGACTCTGGGCACCAGCAGGAGTTGGTCCCTGAGCTCCTCAGAGTGCGAGATGTTCATATGACACTAACATGTCACAGATGGACTTTGGTGCTCGGCCATGGAGACACTTGTACAAGCAGAGCTGCTTTAAAGTGTCTGAGCCACAGGAGCCAGTGCAGAGACCTGAGACAGGACTTATGTGCTCGTACTTCCTAGTTCGAGTCAGGACCCGAGCTGCAGCGTTCTGGATGTTCTGGATGTTCTGGATGTTCTGGATGTTCTGCATCTCACAGCTCGTTTGGAGAGACCAGTGAGCAGAACATTACAGTATCTAATCTACTGGAGACAAACGCATGGATAAGTTTCTCCAAGTCTGATTTAGACAGTAAACCTTTGATTTTTGCTATGATCACTAGTGAGCAGTCGAAACTGTCAGGTCTGAAAATAAACTCTTGGTCTGAAAAAAGAACCTAATAAATAAATTATCGGAAGAACAAATGAATCCTCATCGGACCTAGTGTCTCCGCTCAATTTCATATCTCTCCAGTGACTATGTCAGGAATCAGAATTCACTAGATCAGGGGTGTCAAACTCATTTTGGTCCGGGGGCCGTATCTCACCTACTTTGATCCCAAAGGGTCTGGATCAGAAAACTCATGACAAATAAACCCCAAAAATAACAATAATAAATGGGAAGCAGCAGACAAATAATGAAGAAAATAGTTCTCTTTCGTTTTCTTATTTTTGCTTTATTTTGAAAAACAAATGAACGAACGACACACGAATTCAGGTACAGTTTCGCAATTTATTTTCCAACCTCCAAAAGCGAAATCCCTAAATGAAAAAACACATGTTTAGGTGCTTTGTAAAACCTCCGATAACCTCACATCCTCGTTCAAACGCAGAGGCTGAACGGCTCGCGTCCAAAACCTCTCCGATTGTCTCCCGCGCTCTTCGTTAATGCACTGGCCCTGTGTTTATTATAATTACACTCTCTGACAGCTGACAGGGGTCGGAGGTCGCGCGCCGCTAATGGTCTGACGAGCGAGCTTTGTGTTGGGCGCGTGTGAGCACCATTGTTCTGCTGGTGAACATGGCAGCGCGTTACAACGGGACAATAACACAGAGAGACGAGACAGGCTGGAGGCTGGGGTCAGGCCGGGGAAAGCTCTCTGACGGGGGACGTAATTAGTAGCGCCGCAGCTCAAAAGTACGCGGCCGTTAAAGGAGCTCAACCTTATTTTTACTGATTTAAAAATGTGAAAAACAGACCGAGTTCAGACTGCAGAGGGACAGAGTTACTCCTCGCCGACCTCGTGCGTTTCAAGTGTCCTGACGACTCACAGCGATGAGTTCGGAAGCACTTCTTACGACTCACAGACCAGAGCGGAGTTTTAGTGTGACGAGAACAGCTTTAAGCATGCTAATACACACTTCCTGATTATCGGACGCTTTATAATTAGTTGCAGACAGCACACAGACGACTTATTTTAATCAAGAGCTGCTTATACAAAAAAATCTGTACTAGGGCAGAAGTGTGTAGAATCAAGTCCACGGCAAAGGAGAAGAAACTCAGTATGTCAACTGGACAAATGTTTATTTTGGCGGAAAACGTAGTTTCCGTGTAGTTAGCTCCTCCCTTCAGGCAGATATAAGGCAGTGTTTCTTTCAGTCTTTCATTTATTTATTTGTTTGAGCCAGGTACAAGAAAATTCAAAAACAATAACACAAATAGTGATATGTACATGAACATATTTGGGACCTGGAGCTAAAAAGGAGGAGGTTGGAGTTTAAAAACTTATATTGTTTTACATAATCACGTGGTTCACACCTTTGGCGTTATGCAGAAATACACACATATATACAAAAACATATCCACACATACGTGCATACATATACATGTACACACACATGTACATACATACATACATATGTGCATCATAGATCCTGTACATAGACTCAATATAAATGTTTATACTCATATACATAACACACATATACATACATGCCGAACCATATTTTCGTTTATGGTCGTACATACTAATAATAATGTTATCATAGGCACAAAGTTTATCATTTATGATTGTATAAAATAAACAGTAATGAGAATGAAAAATTTAAGGATTTTTTGTTTTCATTTATGCTCGTACAAACTAATAATAGTAATGAAGTAGGCACAAAAGTTTATCGCGGCCAGAACTGAAGAAGCCGACTGGATGAGCTGGGAAACCTTTTTGACCAAAATAAACGTTTGTCCAGTTGACAAATTGGCAAAGTTAAGAAGTTTAGTTATTGTCTAGAAAAGAAAGAATAAAGGTATTGAACTGGCCTAACTTTTCTGTTTCCATGGAGATGTTGTTTTGTTTTTTGCTGGAATGTTCCACAGTAAGGCATTCATATTATGTTAACATCAATTCAGATCTGTGGAGAGGCGAGCCCACTTTACATCAGAATGTATATTCGTTGTGTTTTAAGTCAACCGTCTGTAATATTAATTAACTATTAGACAAAAGTAAAGGGAAATTAGGAGTTAGTTAATTAATTAATTAACAAGATTTGTAATAAGTAATTTTGTGGTAAAAGCAATATACAGTATATTTATTACTCACATCACCATTATATTTTATATATTATTATTATTATTTTTGTAGAATTTTGATCCCTCTCCTTTTCTTTGTTCTACTGCAGTAATTTGGGAGTGTGCCTATGTTCCCCAGCCCTATGTTTCCTCATATTTAAGTTAATATTATTATTATTTTATTTTTAATTTTTTTGCCCAAAGGTCATGGTGCAAAGGACCCTAGGGTGAAAGGACAAAATGCGGTATAAATATAAAAATTTTAACTTGACGTAGAGTTTCATTTTGAGAAAAAATCTTAGAAATAAGAAAAACCTTAGAAATGAGAGAACATAGAGCCGTGGGAACTTAGAGCTGACCTCCCCTCTTTTTACCCGGGACAGTCCCAGTTTTGAGTCCTGTGTCCCCTGTCCTAACAGATTTATACAAAACCAGTGATTTGTCCCAGTTTTATACAAGAAATATCCCAGATGTCCATATTTTTGACCAATTTGAATTTCATTTGTCATTTGTTTGGTTAAAATCCAGAAAAAAAGCTTAAAAATGACCAAAACACAAAGAAAATATAACTATACTGACTCACGTTCGTCATAAATGGGCCAAGCGCAGAACAATTTTTACTTAAAGGTTGTATGGAGGATTTTTTTTTTGTTTCAAACTGTCAGTCAAAGATTAAAATACCATTACAGAGACACAGCAGCTTTGTAATTATGATGACCAAAAAAAAACTGTGGACGTGTTGAGGCCAGATAAACATCAGCCAATAGAAAACGAGGCTCCCTCATTTTCTATTGGCTCTTAGGTTGTCAATCAAACTCCCTAGTATAACTGACTCGTCGGTGCGCGGGGATTACGTGGTTTACGCAGCGGTTCTTAGAGGCTTTTTCGAACTGTCGCTTCCTCGCATTTCGCACAAAGTTTGTCGCGACGGCGGACGAGAATCCACGACCGGTTTGCCACAAAGAAAGTCCGTTTTTGAGGTCGCTGAAAGAAGAAGAGAAGTGGAAAAGGAGCAAAGCCAAACTGAGGTGATTCTTGGAGATCTCCTCCAGCGATGGCGCGACCGAAGCAGACGAAGGGTCTAAAAACTGACGCATCGATCGCTGAATTACTTCTAGACAGGAAACTTCAACAGTAATTCTGAACGCGCACAAGGACTGTCGCTGTATTTCTCTTCCCTTAAAAAAATCCTCTATACAACCTTTAATTACGACTCAGTTCCACCAGAAACCGAGCATTACAGTTTCTTATTTTGAAATTCACCCTATATTCTACTCAACATATATTTAATAAAAAAAACTACCATTGCTTTCTAACAATTGACTCACTCAGTAAATTACATATTCTGTAATCTTTATGGTCGTCTGTTTCCATGGCGATGAGTGAAACGTGGTGTACGGGCGAGTCGAGAGCGTCGTGTGTCCCTTTTCTTCCCGCGGCTCCGCTCCGGTCTCTGGTCCTCGGCTGCTGCGTGGACGACATGTTGACATCCCGTCCCTTCACGTATCGATCGTCGTGTTGACATTGCTTTCTGCTCTTTCATCAAGATTACATCAGGACAGGAGCCGCGCCGACGCCAGCGCGCACACACGAGCTTACACGGCCGCTAACAAACGCGCTCGCGTGTGGAGGCGCCGCGTCAGCAGCGATAAGCAACCCCACACGCGGCAGGACACGGGGGCCTCCTCTCCGCCGCGTACGCTCGGACCAAGGTGAGCGCCGGGTAACGTATGGAAATTGGAGGGAGCCGTTCGCGTCAGAAGGACTCGCGGTGGGACTGCGCCGGGAGAAATGGATGATCAAATTTGCTGTTAACTCGTGCCCTTGATGCAAAAGGCCGAGCGTCGGGGAATGATCGTTTAGTTTGTGGACAGGGTGACCTAAAGAGACGCGACTGACGCTCACAAGACAGGGCTTCAACGGAATGTAGTTTACAATGTGTAGAGGGCAAAAATACATTCTCTTAAAGGTTGTATAGAGGATTTTTTTAAGGGAAGAGAAATACAGCGACAGTCCTTGTGCGCGTTCAGAATTACTGTTGAAGTTTCCTGTCTAGAAGTAATTCAGCGACCGACGCGTCAGTTTTAGACCCTTCGTCTGCTTCGGTCGCGCCATCGCTGGACGAGATCTCCAAGAATCACCTCAGTTTGTCTTCGCTCTTTTTCTCCTTCTTCTCTTCTTCTTTCAGCGACCTCAAAAACGGACTTTCTTTTGCGGCGAACCGGTCGTGGATTCTCGTCCGCCGTCGCGACAAACTTTGTGCGAAATGCGAGGAAGCAACGTAACCACGTAATCCCCGCGCTCCGACAAGTCAGTTATACTAGGGAGTTTGATTGACAACCTAACAGCCAATAGAAAATGAGGGAGCCTCGTTTTCTATTGGCTGATGTTTATCTGGCCTCAACACGTCCACAGTTTTTTTGGTCATCATAATTACAAAGCTGCTGCGTCTCTGTAATGATATTTTAATCTTTCACTGACAGTTTGAAACTAAAAAAAATCTTCCATACAACCTTTAAGTGGTATTTTTAGCATCGTGGCCAAATATAATTACTAAAAAATAAATAAAATGACGAGGCTGAAGTTGCAAGATGAGGGCCTGTTTACACGAGAACGATTGAGGGTAAAAACAAGTAAATATTTCATCAGAAGTGCCTTTTGTTTAGACGGTGACTGCGTTTTGGGGTCTTAAAAAAACACAAAAATCTGAAACCACCCTCCAGAGTGAAACAGTTGAATACACTCCGCCGTAGCGTTTCCGTCTACACTGCCCAAGACGCAAAACTCTGGTCAGATCTGCTCACCAAGCTTAGACTTGTTTAGACCTAGTTTAGACCTGGTTTAGTCCTGGTTTAGTCCTGGTTTAGACCTGGTTTAGACCTAGTTTAGACCTGGTTTAGTCCTGGTTTAGTCCTGGTTTAGACCTGGTTTAGACCTAGTTTAGACCTGGTTTAGTCCTGGTTTAGACCTGGTTTAGACCTGGTTTAGTTCTGGTTTAGACCTAGTTTAGACCTGGTTTAGACCTGGGTTAGACCTAGTTTAGACCTGGTTTAGTCCTGGTTTAGACCTGGTTTAGACCTAGTTTAGACCTGGTTTAGACCTGGTTTAGACCTGGGTTAGACCTAGTTTAGACCTAGTTTAGACCTGGTTTAGTCCTGGTTTAGACCTAGTTTAGACCTGGTTTAGACCTAGGTTTAGACCTGGTTTAGTCCTAGTTTAGACCTGGTTTAGACCTAGTTTAGACCTGGTTTAGACCTGGTTTAGACCTAGTTTAGACCTGGTTTAGTCCTGGTTTAGACCTAGACCTAGTTTAGACCTGGTTTAGTCCTGGTTTAGACCTAGTTTAGACCTGGTTTAGTCCTAGTTTAGACCTAGTTTAGACCTGGTTTAGTCCTAGTTTAGACCTAGTTTAGACCTAGTTTAGACCTGGTTTAGTCCTAGTTTAGACCTAGTTTAGACCTGGGTTAGACCTGGTTTAGACCTGGTTTAGACCTAGTTTAGATCTGGTTTAGACCTGGGTTAGACCTAGTTTAGACCTGGTTTAGACCTGGGTTAGACCTAGTTTAGACCTGGTTTAGTCCTAGTTTAGACCTAGTTTAGACCTGGGTTAGACCTGGTTTAGACCTGGGTTAGACCTAGTTTAGACCTGGTTTAGACCTGGTTTAGACCTAGTTTAGACCTGGTTTAGACCTGGTTTAGACCTGGTTTAGACCTAGTTTAGACCTGGTTTAGACCTGGTTTAGACCTGGTTTAGACCTGGTTTAGACCTGGTTTAGACCTAGTTTAGACCTAGTTTAGACCTGGGTTAGACCTGGGTTAGACCTAGTTTAGACCTGGTTTAGACCTGGGTTAGACCTAGTTTAAGGCGCTTTCACGTCACTAGTTTGATTATTTGGTCTGTACTAGGCAATAAAATTGTTATTATGTACAGTGTTGTGCATGAACGAGTTCAAACGAACACCTTCATTGAACATGTACATTTTTCAGTGAACTTTGAACTGAATGCAACACATTTATAAATCAAGAACTTGAACATGAATTTGTTCAAATTATGCAAGATGAACGACGTACGTCACTGTTGGGTTTCAATTAAACGTCGGAATTTGTTTTCATCTGATGAGTGGAGTGACAAGGGCACTCGTCAGCGTTGTCGCGCGTAACGTGGCGAAACTTCAGCCACGTGTCAAAGGCGGCTCCACCGACTGCTGCAGCAGGACGTACACGCATGGCACGGGTCTGTGTTTGTCAATGGGAAAGACGATCAAAGTTGACTGGGCGCGTTTAGTCACTTGTATCAGGTCCACAGTGAAACTAACAGCAGAATAGAGTCTATATACCTTCTGTACAGACTGACCAGGGCAAATGCGAGGATTTTAAAAGTACATTTCAAAGCATTAATTAACAGTCTTTCTGGAGCTGCGCCCATTTTAGGGTCAGCCTGAAGTTCCCCAGCACCACTATTCCCCCGGTAAACATCGGTACCTCCAATTGCCGGTCCTGGTTTTAGTTAGTTTAGTTTTAGTTCTGGTTAAGAGACGCAGCCCACGAGGCATGGTCCGTGCAACATATGGGAAGGGGAGGGGTTGCACTTTCACAGGTCCCGATACCAAACGACCCACGACCCTGTACCGGTCAACGGCTCGGGGGTTGGAGATCCCTGACTTAAAGGGTCCATCTCATGCAAAATAACTCTTTTCACATTGTATCTTCTGCACATAAACAAGCACAATTTGGGTTTTGGAACATCCATTACACAATAGTTCTGAAATTTTACTGATTTCTTGGAGGCGTCACAGACCAGGAACTATGAAAGTCCGACTATTGCTCATCCCCCTCCCGTCCTGAGAAAGCACAGGCTCCGCCCTCCAAACGTGACGTAGGCTCTGAGTGAGCCGCCCTTCCTCCGCCATCTCAGGGAGGGAGGGGGAGACAGACGTGTGCCCTGATAGTGGCAGGAATAAACTTTTATTCATCATGGAGATACAGCGCGTTCAGCCACATGTGTTGGACCCTGAATTGGACGACGACTTTGAGGAGCACGAAGCTCAAGCACCGCGTCCACATCAACTGAACATTACTGATTGGTAAAGTATTAATAAACACTAGTAGATAAACTTATTATATCATGTCCACTGCAGAGTAGAACAATGAGCTTATGCTGTCGCTTTTGTTTAGTTGTTTATGTGGGAATTGTCAGAAGATGTGGGGTGGAGTCGGGGCAAACGCGTCATTATTGTAGCAGCTTTAGTTCGTTGTCAAGTGGGAGGGTGGCAGAAATACGCTGCAGTTTGTTAAAAAACACCGAATCAATCTAAAAAACACTTCAGCCACATATACAAGGCCCACACATCACTCTTAGAAGGTAGAAAGCTCTGAAAAGTTGAATTTGCATGAGATGGGCTCTTTAAAGGACACATGTTAATAACAGTTTTCCCTTATCATTACTCAAACTTGTGTTTAGATCCTTTTGTTTTCCATTTGTGGTTTGGAATTTCGTACAGGGTTCAGAAATGTTACGTAGCCATTTTCAACAATTAAAACATAAAAACATAAAAATAAAAATCTGCTGCTTGCTGCAATGAACTGCTCCTAAAATTCTGCAGTTTTGAACAGGAATTTAATTAACAGATTTCTATTATTAAGACGTTTTAGATCAATATTGTGGTTTAAAATGAACAAAGTGTAAAATCCTGATCTACATATGTTTTATTTTCACACCAAACACATGAAAAAACACTTAATTTAATGAAAATAAAAGGTGTCTCTCGAGGCAAGGCTAATTTTAACGCTTTAAATTCCTACACAGTGAAACCGTTTGCAATAAAAACGACAATATTGGCATTTTACCGCTTCATGGCTACACCGTATACAACGCAGCCTCTCTATTGTAAACTACTTTGAGCCTCACGCTACAACCATTTACCCATAATTCTTCTGAGACGGCGAATATATGATCCAGGAAACGACCATGTTTTACCGGCTCTTTTTAAACGCCCAATCTGCGCCAATCGTCATTTTCTTGCCCCGAACACGTCAAGGCTGTTAGCTCTCCGTAATGATTTCTTTGTTTCCTCCCTGGCACGCCGCTACCATAAACAACACCTGCCTTATGATATATTTTGGACTTTATTTGAGCGCGAGAGACGGGGCGGATTCGGCGGTGCGAATCCGGCGCTAAAGCTAACAAAGACAGATGGTAGATAGAGCGGAGAATGAGGAAGTGCCAGCGGAATGAGATGCGGCTCGGAGGCGGCAGAGACAGGATGCCATATGAAAGAAGACATTACTAATCTCCACAGCTGTTAGCGTGAACAGAAGGACGCGCGGCCCCTTCGATGGCGCCTTTGTGTGGGCCTATCACAGCTCTTATCTCCGGGACAAAGATGTGGAGGTCCTTGGAGCGGAGCACGGGCCCGGCGCCAGCCCCCAGCCAAGCCCTCCGCTCCGCAGTCACTGATACGGGATTATCTGGTATTATGGCCGCGCTACACTTCACTCCTCCGCCTCCTGCGCGTCAAGAAATTCGCGCTGACCAGCAAAGAAAAGGAAGGGAGATGTCGGCGG
>NW_026571447.1:36332024-36339524 GCF_026225935.1 Boleophthalmus pectinirostris
ACTGTACCACAACTAAGGCCGTGGCTCTTAAATTTTGTAATTTTCTTGTGACTGAAATGAGGAGCTTTTTACCTTTTTCATTTTGTAAAAGGAGCTCACCGGAGGAAAAAGGTTTGGGCCCCCCGGTGTATCGAGTTTAAAAACACGGTGGAGTTTCAAAACACAACTCCAGGTCTGATTGTGATGAGGAAACATTATAACACAGATCAGAAAAGAGCATAATACAGGCTTTTTAATCATAGTATGTTCTTCTCTATCCCCATGTGTCTTATATCTGTGTAATCCCGCAGTGGTGCATGGGTTTATATTAGTCTATTTGTTCTTATACTTGTTCTGATACAGCTCAAGATCTTTCTAAATCTTCAGAAAAGCTTCATTTCCGTCCTGTGAATGTGACTTTTTCAGTATCGATTCCTGCTCAAATAAAAATCTAGTTTCTGTTCTAGATTTAGTGTTAATTAGTATCTGATTTTACAATTTAAACAATCTAAACCAGGTCTAAACGAGGTTTCAATCCAACCTAAATTAGGTCTAAATTTGGTCTAAACCAGGTCTAAATCAAGCCAGATTCACAGCATATTTAAAGCAAGAATAAACCAGGTCTAAACCAGATCTAATATAGGTTTAAACGAGGTCTAAATCAGGTCTAGATCATGTCTAAACCAAACCAGATTGACAGCATTTCTAAAGCAAGAGTAAACTGGGTCTAAATGAGATCTAAACCAGGTTTAAACCAGGTAAGAACCAGATCTAATCTAGATTTAAACCAGGTATAACTCAGGTCTAAATCAACCCAGATTCACAGCATCTTTATAGCAGGAGTAAACTGGGTCTAAATGAGATCTAAACCAGGTCTAAACCAGATCTAAATCAAACCAGATTGACCAGAAAAGCTTCATTTCCGTCCTGTGAATGTGACTTTTTCAGTATCGATTCTTGCTCAAATAAAAATCTAGTTTCTATTCTCGATTTAGTGTTAATTAGTGTCTGATTTTTGACAACCCCAGACACCAGTGGTCTTTTAAAATTTAATTCAGTACGATTGTAAATTGCCGGTCTCATCTCAATATTGTTTTGTTTGTAGTTAAGATCTTTTCATCTCTTTATCTCCCTCTATCTACGGCAGGGGTCGGCAACCCGCGGCTCCGGAGCCGCATGCGGCTCTTTAGCATCCCCTTTAGTGGCTCCCTGGAGCTTTTTCAAAAATGAGTGAAAATGGAAAAGGAATGATTTTTTTGGTTGTTGTTTTAATCTGGTTTGTTTCAGGGGTAAAACCCTCGTTCATCTCTGGTCATGGATTGATCCATCAGCTGTGTGCAAATGCAAAGACATTAAAAGTGTTTGAGCAGAACAGGTGAAGCGGGGGGCGGTGTCCACCTCCACCTCAGAAGCTCTTTCCCCGAAAAAACAAACAAACAAAAAACAAAAAAAAAGAACAACATATAACGAACCAAACGGGATTCACGCTTCTGTTCGGATGCTGCACCACCTCGGAACCAGCCGCGGTCGAGCGCGGAGGACCGGAGCAGCCCGGACCTGTAGTCCACAGCGCATTCTCGCTTTTCCCGCACAGAGGATGACACGGAACCGTTCGAACCCAGTTCTTTGCGCGCTGGTCTTGCTCGCCCCCGTCTGGAACCAGGACACGGAGGACGAAGCCTCAGGACAATCTGACCAACACTGGACCCACAGCCTCGTCTTGAGGAGCTGCGCTGACTGCTCCTGTGTGTTTGGTGCTCCTGCCTGAGCTCAGAGCTTCTGCTCCGGGCTGATGTTTCGGACAAAGTTCTACATGCTGCTGTGTTTATGAGTGCTCCTGTGCACGATCAGAAGAAATGCGACTGCTGCTCTGAATACTTCCATCATCGTCGTCATAGTAACAGGTAAACGTCGGTCGCATTTCAGCGCGTCAGCTCCTAAAACTCCGTTTATCTCAGTTTACACCCAAACGTGAAACCGGAGTTTTTAGAAAGATTCATTTTCAGAGGTGAATTCCCCGTTTGCGAGTGAACGATGTGAACAAATGAAGGGAAATGTCTCCGTTTTTAAAAATACTCCGTGTACGTGTAAACGGGGCCTAAATGACAAAGGAATAAACACTAACCACCTGATTTCAGTGGCTACAGACCGAGTCTGAGAGGGTCACAGAGGGTTTGTGTATCATGATGCTCATTTTGTATTTGTAGCCGACTTAGTCATTTTAATAGTCGGTTTGTACAGCTCATACACTGACAGCCTTTGTTGCCTTCATATTAGGCTTATATAAGACTTTAAATTTTTTGCGGCTCCAGGCAGGTCTGGTTTTTGTTTTTTTGGGCCAATATGGCTCTTTGAACATTTTGGGTTGCCGACCCCTGATCTACGGGATTATGCAGTATTATGGTCATGCTACACTTCACTCACTTTTTTTTTATTTTTTTTTGGTGTCTCAATATTCTTTTACAGTTTTTGTTTTTGCCTTTCATCTCTTGTGTCTCTTGTCTCTATATCTTTAGAAACCACGACGGTCACTTTTCCTCTCAGGACATCAGGACATTTGTACCTTTTGTGCTTTTTGTTTTTGTCCAATACCAGAACTGCAGCTGATTACTGATTCCAGATACACTATTGCGGTTTATAAAAATGCATTTCTTTGACTTTTTTTGCCTTTTATCTCGAAGTTCATCTTTTATTCTCCCTATAAAGCTTGAAAGTATTTCCTCAACCGCAGGCACTGGAGATAAAATCCTCTGGCTGAGGTAGACGAAAACCAAGACTCGAGATCAGAAGATGGGTCCCGCTGATCCTCACAGGTTTACCCAGTGACACTGAAGGACGGGTCAAATGCACAAGACCCAATGTCCTACAGGGACAATAAAGTGTGTTTTACCTTACTGATAAACTGAAGCAAAACCAAACCAGATTCACAGCATCTTTAAAGCAGGAGTAAACTGGGTCTAAATAAGATCTAAACCAGGTCTAAACCAGGTCTAAACCAGGTCTAAACCAAACCAGATTCACAGTATCTTTAAAGCAGGAGTAAACTGTCTAAATGAGACCTAAATCAAGTCTAAACCAGGCCTCAATCCATCTTAAACTAGGTCTAAACCAGGTCTAAACCAGGTCTAAATCAAAACAGATTCACAGTGTTTTTAAAGCAGGAGTAAACTGGGTCTAAATGAGATCTAAACCAGGTCTAAAGCAGGTCTCAATCCAGCCTAAATTAAAACCAGGTTTAAACCAGGTCTATATCAAGCCAGATTCACAGCATCTTTAAAGCAAGAGAAAAGTGGGTCTAAACCAGGTCTAAACCAGGTCTAAATCCAGGTCTAAACCAGGTCTAAACCAAATCAGATTCACAGCATTTCTAAAGCAAGAGTAGCCTGGATCTAAATGAGATCTAAATCAGGTCTAAACCAGATCTAATCTAGGTCTAAACCAGGTCTAAACAGGTCTAAATCAGGTCTAAATCAGGTCTAAACCAAAACAGATTCACAGCATCTTTAAAGCAGGAGTTAACTGGGTCTAAATGAGGTCTAAACCAGGTCTAAACCAGGTCTAAATCAGGTCTAAACAAAACAGATTCACAGCATCTTTAAAGCAGGAGTAAACTGGGTCTAAATGAGGTCTAAACCAGGTCTAAATCAGGTTTAAATCAAAACAGATTCACAGCATCTTTAAAAGAGGGGTCTAAATGACTTCTAAACCAGATCTAAACCACGTCTCAATCCAGCCTCAATTAGGTCTAAATCAGGTCTAAACCAGGTCTAAACTAAACTAGAGTTACAGCATCTTTAAAGCAAGAGTAACCTGGGTCTAAATGAGGTCTCAACCAGGACTAAACCAGATCTAAATCGAGATGTATTGTGGGGCCAGTCCATTCAAAGCTTTAAAAACAAACTGTAAAATCTTAAAATCAATTCAAAATGTTTTAAATGAACAGGAAGACAGTGCAAAGACACAAGAATTGGGGTTATGTTCTCTCTTCTTTTGGTCCCTGGTAAAAGTCGAGCTGCAGAGTTTTCGGACTCACTGTAGTCGGTAAAGTGCGTTTTGTACTTTACGTTCGTCCAGGCGCGATGAAATAAAAGTGTGCACGACTTGTTCAGAAACTTTAAAAGATAAACAAGGTAGATAAACTAGACAGATTTAGATAAAAGCCGCAAATGATAAAAACTCGATTTTAAAACGCCACTGATCTGTTTGTCAAATTTAAAATCAATGTCTAAGGTTGGTAACTGTGGGACGAACATCATTTTTGAGGAGTCCCACATCTTCCCTTCATTTAGTTTTATAAAAGTTTTTGGGGCATCTGCATCAAAATGGTAAGAGAGGCCATGTCTTTTAAAAAATTCTAAATGTAAAAGAGAAGAGAAATAGAAATAGGAAGAGAAAAAAATACAGCAAATCATAATCTGATTCAGTAATTACATTTGGCGCGGGAAAACATTGCTCCTTTGAACATGCCCATTACTAAAACAAGCACATTTTAAGACAAAAATGTGTATTGATGGTAAATTTGAGTTTGTTTGTTTTTTTTTTTATCTAGTTTTGACATAAAAAAGTTCTGTTTTTATTCTTTAAAGTTCCTGTTTTGTCTTGTAGTTCGATCCCTCACGTTGACTCTGTGCTGTGCCTGTGTGTGTCCACCAGGAGGAGCCGTACGTGATGTTTAAGAAGTCGGATAAGCCTCTGTACGGGAACGATCGCTTTGAGGGATACTGCATCGACTTGCTCCGGGAGCTGGCGGCCATCTTGGGCTTCAGCTACGAGATCCGCCTGGTGGAGGACGGAAAGTACGGAGCCCCGGACGACAACACGGGACAGTGGAACGGAATGGTCAAGGAGCTCATGGACCACGTGAGTACTGGGTTTACCCGTTTCCATGGAGATGTTATTGCTTTGTCAAGAATGTTCCACAGTGTTGCAAATACAGCAGAGACGGATGTAGATTTGACAAGATATAACTGCATATTTGTAACATATGTAAAATTCAAGTTAATTAATTTATCACTGGTTTTATATAATGACACCCAAAGGTCTTTACACAGAATTATTCATTCAATACACTGGTGGTGGGAAGATACTAATGTAGTCACAGCTGCCCTGGGGCAAACCAGGCAAGCAAGGCTGCCAGTGGCCCCCAACCAAAACAAAAACTCAACTATAATGTGTAAACATAGTAAATAAAATGCAGAATCAGTATCAAATTGTCAGCTTCTAATAAGTAATAAGTATAATAAGTAATCCATCCATTTTCGTCCGCTTATCCGGGGCCGGGTCGCGGGGGCAGCAGCCTAAGCAGGGACTCCCAGACTTCCTTCACCCCAGACACGTCCTCCAGCTCCTCCGGGGGGACCCCGAGGTGTTCCCAGGCCAGCCAGAGAGACATAGTCCTCCAGCGTGTCCTGGGTCTTCCCCGGGGCCTCCTCCGGTGGGACATGCCCGGAACACCTCCCGAGGGAGGCGCCCAGGAGGCATCCGGAACAGATGCCCGAGCCACCTCAACTGGCTCCTCTCGACGTGGAGGAGCAGCGGCTCTACTCCGAGCTCCTCCCGTGTGACTGAGCTCCTCACCCTGTCTCTAAGGGAGCGTCCAGCCACCCTGCGGAGGAAACTCATTTCGAGCGCTTGTATCCGCGATCTCGTCCTTTCGGTCACTACCCAGAGCTCATGACCATAGTAATATGTCAATATACAAAATAATAAGTAATGTAATAATAAGAAATGTAGGTCTAAACCAGGACTAAACTAGATCTAAATTAGGTCACAGCCATGTGTCAAGTAGGTCTAAATTAGGTCTAAACCATGTCTAAACCAGATCTAAACCAGTTCAAATCAGTCCAGATTCACACTATTTTGAAGCAAGAGTGAACTGGGTCTACATGAGATCTAAACCAGGTCTAAACCAGATCTAATCTGGGTCTAAACCAGGTCTAAATCAGGTCTAAAGCATATCAGATTCACAGCATTTCTAAAGCAAGAGTAAACTGGATCTAAATTAGATCTAAACCAGGTCTAAACCAGATCTCAGTCCATCATAAAGTAGGTCTAAATTAGGTCTAAACCAGGTATAAGTCACTCTAGATTCACAGCTACTTTAAAACAGGGGTAAACTGGGTCTACATAAGATCTAAACCAGGTCTAAACCAGGTCTAAACCAAGCCACATTCAGAGAATTTCTAATGAAGGAGTAAACTGGGTCTAAATGACATCTAAACTAGGTCTCAATGCATCCTAAAGTAGGTCTAAATTAGGTCTAAACCAGATCTAATCTAGGTCTAAGGCAGGTCTGAATCAGTTCTAAACAAAACCAGATTCACAGCAAGATTAAACTGGGTGTAAACCAGGTCTAACTGAAGTCTAAACTAAACCAGACTAACAACCTCTCTAAAGAAGGAGTATAGAAGGTCTAAACCAGGTCTAAACCAGGTCTAAACCAGATGTAACTGTGTCTAAACTAACCAAGACTAATCCAGCCTTGCACATTTTCCAAATTCGGTTACCATCCCATGCCAATCTCTCTCATTTTATTTTTAATTCTTTTAATGAACACATCGATGTTTTTCCACTATAATCTGAACCTCCTGGAGTCTGAGCGACGGCGGCCGACCAGAGGAGCCGTGTGGCGTTCTTCAGACAGATTCAGAGCATCTCAAACGGAGGAAGTGCTGAATTGAGGCGAGCATGTGGAGATGTGCTGTCAGGAGGAGTTAGTGGAGCTATCTGCAGCCTGTCCAGAGCTACGAGAGGAGGAGGAGGAGGAGGAGGAGGAGGGAGGAGGAGGAGAGGAGGAGGAGGAGGAGGAGGAGGAGGAGGAGGAGGAGGACGAGGAGAGAGGAGAGGAGGAGGAGAGGAGGAGGAGGAGGAGAGGAGGAGGAGGAGGCGAGGAGGAGGAGGAGGAGAGGAGGAGAGGAGGACGAGGAGGAGAGGAGGAGGAGGAGGAGGAGGAGGAGGAGGAGGAGGATGAGGAGGAGAGAGGAGGAGGAGGAGGAGGAGGAGGACGAGGAGGAGGAGGAGGAGAGGGAGGAGGAGGGAGAGGAGAGAGGAGGAGGAGGAGGAGGAGGAGAGGAGGAGGAGGAGGAGGAGAGGAGGACGAGGAGGACGAGGAGGAGGAGGAGGAGGAGAGGAGGAGGAGGAGGAGGAGGAGGAGGAGGAGGAGGAGGAGGAGGGAGGAGGAGGAGGAGAGGAGGAGGACGAGGAGGAGGAGGAGGAGGAGGAGGAGGAGGATGAGGAGGATGAGGAGGAGGAGGAGGAAGGAGGAGGAGAGGGGAGGAGGAGGAGGAGGAGGAGGAGGACGAGGAGGAGGAGGAGGAGGAGGAGAGGAGGAGGAGGAGGAGGAGGAGGAGGAGGAGGAGGAGAGGAGGAGGAGGAGGAGGAGGAGGAGGAGGAGGAGGAGGGAGGAGGAGGAGGAGGAGGAGGTGAGGAGGAGGAGGAGGAGGAGGAGGAGGACGAGGAGAGGAGGAGGAGGAGGGAGGAGGAGGAGGAGAGGAGGAGGAGGAGGAGGAGGAGGAGGAGGAG
>NW_026571447.1:36342024-36377024 GCF_026225935.1 Boleophthalmus pectinirostris
TTAATAAATCTAAAAAGCTGTTTGTGACTATAAATGCTAAACGCTCACAACAAGGTCAAGTGGTGCATTCCTCACAGATATATCCTTTTTGTCCCTTGAAGGTTGCCATACATCACTCCAGGATGAATTGGCTGCGCGCACCTCGCCCCCCGTGATAAGTTTGTGTCCCTCAAAGCAGATTTTTCTTCAGATTTTGTCAACATCGCGGAGTGTAACATTACTTAGAAGTATTAGAATAAACGGTGGCTCGTCTCACAAGGCCGAGTAAGAGTAGTAGTAGTAGTAAGAGTAGTAGCAGTAGTAAGAGTAGTAGGAGTAGTAAGAGTAGTAGTAGTAGTAAGAGTAGTAGGAGTAGTAAGAGTAGTAGGAGTAGTAGTAGAAGGAGTAGTAGGTAGTAGGGGGAGAAGTAGTAGTAGTAGTAGGAGTGGTAGTAGTAGTAGTAGTAGTAGTAGTAGTAGTAGTAGTAGTAGTAGTAGTAGTAGTAGAAGTAGTAGGAGTAGGATTAGTAGGAGTAGGAGTAGTAGGAGTAATAGTAGTAGTAGGAGGAGTAGGAGTACTAGTGGTACTAGTAGTAGGAGTAGGAGGAGTAGTAGTTGTAGTAGAAGTAATAGTAGTAGTAGTAGTAGTAGTAGTAGTAGTAGTAGTAGTAGGAGTAATAGTTGTAGTAGGAAGAGTAGGAGTACTAGTGGTATTAGTAGTAGGAAGTAGGAGTAATAGTAGTAGGAGTAGTAGTAGTAGTAGTAATGGTAGTAGGAGTAGCACTAGGGGGAGTAGTAGTAGGAGTAGGATTAGTAGGAGTAGGAGTAGTAGGAGTAATAGTAAGTAGTAGTAGTAGTAGTAGTAGTAGTAGTAGTCGGAGTAGAAATAGGAGTAATAGTAGGAGTAGTATTAGGAGTAGGATTAGTAGGACTAGTAGGAGTAGTTGGAGTAGAAATAGGAGTAGTAGTTGGAGTAGTAGCAGTAGTAGTTGGAGTAGTACCAGGAGTAGTCGTAGTAGGAGTAGTCATAGTAATAGTAGTAGTTGTAATAATAGTAGTAGTAGTCGTCGTGGGGTATAACGTTACTTTTAAATGTTAGAATAAATGTTGGCTCATCTTGTGAGACTTTATTTTTCCAAACCGAGTAAGTTTTCGATTATAATCCTGCAGTAAAGTTCATTCCTCTTCTGAAAAAAAAAAAACGTGTGGGTAAAACATCGAAGTCCAGACTCGTCAGAGGCGAAGCAGGACCGGGTCTTCAGAAGTTGGATGGGAGATCGCGGGGAATACTGAGTAACACGGCGGGGCACCCGAGGCAAAAACTGTTGTTGTGTCCTTAGGCAAGACAGATTTAGACTTGGGCGAGACTTCACTTTGCCTGGTATGAATGAAGTGTGTGAGTGAGTTTATCAAAAAGTCAATCTGAAAGAGCTGGACTGACGCCGTTTTTCTACCAATCAGGCGACTTCATCATTGTTCGGCCGTAGTGGACCTCAGTCTGCCGCACATCTCCAACTAAACGGCAAAAGGAGAAATTCAATTCAATATGTTTCACAGAATATGTTCAATACGTTTCGGAAAGCAGGTGGACACTTTACTTTATATCTGCCTGAAGGGAGGAGCTAACTACACTGAAATTACTCTGAAACTAACACATTGAATTTCTCTTTTTGCCATGGATTCTACCTGGACGACTGAAGGATTTTATACATTAAAGCATGAGTGTGTGTTGGTCGGAAGGGTTAAAGGGTCAAAGGATGGAAGGGTTAAAGGGCCAAAGGATGGAAAGTTTGAAGGGTCGAAGGGTCAAAGGATGGAACGGTCGAAGGCTTGAAGGCTTGAAGGACTGGAGGGTTGAAGGGTCGAAGGGTCGAAGGGTTTGAAGGGTCGAAGGGCTGAAGGGCCGAAGGGTCGAAGGGTGGAAGGGTCGAAGGATGGAAGGGTTGAAGGGTCGAAGGATGGATGGCTTGAAGGGTTGAAGGGTCGAAGGATGGAAGGGTCAAAGGATGGAAGGATTGAAGGGTCGTAGATGGAAGGGCTGAAGTGTCAAAGGATGGAAGGGTTGAAGGGTCGAAGGCTTGAAGGGTCAAAGGATGGAAGGATTGAAGGGTAGAAGGATTGAAGAGTCAAAAGGTCGAAGAATGGAAGTTGAAGGGTAGAAGGATTGAAGAATGGAAGGGTCGAAGGATGGAAGGGTTGAAGGGTCGAAGGCTTGAAGGGTTGAAGGGTCGAAGGCTTGAAGGATTGAAGGGTCAAAGGATGGAAGGATTGAAGGGTAGAAGGATTGAAGAGTTGAAGGGTCGAAGAATAGAAGGGTCAAAGGATGGAAGGGTTGAAGGGTCGAGGGATTAAAGGGTTGAAGGGTCGAAGGCTTGAAGGTTTGAAGGGTCAAAGGATGGAAGGGTCAAAGGATGGAAGGATTGAAGGGTCGAATGATGGAAGGGTTGAAGGATGGAAGGATTGAAGGGTCGAAGGATCACGTTTGAGGGTTGCTGCATATTTACAATAATCCCCCAGATCTTAACACACAACTTCCCCTTGTGACGTCATCGGGTGTGAATCCAGAAGTTACCCCTCTGCGTTTTAACGTCCAGACTCTTTCATCGGACTCAGTCTCTTAAAATCAAAGCAGCAGAGATTGTTATCGTATACGAAGATCCTGAAGGTGCCTATAGACGACACTGAGCCAACGGAGAGAAACAGATGTAAAGAGATTTTGACAGGACACATATGGCGCCATTTTCTGATTGATGTGGTTTCCTCATCGCAAACAGACCTGGAGCTGCATTTTGTTTCATTCACACACGTTTAACACACAAATCTGGCATTTTTAGTTCTTCTCTCAAACAGAAAACGATCTGTTCCACCTTGTCACGTGGTGATTCAGACAGTGCTCCAGACTTCAGTTTTAGAGTTTAGAAGTGTCGTTTGGATCATTTTTGTCACAGAATTTCCAATCTCTAGTGAACAAAAGGTAAAAGGAAGATGAAAAAGTACAGCTTCATGACATCACAAGGTGGAACAGAGCTTTTTGTGAGATGTAGACAGACTAATAATGCTGGATTTACTTAAACGTGTGTGAATGAAACAAAACACAACTCCAAGTCTGTATTAGAGAGAGACAGAGAAAGAGAGAGACGGAGAGAGAGAGAGAGAGAGAAAGAGAGAGACGGAGAGGCAGAAAGAGAGATGGAGAGAGAGACAGAGAGAGGGGGAGAAAGAAAGAGATGGAGAGAGAGAGACAGACAGAAAGAGAGATGGAGGGAAAGAGAGAAAGAAAGAGAGAGAGAGAGACAGAAAGAGAGAGAGAGAGAGAGAGAGAAAGAGAGAGAGACAGAAAGAGAGAGAGAAGAGAGAGAGACAGAAGAGAGAGAGAGACAGAAAGAGAGAGAGATGGAAAGAGAGAGAGAGACAGAAAGAGAGAGAGAGACAGAAAGAGAGAGAAAGAGAGAAAGACAGACAGAGAGATTTTTTTTTATTGATCCGGAGGTAAATTATAATTATAATTATAATAGTCAGAGTATTTGATAATATAATAATCAGAGTATTTGATATATAATAGTCAGAGTATTTGATAATATAATAGTCAGAGTATTTGAGAGTATAATAGTCAGAGTATTTGATAATATAATAGTCAGAGTATTTGATAATATAATAGTCAGAGTATTTGAGAGTATAATAGTCAGAGTATTTGATAATATAATAGTCAGAGTATATTTATAATAGTGATAATATATAGTCAGAGTATTTGATAATATAATAGTCAGAGTATTTGATAATATATAGAGTATAATAGTCAGAGTATTTTAATAGTAGAGTATTTGAATATATAATCAGAGTATTTGAAAATATATATCAGAGTATTTGAATAATAGTCAGAGTATTTGATAATATATTAGAGTATTTGATAATAGTCAGAGTATTTGATAATATAATAGTATCAGAGTATTTGATATATTGATAATAATAGTCAGAGTATTTGATAATATATAATATAGTCAGAGTATTTGATAATATAATAGTCAGAGTATTTATAATAGTCAGAGTATTTGATAATAATAGAGTCTGAGTATTTGATATATAATAATCAGAATAATAATCAGAGTATTTGATATATAATAGTCAGAGTATTTGATTTAAATAGAGAGTAATATGTCAGAGTATTTAGAGATAATAGTCAGAGTATTTGATAATATGTATTGATAATATAAATGTCAGAGTATTTGAGAGTATAATAGTCAGAGTATTTGATTATAATAGTCAGAGTATTTGATAATATAATAGTCAGAGTATTTGATATATATAGTCAGAGTATTTGATATACAGAGATTTGATAGGAGAGATTTGATGAGAAGAGATGGAGAGAGGGTAAATGATGGAGAGAATGGTTCTTTGAAGACTTGGGCAGAAACGTGAAGCATTAAATGAGTTGTAAGTGCTGGGACAGAGCTGCTCTGTGTAAAGAGCTTGTTCTCTTAATTTGATTGGCTCTAAATGTTTCCTGTGCCAGTGAATCATGACTCTACCTCCTCCACCTCTCTCTCTCTCTCTCTCTCTCTCTCTCTCTTTCTCTCTCTCTCTCTCTCTCTCTCTCTCTTTCTCTCTCTCTCTCTCTCTCTCTCTCTCTTTCTCTCTCCTTTTTTCTCTGTCTCTCTATTTCTCCTGTTTTCTCTCCTTTTCTCCTTCCTCTCTCTCTGTCTCTCTCCTTCCTCTCTATCTCTCCATTCTCTTTTCTCTCTGTCTCTAACTACCTCCCCCTCTCTCTCTCTTTCCTTTCTCTCTATTTCTCCTGTTTTCTCTCCTTTCTCTCTCTCTCTCTCTTTCCTTTCTCTCTGTCTCTCTCTCCTTCTCTCTCTTTCCTCTCTTTTTCCCACTCACTCACTTTTTCTGTCTTTCTCTCTCCCTCGCTTTTTCTCTCGTCACTCATACCTTCTCTCTCCCCCTCGCTTTCTCTTTTTCACTCTCTCTCTCTCTTTCCTTTCTCTCTCTCTCTTTCCTCTCCCCACTTTGTTTTTTCTCTCACTCACTTTCTCTCTCTCTTTCTTTTTCTTTCTCTCTCTCACTCATACCCTCTTTCTTCCCCCTCTCTTTCTCTCTATATCTCCTTCTTCTCTCTCTCCTTTCTCTTTCCTTCCCCTTTTTCTCTCTCTCGCTCCTTTCTCTCACTCTCTTTCTCTCTCTCTTTCTTCTTCTTCTCGCTCTCTCTCTCTCTCTCACACTCTTACCCTTTCTCCCCCCTCTTTCTCTTTACATCTCGCTCCCTCTCTCTCTCTTCCCTCTCTTTCTCCTTTCTCTCTCCCTCTCTCTCCTTCTTCTCTTTTTCTATCTTTCTCTCTCCCTCTTTTTCTCTCTCTCCCCCTCTCTTTCTCTTTATCTCTCTCCTGCCATCTCTCTCTCCTTCCACTCTCTCTCTCTGTCACTCTCTCCTTTCTCTCTGCTCTCTCTCTCTCTCTCTCTCTCCTTCCTCTCTCTCTCTGTCACTCTCCTTTCTATCTCTCTCCTTTCTCTTTCCTTCCTCTCTCTCTCTCTCTTTCTTCTCTCCCCTCTGTTTTTCTCTCACTCACTTTTTCTTTCTCTCTCTCCTTCTTCTCGCTCTCTCACTCATATCCTCTCTCCCCGTTTCCTTTCTCTCTTTCCTCCCTCTCTTTCTTTCTCTCTCTCCTTTCTCGCTCTCACTTTCTCTCCTCTCTCTTTCCTCTCTTTTACTCTCTTTCTCTCTCCCTCACTCTGCTCTCTCTTTTTCTCTCTCCCTCTCTTTCTCTCTCTCTCTCCCTCTCCCCCATCCCTCTCATTCACTCTCTCTCCCCCTCTTTCTCTTGATCTCTCTCTCCTCCCTCTCTCCCTCCGTCACTCTCCTTTCTATCTCTCTGCCCACCTTCTCTCTCTCTCTCACTCTCTCTTACCGTCCCTTTCTCTTCATATCTCTCTCCCTCCTCCCCTCTCTTTTCTTCTCCTCTTTTCTCTCTTGTTTCATAATCTTTTCTCCTCTCTCTCTCTTCGTGGAGATAAATCTCTTAAAATCGCCTGAAAGAACTGATCGCAGAATAAAGAAAAATTCTATTCTAGTTTTTTCATTAACTCTTTTCTGCAGCGTTTCGGCTTCGTTCAGTTAAATTACAAAACAGCAGACGACTCTTTTTTTTTTTTTTTTTTTTTTGCAGCTGATTAAAAGAAAAAAAAGGAAAGATTTAGATTTAAACCATAAAAAAAACAAAAAAACAAAATGGTGTAGAGTTTATAAAATCGTGGTTTCTGGACGCACACGCAGCTTTCCAACACATTTTCCCGACCGGAGTGAGTCGGAGTTTCCCGTCGCTCGGAAAACCTCTCGTCCCGTCGTCGTCCCGTCTCCACGGCGACGCACACCGGAGCTTTCTTCTTCTGGGTTTGTGATCGATAAAAGTTTTTTACGTTTAGATCCGGATCTAAAAGAGAAAAAGAGAGACAGAGAGCGGAGGTCTGGATTTACAGCGTCATCCACGGGGGGAAAGTGTTACTGACCTGATCTGTGGAGAGGCGAGACCCTGAGAGTGTGTGTGTTTTTAAACTTTAATGCCTCACTGTGGAACATTCCGGTCAAAGCAACAACATGAACGACACCAGAAAAGTTGAAGAAAAGTCTTTAATATTTGCATCTGTTGTAATTTTTGACTTTCTTCTTCTCTTCCCCCTCCTCCTTTTCTCCTCTCTTCTTTCTGTGTCCCTCTCTCCTCCTCCTTTCCTGTCTCCTCCTCTCTCTCTCTCTCTCTCTCTCTCTCCTCGTCCTCCCCTCTTTCTCTTTCTTCTCTCTCGTCCTCTAACCGTCCTCCTTTTCGCTTTCCGCCCTCATAACCGTCTTCTCTACCTCTCCTCCTCTCTTTCTTCCTCTTTCTCTCCTTCTACTCCCCTCTCTCCCCTTCTTCCCTCTCTCAACTCTCCGTCTCTCCTCAACCCTTCCTTCACTCTTTCCTTCTTTCTTCACTGCTCCTTACACTCTCCCTGTTTTTTCTCCTTCTTTCTTCCTCCTTCTGTCTTCCCCTTTTTCCCACTGTCTATCTCTCTTCCTCCTTTTCTTCTCCCCCTCCTCCCGTGTCCATCTCTCCTCACCCTCTCCCACTCTTTCTCTCTCGTTCTTCCTCTATCTCTCCTCTCTCCCTCTTTCTTCCTCCTTTTCCTCTCCTCCTCTGCCTTCTATCTTTCTTCCTCCCCTCTCCCCCCTCTCTCCTCCCTCTTACTTCCTTCTCTGCCCCTCCTCCTCTTCCCCATCCTTCCACGTCCATCTCTCCTTATCCTCCTGATTTTTCTCCCTCATTCTTCCTTCCTTCTATCTCTTCCCACTCCTCCCGTGTCTATCTCTCCTCTCCCCTCTTTTACTCTTTCCTCCTTCTTTTCTTCTCCCCCTCCCTCCCTCTTTCTTCCTCCCCTCTCCTCCCTCTTTCTTTCTTCTCTGCTCCTCCTCCTCTCCCCCATCCGCCCATGTTCCATCTGTCTTCACCCTCTCCCGTTCTTTCTCCCTCTTTCTCCCTCTCTTCCTCCTCTTTCCTCCTTCCTTCCCCCCTCGCTCTCTTTCTCCCCCCCTCCTCCCTTTTTCTTCCTTCTCTGCTCCTCCTCCTCTCCTGCTCTTTCTCCTTCTTTCTCCTTCTTTCTCTCCTCCCCCTCCTCCCATGTCTATCTCTCCTCTCCCCTCTCTTCCTCTTTCTTCTCCTCCTCTCATGTCCATCTCTCCTCACGCTCTCCTGCTCTTTTTCCCTCTTACCTTCCTCCTTCTCTCCTCCCGTGGCCATGTCTCCTCTCTCCTCCCCCTCTTCCTTTTTATTCCTCCTTTTCTTCTCCTCTCAATCCCTCCATGCCCTCTTTCTTCCTCACCCTCTCCTGCTTTTCTCCCTCTTTCCTTCCTTCCTTCTCTCCTCCGCCTCCTCCCGTGTCTATCTCTCTCCCCTTTTCTTCTCCTCCCCGCTTTCTCTTTCTTCCCCCCCTCGCCTCCCTTTTATTTCCTTCTCTGCTCCTCCTCCTCTCCTGCTCTTTTTCCTTCTTTCTCTCTCTCCCCCTCTTCCTTTTTATTCCTCCTTTTCTTCTCCTCTAATATCCATGTCTCCTCACCCTCTCCTGCCTTTTTCTCCCTCTTTCCTTCCTTTCCTTCTCTCCTCCTCTCCTCCCGTATCTATCTCTCCTCTCCTCCTCCCCGCCTTCTCTTTCTTCCTCCCCTCTCTCCTCCCTCTTTCTCCCCCCTCCCTTTTTTCTTCCTTCTCTGCTCCTCCTCCTCCTCTCCCACCATTTCCTATTTCCTTCCTCCTTCTCTTCTCTTCCCTCTCCTCCCACGTCTATCTCTCTTCTCCTCTCTTTTCCTCCATTTCTTCTCCGTTTTCCACGTCCATTTTTCCTCCCCCTCTCCTCCTCTCGTGTCTCTCTCCCTCCCTCTTGTCCTTTTTATTCCTCCTTTCCTTCTCCCTCCTCGCTCTTTCTCTTTCTCCCTCCCCTCTCTCCTCCCTTTTATTTCCTTCTCTGTTCCTCCTCCTCCTTCTCTCTCCCGATCTTTCTCCTACTTACTTCCTCTTTCTCTTCTCATCCCGTGTCCCTCTCCTCTCCTCTTTTCTTCCTCTCTTTTCCAGAGGGCAGACCTGGCCGTGGCTCCTCTGTCCATCACGTACGTCCGGGAGAAGGTGATCGACTTCTCCAAACCCTTCATGACGCTGGGGATAAGTATTCTGTACCGAAAGCCGAACGGGACCAACCCCGGGGTCTTCTCCTTCCTCAACCCCCTGTCGCCCGATATCTGGATGTATATTCTGCTGGCTTACTTGGGTGTCAGTTGTGTGCTGTTTGTCATAGCCAGGTAACATGTCCCGCTTGTAGACATTTGCTTTTTTTTTCAGTTCTTTTCTTGGTCTCTTTGGACGTTTTTTGTTTTGTTTTTTGGACGACGGCGAGAGGTACGACGCCGACTCTTCGCCGTCTGTCTGCTGACTAACGACCAGATAAACCAGAGCTCACCTTAAAAAAAAAAAAAAAAACTAACCTCAGGAAGCGCTCATTAACTTTACATTTATCGAGAGGAATAATAACACAGAAAGTGCGGAGGTGGAGGAGGGGATCGGCGTTGGGTTCGGTTCGGTCGCTGATCGGCAAGTCCGGGGTTTTTGTTTTTTCGCGTCGAGGAAAAGTTGACGAGGCTCGACGAACTTGACTTTCTACTGAGTCTGCAAAAAAAAAAAAAAAAAATAAAAAAATAGGACATGCTTGGTAGTAATTAGTTAAGGTCGCGTCACACTTTTATGTATTTTCAAGGTTAAAATCACAATAAATATTTGACCTACTTTAGCCGGGTGTACACTTTTTGACCGTTTTTTGAGCCGATTTTTCACTCGTGCGACTGTTTTGGGGATCAGGTTTCGAGTTTTGGCTTCGTCGTGTGTCGTGCTTCGTGTAGAAAACTTGGAGTAAAGAAAAACGATTAATCCCTCACGACCAGCTCCCGATCGGCATTCGTAGGTCGCAAGAAAATCAAACTTGTTTTAATTCCAGTCGCCTCTCGTGAGGGTTTCGCTCTGTTGAAGTCTTTCCACGAGCCGATTTTACAGAATCTGTCAGACTGAGCATGTGCGGACACAGAAAAGGAAGGAGGATATGAGGTTGTGGAGGACGATGGCGCCGGCGAGTGTTTTGGACACAGGACATGGAGGCGCAGCTAATCGAGCAACACAGAACATAAGTTTGGTGAAAAACTTGATGCTACTTACCTCCAGTTCCTTCTGAAGAACTGACAACCCGCACTGCCCACGTCTGCCCAGATATTTCTAAGACCAGATTCGTCGTCTCTTCTTTTTGGGTTTGTCTGTGCAGAGAACGGCACAAATTGCCATTCCGTGCTCGTGCAGGACACTTTTGAAATTGGAACAACCTCGCCAAAAAAATCAGATTTCACGTAACCTGCAGTCGGAACGTAGCTTTGAGAGGGAGAAAAACATGCGCAAAAGCTCTAAAAGATTTTATTATGAGTATGATACTATTAGATTTTATATAATAGGTCTTTGCTTTAACGCAGGCATGTCCAAACTATGGCTCGGGGGCCAAACGCGGCCCTCAGACAAATTTTTCTTGGCCCTCAGGTGAATTGGTCCAAATGACCTTGCAGCAATTAAAAAATAATTTTTTACTGCAAGTTTTTTTGAGAATCTACCTTGATAAAGCTCATATTTCATATTTAGTGTGTGGTTTTAAGGATTTTAGCACGAATAAAGACTGAAGGTTCATAGTAACATGTTTAAACCTGCGCATATTTCAATTATTCACTGTTTTGAGCTCCAGTCTACCTCCCTCGATCGGCCCTCTGCTTCATCTGTGTTTAAATATGTGGCCCTTGATGACAAAAGTTTGGACACCCCTGCTTTAATGTATCCATTCTGCAATCCAAACATCTAAAAAGTCGTACATTATCTGAAAAACCTCCAGTATGTCTTGAGTCGAACCTGATCTACATGAGCAGACAGAGTCAAAGTTTGTCTTCGCCTTGTCGACCTCTTTGGCGGCGCGTCCCTTCGTTCTGATGAGTCGATCAGTGACCGGCGAGTCCACCATCTGGTCCCTTCCCTCCGAGTTTAAAGTGTGTAACCAGGAGAGTCAGGTGTGTAGGACTGTGTGAGTGTCTGTGCGCATGGGCAGTGGTCACAGCTGTGTGTTGTGCGGAACGCGCTCTCCTCGATGTTCCATGTAGTGTCTTTAATGTCTCTTCCTCTGGTCTGCCTCACCATGCTTCAATCCCGACACAAGGACGAGCACCACCAACAAACCCCGGCCCTGCCTTTGTGCGCTTCGTATTAGCTTTTCAAAGGGACACACAGCTGAGCCTAATTTCACATTCTTTTATCCGTCCGAGCGCGTTGTCGGTTCTGACCTTGGCGAGGCGTTCAAGGACCGGCTTTGGAGCGCGGAGGTTTGAAGCCGACGAGAGCGAGAATCGAGATTTTTTTTTTTTTTTCCCTCCCGTGCGGCGTTTGAGTCGGGACAGTTTGTGGGGGATTTACGGGACTTTGGCGCGAAATGTTTACAACCAAAGTCAAGGTGGTTTTGACCTCGCTGCTCGTGTTCTTTCGTAAAAGGTCGTGTTCTTCTAAAGCTCCTGTAGAATGTTACGAAACGTCCAGAAGTCTTATGCAAGAGACTCGAGAGAATGAGGCAACGTCGATCAAAAAGTGTAGCTGTAGTTAACCTAGGGATGGGCATGATTAGTCGACTAAACGACAATTAAACGTTAAGAATTTCGTCGATCATGTTCATGTTTAATTAAGAAACGTTTGGGCTCTGGCTCCGTGTCGCAGTTATGATCGTTTTTTTTTTTTTTTTTTGTGTACAGTGGTCTCTCGTTTACGTTCTAAAAATAACCCGCAATAGATGAAATTTGCGAAGTAGTCAGCTTTATTATTACAAATGTTTTAAGGCTGTAAAACCCCTCAGCACCAATTTATACAGGACAGTTACAACTCTTTTTTATATCCTTCTTAAAACTTATCGCTGCTGTCGTCCTTTTGTTATTTTCCTCCTTTTTTACGTAACGAACCGAAGATTAATTTATTCCGTAATTCCGTAAACTGCTACCTTCCTTCAGCGTGTCCAGACGTCCAACTTTTTATGCGATGGTCACATCTTCCTCTGCATTTCGGGTGCGAGCGCAGGAGCCTTTGTCGGTGCTGAACGTTTCGTCGACATTGTGGGTTTTGTCGAGGAGAAAACTCGCAAACATACAACACTTCAGAATCACACTGATACAGAAACATTTATGTAAATTTGAGAAGATGAACACATTCTGTACTGTACAGGAGACACGGCACGGAGGAGATTGATTGACAACGGTCTACAGTGTTGGGAGTAACGCGTTATAAAAGTAACAAATTACTGTAATGTGTTGCTTTTTGCTGTAACGCAGTAATGTGGCATTACAGGGGGAAAAAATTGTGATATTTTACTCAGTACAAATCTGAGTAATGCGCGTCACAACACATTTTTTAACCTGGATTGAAGTGGTGGGTTTTTCGTTTTTTCTTCCTACAAATTTGCTAAAATCACCGTGATATCAGCAGCGGTGAAACACCGGAGATGCGCCCGTGTAGACCGTCGGGTGACCGCGAGCGAAAGGACCGACACAGAACTCCGCGCTGTTTAGACTTGGTTTAGTCCTGGTTCAGTCCTGGTTTAGTCCTGGTTCCTGGTTTAGTCCTTAGTCTGGTTTCAGACCTGGTTCAGTCTGGTTCAGTCCTGGTTTAGTCCTGGTTAGACCTGGTTCAGTCCTGGTTTTAGACCTGGTTCATGGTTCCTGGTTCAGTCAGACCTGGTTCAGTCCTGGTTTAGACCTGGTTCAGTCCTGGTTTAGTCCTGGTTCAGTCCTGCCAGTTCAGTTCAGAGTTCCTGGTTCAGTTCTAGACCTGTTCAGGTTCCTGGTTCAGTCCTGGTTTAGTCCTAGTTCCCTGGTTCAGTTCTGGTTTAGTTGGTTTAGACCTCAGTCTGGTTCAGTTCCTGGTTTAGTCCTACCTGGTTCAGTCCTGGTTTAGTCCTGGTTCAGTTCTGGTTTCCTGGTTCAGTCCTGGTTTCAGTTCTGGTTTAGTCCTGGTTCAGTTCTGGTTTAGTCCTGGTTTAGTTCAGTCCTGGTTTAGTCCTGGTTCAGTTTAGTCCTGGTTTAGTTGGTTTAGGTTAGTTCCTGGTTTAGACCTGGTTCAGTCCTGGTTCCAGTTCTGGTTTAGACCTGGTTCAGTCCTGGTTTAGACCTGTTCAGTTCTGGTTTTTAGTTGGTTCTGGTTTTCAGTCCTGGTTTAGTCCTGGTTCAGTTCTGGTTTAGTTAGACCTGGTTTTGGTTTTCAGTTTACCTGGTTCAGTTCTGGTTTTTGGTTTTGGTTTCAGTTCAGTGGTTTAGAAGGTCCTGGTTACCTGGTTCAGTTCTGGTTTAGACCTGGTTCAGTCCTGGTTTAGTCCTGGTTCAGTCCTAGATCCTAGGGTTTTAGTCCTGGTTTCAGTAGAGTTCCTGGTTTAGGTTCAGTAGAACCAGGTTTAGTGGTCAGTAAACCAGGTTCTAAGACCTGGCAATTCCAGGGCTAAACCAGGACTAAATCATGCTGCCCAGACCACGTCTTCTCCTCTTCTATCAATAATATTTTTAATCTGGTTATGTAAAGTCTGGGCTTTTCATTTTCTTTTATCAGACAAAACATCTTATTTTACGATTTCCTCGTCTTTGCTTCTCTACAGCAAATCAAGTAATCCAAAGTATTCAGATTACATTACTCACTTTAAGTAATTTAATGGTAATCTGTAATCTGTAGGGGATTACATTTTAAAAGTCACCTTCCCAACACTGATAGTAATAGTCATAATGATGATAATTTAATATAAAAACGTTAATGATTAATCGAAAATCAATCGTTAATTCTCCCGACGATCTATTAAGAACATTTTATCGAATGCCCATCCCTAAATTAACCCAAACGTAACAACAGAAAACAATAAAAACACCACACGAGGTTAAGACGAACACATTTTCAACATATTTATGGATTATTATTCAAGTTTTCCATTCTTTTTTCCCATAGACTTTTTAAAAACTCAAATATTTAGAGTTCAGAGACAAGCAGCTATGAACTAATATCTATAACGCAGTTGTTTTAAGTCCAAAAAAGCACATTTCAAACTCAAGATTGGGCGAAATGCTTTAATAACTTAGTGGTTTATAGAGTTTCAGAAGCAGATTTGAAATAAAATTAAAGGTCTTGTGGTCATTAGTTACCACAGAGCTGATTAGCCCTGAGCAAGCTTTTGACCTTTTAATATTAATGTTTTTTTTTTGGAAAGTCTTTTGGGAAAATGGATGAGAAACGTCCAAAGGTTCGGTTATGGACTGCGGATCAGATAAATGGGAGCACAAACCGAAAAGAACATTTGCCCCACTTCTGTGACGTGCACCGAGCAGGAGGTGCTTCGGCGGATCTGTGAGATAAACCGGAGATGCTCTTGTGTAATTCTGGAGGAACAGTCGCTGAGTCAGTGCTCCCCGTATCCAGCAGGTCGCCGGTTTGATCCCCAGATGCAGGCTTCACGTAAATGTCCAGTCAGAATCATACAGTCGGTAACACTTTATAATAACTACACCTTATTTAGCCTTAATAAAGCATGAACAAAGACTTAATTAATAATGATTCACGTTTAGTAACTACTTAATTACTACCTGAATTAGCACTTAACTTGCACTTAATTCACCTGTGCTGTAAATAGAAACTCATAAGTATTTCTTACTTAATTACTCATAAATTAATCATTTGTGTGTGCATTTGTAAATGTATATTTAAGTACAAATTTGAGCATTTATTAATGATTAGTAAACCATGAGAGAATGATTTACTAGTAATGCATTATTGTTTCTCTGGAATTTTACCAACCTTAACAAATGTTTAATGAAGCATAATTTGTCTTCATTTAGAAAAGCTCTCAGAAAGACTTAACTAACAGATAACAGCTGCCGGAATGATCATTGTATTACATTATTAGTAAATCATTCTCTCATAGCTTATTAATCATTAATAAATGCTCAAATGTGAACTTAAATATGCATTTGTAAACATGCAAATGGTTCGTTCATGAGTAATTAAGAAGTATTGAGTTACTATTTACAGCACAAGTGAATTAAGTGCAAGTTAAGTGCTAATTCAGGAGTAATTAAGTAGTTACTAAGTGTGAATCATTATTAATTAAGTCTTTGTTCATGCTTTATTAAGGCTAAATAAGGTGTAGTTATTATAAAGTGTTACCCAAAAAGTTTATTAAAATCCCAATTCGTGGACAAAAATGGCCTATAGTATCAAACAAATCAGCAGTAATAAGGAGTGTATTAATAGGAAAGTGTTTGTTAATGTCTAATTAATAGCAGAATAAGTTATTAGTGGGGAATTAAACATTAATAAGGGCTGAATAAATACTAATTAATGGCAAATTAATCATCTACAACTCTGTTAATTAACAGGTAGTTAGATGTTAGATGTTTAGAAGTGTACGCTAAAATAAAGTCTTATCAAAGTTGTATATTTTCAGGGTTCCCACGGTCATGGAGATCAATGAAAGTTTTGGAAAAGTCATGGAATTTTAGTATCTCTTTCACTCAACTACAGCGTTCTGTTAACTTATGATTAGGTGAGAATAATATTAGTTTAAGTCTAGGGACTAAACATGTTTATTTAAAAATGGGAGGAAAAAAGAAAGGAGAAAGAGAGAGAAAAGGAATTATAAATTGGCCAAAATATATGAATGTAATGGGGCCTAGCGGTGTATTTATGCTGCACGTCCATGTTACTTTTGTTTTATTTGACCAAATTTGGGGTCGGGGGGAAATGGGGAGGGCATTTTTTGTTGTTTTGTATTTGTTGTGGGTGTTATGGCGCCACCTAGTGCCTCCGCTCAATTTCATTTCTCTCCAGGGACTAGGTCAGGAATCAGAATACACTAGACGGTTCGCAAAAACCCCGGAAATGCGAGTTCGGTCATCAGCCAATCAGTGAAGAGACATACATTCTGTGTTGGAAAGATTTGTGAAAAGCTTAATATACCAGTTAGTCCCGTTAGCGGCGCATTACAAATATCACGACCAAATAGCGGCGATTGGTTAAATAAAAAAAGTAACCGCCTACTGTCGAGCGAACGAATCCTAATGCTGCGAGGTCAGACGGTTTCTACGAAGTGAAACCGGCTGATGAATTGGGCTCGGTGTTGTGGCCGTTGCTTTATGTTTTTGTGTTTTGTTAAATGTTATATTCTGTTGTCCTGATTATTTTCGGACGTCTGCGCCTTTTGTTTAAAAGAGACGACAATAAATGCACCGACAGGATTTCGAATGTTAAAAAACTATGATCCTAAACCAAAAGGTGAGTGGAAAGAGTTCACATTTCATATTTCGCCCTAAAATTGTGCAAAATTCTACACATCTAGGTGCTGTAAAGTCATGAAAATTCACTTTAGGGTAAGAAAAGTTTTGAAATGTTGTCAGTGAAAAAGAGCGGGAACCCTGTGTTTCGTTCAGGTAGCTACAAATGACGTGTGGCTGTATTTTCTCAATTTTGGACGGAGAATTTACGCTCTCTTGTATCCGATTCCGATTTTTTCTGGATTCTCAACGGTCACGCAATGAAGTCCTCAGGTTCAAGTGCAAGAAAAAGCCCAATTGATTCGATCGGACGCCCTTCCAGTGGCGACGATTTCCCCCGATATTTTCGATTCTGCACCAAAAATGCAAATCCACAAAATCGAAATCTCCCGCGTGTCCTCGTTCGGAAGTTGAAGCATGGTGGAGCAAACCCGGACGGAAAGTTCCACGTTAACTCTAAAACTGTGGGAGCGTCCCGTCCCCGTAGCGACCGCCTCACAGTTTTACAGTTAACACACGTGTCTTTTCGGATGTTCCTGGCGATATGATCACTCGAACGCAACAGAGGCGACAACTGTCATCTAAGTTGGCTCAGAATATGCACCTAACTGTTATATTACTGTCACTTTGTTTGGGTAAGTGTGCACAGCCCTCCTCCTTCTCTCTCTTCATCTCATTTCTTTCTTTCTCTCCGTCTTTTTCTCTCTTCTCCCTCTCTCCTTCTGTGACTGATGCATGCCACAGGGAACGCGATGGTCTCAGAGCGTCGGGAGAAACAAAAGCAAGTGATAAAGTGGAGATTTAAAAGTTTCTGATAACATTTTTGCGCTGTGAAACGATTTATTTGAAGCACTTTAAAGGTGCACGAGGGGTTAGGTCTGTCTGTAATGTTCCACGGTATGGTATTAAACATGTATAAGACGCAGTTTTTAGTGCTCAAAAATGAATTTAAAACCTGCTTTGTTAATGTGAGTGGGGTCGCCTCTTCACAGATCTCACCTGTAAACGGTCTGGTGGTGTTGTGGCCCGAGATATAATTATATTTGGGCTGTGAGATCATATCAAATCTGTATAGAGATGATGATTATTTTAAAATTTGTTATTATTTTATATTTGACTTGTTTGGATTCAGTGTTTAAGCAAAACTATTATTAAACATTTATTTTAATAATTAACTTTACGTGTCTTAAAAGAAGAGAAAACATGCAGATGTTGTTGAAATTTTTCAATAAATATTTTGTTTGGCCCACGACTTAGTCCCAGTTTTTAATTTCGGCCTCTGGGAACTTGAGTTTGACTTCCCTGATTTAGACAACTGGTGTTATTCCACTTATTTAAAGTGATATTATGGAAGTTATGGAACTTTAAACCACACTTTGGAACATTCCCCATAAAGACAGATAACTTTAGAGTTTTACTGTGGAAGGTTATAACCAAAAGAACAACATTTCCATGGAAACAAGCCAGAGGAAGTTCCCCACTAGACCAAAGAAGAGTCAGGTTTGAGTCTATCTCCGCAAACCTTCACTAGAATCATTAAGATTATTTCAGACCTGGAATTGCCCATTTCTACTGAATTAAAGGTAACAGAAGACGTTAACTTGAAAACTACAGCTTCATGACATCACAAGGTGGAACACATGAATCTGAGCTTTAGAGATCTAGACAGACTTTTTAGACTTAGACTTGGACATCACAATTTTCGATGAGGCAGCAACATTAATAACGTGACTTAAAGCTCAACAGAGGCATTTTGAGTAATAATGGACCTTTAAGTAACAGTAAACAGGATAATTAGGAACGTAACAGCCAATTTGTTAACATGCAAGAATTAATTGAAATACAACTTTAAGTGAGCTGATGAGAGATCACTGCTGCATCTATTAGAATATTTTAGATCAGACATGTCAAACTCAGGCCCGGGGACCAAATTTGGCCCACGATATAATTATATTTGACCCGTGAGATCATATCAGATCTGTATTAGAGCTGCCCACCGGCTACAGATACACGAAAGAGACATTATTTATTTAAAATGTTGTTATTATATAATATTTTGCTTGTTCTGGATTCAAAGTTTTAGCTAAACAATTATTAAACATTTATTTTAATAACTAAAGATTTAACATTACATATCTCGAAAGAAGAGAAAACCTGCAGATGTTCTTGAAATTTTGCATTAAATATTTAGTTTGGCTCACAACTTAGTCCCAGTTTTTAATTTTGGCCTCTGTGAATTGGAGTTTGACACCCCTGACTTAGACAATTTGTATTATTCTACTTATTTAAAGGTTGTATAGAGGATTTTTTTAAGGAAAGAGAAATCCAGCGACAGTCCTTGACACCACCTTCCTCCTCCACAGCCTCTAGAAATAATTTAGAGACCGACACCTCAGTTTTTAGACCCTTTGTCTGCTTCAGTCGCACAATCACTGAAAGGAATCTCCAAGAATCACCTCAGTTCGCTCTTCGCTCCTTTTCTCCTTCTCTTCGTCTTTCAGCGACATCAAAAACCGACTTTCTTTTGCGGCGAACTGGTGGTCGATTCTCGTCCGACATCGCAACAAACTTTATGCGAACTGCGAGAGAGCCACAATTAGAAAAAGCCTCTAAGAACCGCTGCACAGTTACCTTAGAAACGTAGGGAGTTTGATTGACGACCTAACAGCCAATAGAAAATGAGGCAGCCTCGTTTTCTATTGGCTGATGTTCATCTGGCCTCAACACGTCCACAGTTGATAGATTTTCTTTCTTTTTTTTTTTTTGGTCATCATAATTACAAAGCTGCTGCGTCTCTGAAATGGTATTTTAAACTTTCATTGACAATTTGAAACAAACAAAAAAATCCTCCATACAACCTTTAAAGTGATATTATGGAACTTTCTCCAAAACATAAAGTTAAAACCACACTTTGGAACATTCTCTGTAAAGATTGATAACTTTGATGCTTTACTGTGGAAGGTTATAACCAAAGGAACAACATTTCCATGGAAACAAGCTACAAAAATTTGCCCCAAGACCAAATAAGAGTCAGGTTTGTGGAGATGCAAGCCTGCTCATAGTAAAGACGCATGTTTTTTTTCTAATTTGTTTCATTCATATTCAATTTTTTGCCTAGAAGTGACATAGTGTGGCTTTAAATCTTTGATCTACAGCTCAAACAGCTCTTTATAAAACCCCAAATACAATGTAGGAGTTATTTCCAGACAGACTCGTTTTACAGAGTAGCCGCGGCGCGCAGAACGCTTCTTTCACTGTGGTTGTGCCTGTGTTGTTGGAAGAGATTGCCACATAAAGTGAAACTGCCATCCAGATGTTCGTGGGTGGACATTTCACCTGCCGGCAACACAACGCTCGCCAAATAAAAGTTTAGTCTGTCAACAAATATTTATGCAGAGAATGGGAAAGTACTTTTTTTTTTTTTTTTTACAATGTTTGGGGAAGTTTAAGTCGACTTTTGGAGACTTCGAGAGCTTGTGGTCTCCTCGAACTTAAGGTCACACGTGGATTAAAAGTTCAAGATTAAAGGTGCAATATGGAACTTTTCTGGTGGAGGTTCCGCCATCTGCTTGTTTCCATGGAGATGTTGTTGCTTTGTCACGAATTTCCTGGTGTGGCATTAAACGCATCCAACCAGCATTTACTCAATAACGTCAAATTTTAGTGACTTAAAAACTTGCATTTTTTTACGTAGAATGGGCTCGCCTCTCCACAGATCTGACATGGTTTTGGTCCTATGGCGTCACCTGCTGTTTCCATAGAGATGAATAAGTATAATGCCATACAGTGGGACATTCCAGGTAACATCTTCATGGCAAAAAAAAAAAAAAAAAGGTGATCGACCCTCAACCAGAAAAGTTACAAGGTGCGATACATAACTTCACCTACGAAGAAAGGACTTGCTTGTCTCCATGGAGATGTTTTCGCTTTCAATAGAATGTTCCACAGTACGGCATTAAACATATCTTTGTTTGTAGAGAAACAGGCAGAGGTGGGACCAAGTCGTTGTTTTGCGAGGCTGAAGTAAGTCTCAAGTCTTTGACCTCGAGGCTGAAATCAAGTCCAAAGGCAAAGACGGAAAAGTCGTCGAGTCTCGAGTCACTGTGCCATAAGTCCAAGTCAAGTCCAAGTCGAGTCAGTCCAGTCAGTCTGAAGTCCCAAGTCCAAGTCGTCAAGTCGAGTCTCGAGTCACTGGGCCATAAGTCCAAGTCAAGTCCAAGTCGAGTCTCGAGTCACTGGGCCATAAGTCCAAGTCAAGTCAGTCTCGAGTCATAAGTCCAAGTCAGTCAGTCCAAGTCAAGTCAGTCGAGTCAACTGGGCCATAAGTCCAAAGTCCAAGTCAGTCAGTCGTCAAGTCGAGTCTCGAGTCACTGGCCATAAGTCCAAGTCAAGTCCAAGTCGAGTCTCGAGTCAGTCCATAAGTCCAAGTCAAGTCCAAGTCGAGTCTCGAGTCACTGGGCCATAAGTCCAAGTCAAGTCCAAGTCGAGTCTCGAGTCACTGGGCCATAAGTCCAAGTCAAGTCAGTCGAGTCTCGAGTCACTGGGCCATAAGTCCAAGTCAAGTCCAAGTCGAGTCTCGAGTCACTGGGCCATAAGTCCAAGTCAAGTCCAAGTCGAGTCTCGAGTCACTGGCATTAAGTCCAAGTCAAGTCCAAGTCGAGTCTCGAGTCACTGGGCCATAAGTCCAAGTCAAGTCCAAGTCGAGTCTCGAGTCACTGGCCAGTCCAAATCAAGTCCAAGTTGAGTCTCGAGTCACTGGGCCATAAGTCCAAGTCAAGTCAAGTCGAGTCGAGTCACTGGTCCACTCCAAGTCGAGTCAGTCAAAGTCCAAGTCAAGTCCAAGTCGAGTCTCGAGTCACTGTGTCCAAGTCAAGTCCAAGTCGAGTCTCGAGTCACTGGGCCATAAGTCCAAATCAAGTCCAAGTCGAGTCTCGAGTCACTGGGCCATAAGTCAAGTCAAGTCAAAGTCGAGTCTCGAGTCACTGGGCCATAAGTCCAAGTCAAGTCCAAGTCGAGTCTCGAGTCACTGGGCCATAAGTCCAAGTCAAGTCCAAGTCGAGTCTCGAGTCAACTGGGCCATAAGTCCAAGTCAAGTCCAAGTCGAGTCTCGAGTCACTGGGCCATAAGTCCAAGTCAAGTCCAAGTCGAGTCTCGAGTCACTGGCCATAAGTCCAAGTCAGTCAAGTCGAGTCTCGAGTCACTGGGCCATAAGTCCAAGTCAAGTCCAAGTCGAGTCTCGAGTCACTGGGCCATAAGTCCAAGTCAAGTCCAAGTCGAGTCTCGAGTCACTGGGCCATAAGTCCAAGTCAAGTCCAAGTCGAGTCTCGAGTCACTGGGCCATAAGTCCAAGTCAAGTCCAAGTCGAGTCTCGAGTCACTGGGCCATAAGTCCAAGTCAAGTCCAAGTCGAGTCTCGAGTCACTGGGCCATAAGTCCAAGTCAAGTCCAAGTCGAGTCTCGAGTCACTGGGCCATAAGTCCAAGTCAAGTCCAAGTCGTCTGCTTTGGGCTTCAAGTCATTTCAAGTCTTTAAACCAAAGTACCAAATATCTTAGATTTTTGCATTTGGGTTATGACGTTTAAAGTAAATTGTACTTTAAAAGTCGTGGTATATTTATATTTGAGTATTTATATAAGAGCAAATTTTTCCTTTTTAAACGTCTTGACAAGATCTTAGTGTAAATCATTACAGTCAGAACAGAAAGAATTCAGATTTAAAAGTGCTTCATTACTCATTTAGGATTCAGGATCGATGTTCTTTGTACTTTCCTCTGTTTTAGTGTATTGTGCTTTACATTACTGTAGTACATTTGAGTATCACAGTACTTCAATTACATCTAAAGTAACAAACAGAAGTAGACGGACATGTTCCAGTTTGTTCCTTTAAGATTAATCACAGCATTTATCAACTGTAAAGAGAAAAGCATTTCCTAAAAACATATATTTTTTTAGCAGAAGCATCAAGTTTTCTCAAGTCACAGGCCTCAAGTCCGAGTCAAGTCCCAAGTCATTCACCTTCAAGTCTAAGTCGAATCCCAAGTCTTAGTCCATTTTATCAAGTCAAGTCTCAAGTCCTAAAAATAGTGACTCAAGTCTGACTCGAGTCCAAGTCATGACTCGCAAATCCCACCTCTGGAAACATGCGACGCTGCTCAAACAAACAAAACAACAAAACTGTTCAGATCTGTGGAGAAGCGAGCGTGTTAACGGTAAGAACGGAAGTTTTTATTGCAAATTAAACAAACGCACATAAAACAAACTCTACAGAGATGAGTTTAATGCCGTACTTTGGAACATTCACGGAAAAAGCAACAGTATAATGAGAGTAAATTGTTTTAGTTTTACAAATTTGGGTACTTTGAGATGTCTGTTTTGTTTCGGTGTCGTCGATCGAGTTGTTTCACAGCCAAAAAAATGTCAACTCTTTCTGTAACTTTGTCGTTTGCGAATCGTCGTTATTTTCTCCGAACATTCTGAGACCAAACCTGCAGCCCGGCTCTTTCTCTTTCTTTCTCTTTCTTTCTCAGACGTGTAGCTTTAGCTTTAGCTCACTTTAGACTTTATTATGTGTTTTGTACATTGCACATTTGATCTGTGTGTGCCTGTGTCTGTGCTGGTCCGAGTGCTGCCCGTCGTCTGAATGGGGCCAAACGAACCGCTAGCGTCAGATTAGCTCCTCAGGTTTAACTGCTGCTAACTATGCTAACGATGCTAACGATGCTAACGACGCTAATGCTAAATGTTGCTAACGGCTAAAAACATTACCTGTAAGACCAATATTTTACAATAACATTTGAAATTTTTAGTTAATTTCACACATAAACAAAAAATAGCAGTGGTTTAAGATTTTTATTTTGTGGCTTTTTTGATAATACAATTTTTTTCGACAAATTAATTAATGCCACTGTTAATTTTATGCCCACGGAAAGGATGTAAAATGTTTTTTTGTTTTAGTTTTTTTTCACGATAGGCCAAGTAATTACAGAGATATGAACCAAATTAAGACAAAATATCTGGATTTAGAGGATTAAAGTGGCACTGTGTAACTTTCTGGAGGTGGAAATTCATCTGTGTGAGTTAAAATCATATTTTCTGAATGTTTTTGACGGAGATAGAAATGTTTTATGTTCTATGTTGTGGAATATTAAAGCCAAAGGAGCAACATTTCCATGGAAACACGCAGGAAGAGGTGATTCTCAAGGTCAAGTAAGAGGTTTGTGGAGCTCACTCAGAGTAAGGACGCATGCTTTTTTTTTTTTTTTTTTTAACTAAATTTTTTCACATAAACTGTATATATAAATGGACATTCAAGTTTTCAGGTAAACTGCAGCATCTCATCCACATTATCCATAGAATTTGTCGGCCACAAATGACATCCAGTTCACAAAACAGCGCTGTTAATCCAGTTTGAGTCGTTCTTTAAAAGTAAAAAGGCAAGAGTAGTTCCTCACGTGTGTCTGTTTACATGCACACTGCACAGATCGAGGTGAAGCTACAGATTCGCGACAGTGACTCTACTTCCTGTGGACTTTACAGCCAATCTTTATGCTTTAAAAATCATGTATCTGAAGTATTGCACCACATTTTATAAATAATAATAACAACTCAGTTTTGATTTGTGTCTAAACTAGAAGTGCAGAGTTCTGATCTTTTGAACACTTAAAGGTTGTACAGAGGATTTTTTTAAGGGAAGAGAAAATACAGCGACAGTCCTTGTGCGCGTTCAGAATTACTGTTGAAGTTTCCTGTCTAGAAGTAATTCAGCGACCGACGCGTCAGTTTTTAGACCCTTCGTCTGCTTCGGTCGCGCCATCGCTGGACGAGATCTCCAAGAATCACCTCAGTTTGTCTTCGCTCCTTTTCCCCTTCATCTCTTCTTCTTTCAGCGACCTCAAAAACGGACTTTCTTTTGCGGCGAACCGATCGTAGATTCTCGTCCGTCGTCGCGACAAAACTTTTTGCAAAATGCGAGGAAGAGACAGTTCGAAAAAGCCTCGAAGAACCGCTGCGTAAACCACGTAATCCCCGCGCACCGACGAATCAGTTATACTAGGGAGTTTGATTGACAACCTAACAGCCAATAGAAAATGAGGGAGCCTCGTTTTCTATTGGCTGATGTTTATCTGGCCTCAACACGTCCACAGTTGATAGATTTTCGTTCTTTTTTTTTTGGTCACCATAATTACAAAGCTGCTGCGTCTCTGTAATGATATTTTTAATCTTTGACTGACAGTTTGAAACAAAAAAAAATCCTCCATACAACCTTTAAGAGTCTCAAAGCGAATGGTTTTACTGTAGACAAGAAACAACTGACACAATCATTTGTGTGAGGCCCTGGGTATTTTTAAAATCTGACACATTTCCCTTCGTTTGTACACATCTTTTACAAGAAAATCAAATCAAACTTTATTTATAAAGCACTTTTCATACAAAAATGTAACACAAAGTGCTTTACAGTGATTAAAAACAATCCCACATTTCCATCCACCTTATGAAACCCCAAACAACCAAACAACCACACACAACCAAACACACACACACACACACACACACACACACACACACACACACACAAACACACACACACAACAACATGCTAAAATACATAAAATCGGACATAGTAAAATGTGAGGCTGAATAGAGGCGAATGGTGAAAATGGTGAATTTGCCTCTGAAAACGAATCTACAGCTAGAGTGGAGATTCTGGAAAACTACGGTTTGGCGTTTGCGTGAAAAGTGAGATAAAGAGAGTTTTAGTTGAATTGATGCGCCAAAAGTGCGACAAATGTTTCCTATTTGCTCTGATGATGATGATGATGATGATGATGATGGAGCGTTCAGAGCAGCAGTCACATTTCTTCTGGTGCAAACAGTTTTCATGTGTTTGCATTTGCACACACAGCTGATGTTTCATATCCATGACCAGAGACAAATGAGGCTTTAACAGATCTGTGGAGAGGCGAGCCCGCTCAGTAATGCACGTTTTTCAAGTTATTTTTGAGTAAATCTTAATTAAAACTGTAATGAAAGAAACGCTACAGGTTTGAATCGAATCCAGGCGCCGCCCAGAGGTTTGGCGTAGTTAGGTTGGCGCTCGATGGCGTATTTATGCAGGTTGATGTAAACGAAAACTTTTTTGAAAACGAAGCTGTGTGCACGATGTTATTTTGGAAAACAGATTGAGGGAAATATTCGTTTCTTGACATATTTGACTCTGTGTAAACGTAGCCTGAATACGACCCGAGCCCAGACATAAGTTCTAAATATTTGTCCGAACCCGCCCGTCCTGTCTGACTTAGTTCGGGTATTAAATCTAAAAAAGACATGAGAAACAGACAAAACTTAATACAAACCATAAAACAAGGTGAAAGATCTAAAGTCCTGGGCTGTAACAATGCTATTTTAGTCTAAAGTTAAGTATAAAGTTACACTGTGTGGCTTTAACAAACTTGTTCTAATTCCTTGGCCTGCCCTCAATCGCTCAGTTTTAAAATACAGCCTTATTAAATTGAAATTTGGAGCGCAACCCTCAGCCTACATCTGTCACCGTTCTAACAGAAACGTCTAAAAATATTTGAAAGCCGTCTTCGATAGCAGAATCCTATCACCTTGTTCCACTTTGGAGCTTCACCTCCTCCTCACTCTGAAATGGCTCCAGATAAGAGCAGCTTAGCGACGCTTATCAGACCATTGTGCCCAATATTCACCTCTTTATCCAAATCATTTCGTCCCTGGATCCTCACACGGCTCGAGCTCGGCTGGCGTCTTCAAAATGAGCTTTTCTGCGAGTGTTAAAAAGGCAATATTCACTCATTTTCTACACATCAAACAGCCGCCCGGCCTCTTCTGTGTGCGGCCGGCGATAACTGCGCACATTAAAAGCATAACCGGCTTTTATTAGTCATAGAGGAGCGCTGTATTCATGTTTTTAAGTTAGTCACTCTGAGGGAGTTTAAGTAATGGCAGGTTAAATGAGGTAAACTGCCTTGTTTTGTGTCATTATATTTAAACTGTGGAACTGATTCGTGTAGATCAGATGGGTCCAACTAGAATCCGTGTGTAGCATTTGTTCATTCGTTTTTCAACAGTTTTCTCCTGTTTGTCTCCAAAACCAAAATGAAAAAATGGATAATGATTCGTTTTTTTTTTTTCAGTTTTCGATTTTGTGTTTAAATAAAGAATGGAAAAAATGGATAACGGCCGTTTTCCGTTTACGTGACTTCCGTGACTGCGATGTCGGACTTTTGCACCGCGTACGGACTGAACCAGGACTGATCCAGGTCCGGGACCAGACCGGACCAGACGGACAGAGTGACCAGAGGGACCAGAGCAGGACCAGATTCGTGACAGACACAGACCGTGACCAGACCGGGACCAGGGTGGACTCCGAGCTTTGACTCCGAGCCTCCGCGGGGTCCGAGCCTCAGCTTCAAGCTCCAGTCCTGCCGTGGGCTCTGAGCCTCTGGTCTGGTCCCGGTCTGGTCCTGGCCTGGTTTCAGTTCCGATCTCAGTCCCGGTCTGGTCTCGGTCTGGTCTCAGTCTCAGTCTGGTCCCAGTTTCAGTTCTGATCTCAGTCTCGGTCTGGTCCTGGTCTGGTCTTGGTCTCAGCATCGCAGTCACAGAAGTCACGTAAACGGGAAACAGCTGTTATCCGTTTTTTCCATTCTTCATTTAAACACAAAATCGAAAACTGAAAAAACAAATCATTATCTGTTTTTTCATTTTGGTTTTGGAGACAAATAATGAAGAAAATAGTTGTTTTTTCGTTTTCTTATTTTTGGTTTTATATTGAAAAACGAATGAACGAATGATACACGGATTAACTGGGGTTGTCCCGATCTGATCACGTGATCTGAAATCGGCGCCGATCACGTGACTGTGGACTCGATTATGGTCCTATCAGGTATCGGATAAATAATATACGTATGTAACACACAGGACACAACAGTTTTGTTTTTGTTTGTTTTTTTAACTGAGGCGCGGGATTTGCTCAGGGACGTTCTGTTAGAGCGACTGTCTGTCCCAGCGCCTGATGTACTACAGGAGCACTGTACCTGTGGTTCTGTGGCCCATGTTTACACGTGCGTTTCCAATATGCATTTAGAGATGACCGGAAGTCCAAAAATGGGAATGCATGTACTGAAACTCTAAATGACCCTCATGTGACCCACGGTCCAGTACCGGGGTCCTCTGGTGTAGACGGAAACACTATGAAGGAGCGTATTCAACTTTTCCACTCTGGAGGGTGGTTTCAGATTTTAGTGTTTTTAAGCCCCAAAAACGCCGTCACCGTCTAAACAAAAGGCACTTCCGATAAAATATTATGTCATTTTTACCCACAAGTGTTCTCGTGTAAACAGTCCTTCAATTGGAAACGTGAACGACCTCGCAAAAAAAAAATCTGATTTCACAAAAGAATCCGAATTGAGCTTTAAACCCCGGAGTCTGAACGTCGCTTCGCTGTAGTCCGAGCTGCTCCCATTCGCCCCCCCACCTGTCAATCACCCTCAGTGGGACGTCCCTGTCGTCTCCTGTGACATTGCCGTATCTCTCCTCTCATCTCGAACGCCCCGCCCCCCTCGCAGATAAACGCGTCTTTGTCTGTCGGCCGCTTCCTATTTCCCCGCGACGCTTATCTCGCCGGTGACCTTGTTCAAAGTTTCTCCTCCGAAGCCCAGATGACCCGCGATAATGTACGGCCGCGTAATTGGATCAAAATGGCAGCGGGAGAGAGGGGTTAAGCTCCGTGTCACATCCTCCTCTGCTCTTTCTCTCCGCCAAAATCCAGTTTACAGCTCCAGGTGTCCGCGGAAACATCAACTACTAGAACAATAAAGGTGTTTAGCAGGCACCAAAACACGTTACTGGAAGTATTCTGCAAAATTTTGATCACTTGAATTATAGAAACTGTGTCAAACTACTTTTATTTCATATTTTAGTGAGAAAACTTTTTACAGTTCTCAGTTGAAATAGCGGGATTCTCGCTTAATACACGCATCAAGAATCTCGGACTTCCGGTCATCGCGCAATCCACACTGGGAAGGATTTTCCGAAAAAGTGAGCATCAAACCCTCATGTTTGTTTTCCCAGTGGGATGCGTCTATTGACAAAGTCGATCTTTTCAAGTCTTTTGAACCATATCACGTTTGTTTCTGGATCTGATATTGTCGTATTTTAGTTTTGGGATTCGGACATCGTAATTGTGTGGCTCTTGGATGTTCTAACAGCAGAAAACGGCTCGAGAAATTTGTTTACGAAATCCATGAATGCAAAAGTGAATCAGATGTGTGTGACTGTAAACCTCTGTTCAAACTGTTTCTCTTCCCAACGGAATTGAAAAATAGTGAAAGGTGAAGGCGATGGGCAGAACTGATCCACAGGAAGAACCAAAAAGGAAACATTTGACTGACTAAGAAATCATCCCGAGTTTGTAGCGAACATTTGTACGTGGAGCGACAACAAAGCAAAATCCCGATCCCTCGCTCAGCCTCGGTTACAAATTTAAAAAGTCAACGCCAAAGTGAAAAGCACCAGCTGTTCACCAAGAAACACCTTCCACTGCAAAGAGACAAGACTTAATGTTGCTGTAAAACCACAAGAACAAGAAAGTGCAGCTCAGTCTGTTTGTCTTCTGCACTTCTCGATTAACAAACGAGATCCTGCTTTGATGGTTCCACATAAAAAGTGTTTACTGCAAACTCGGGATGATTTCTTAGTCAGTCAAATGTTTCCTTTTTGGTTCTTCCTGTGGATCAATCCTGCCCATCGCCTTCACCTTTCACTATTTTTCATTCTGTTCTGGGAAGAGAAACAGTTTGAACGGAGGTTTGAGTCACACACATCTGATTCCCTTTTGCATTTATGGAGTTCACAAACACATTTCTCCAGTCGTTTTCTGCTGTTAGGATCCAACAACCACACAATTCCGATGTCCGAATCCCAAAACTAAAATATGACAATATCAGAACCAGAAACAAAAACGATATGGTTCAAAAGACTTGAAAAGATCGACTTTGACAATAGACGCATCCCACTGGGAAAACAAACATTGCGGTTTGATGCTCACAAACGCGGTTTAGGGACGTTTACGGTAAAAGGAGGTGAAACAAGGTCAATAGATATGAAAAAAAAACTTCTGGTCTTTACTGATCCACTCCAGAGCAAACCACCTGAAACATGATTTATGTCCGATTTACTGACATGGAGACATTCTGTACGTGTTCTCTCCAATCCAATATCGTCAAAGTTCTCACAATAAAGTAACAAAGTGACTGCTCTTACTTGAGTACACTTTCTGTTACTCTAAAAATAAGTTATTCTTACTTGAGTACTTTTCACAAATACTTTTAACTCTCGAGTAATTTCTTGAACCACTACTTCGCACTTCTACTCGGGTAATATTATTCTGAAGTAGCATTACTTTAACACAGTGATGGGAAGAATACTTTTTGCATTAGTAACTGAATACTGAACACTCAAATATTCCGACACATGACCCAAACAGAGTACTATGTATATTCCAAATACTTAGAATACTTTTACTGATAGTTACATTTAAATCATAGTGTAAAAAGTAAACTATAGATGATATAAAATTACAAACAGCTTGATTTTTTGTTTTGTTTTGCGTGAAGTCAAAGCAGAAATTGAGTCACTACACTTGAATAACTCCGACAGACTGCATCATACTTTCTTATTGTATTTCCGCTCAGGTTGGCGATAAACTTCCCTTTTCTCCGCCGCGGTAATTGGCTTTTAAACGGCGGAAACAAAGTGATGTAGCCGAGTGCAAAAGTCGCCAATGTCACGAGCAAGGGCGACCGGACCAATTCAGGCGTTTGAAAATTGACAAGCCGAGCAGATCCGAGGTGACGCCGGAGAGCAACCATCGATTCAGGTTCAAGGTTTGTCGGAGAGAGAGAGAACGGCGAGCGCGGCGTTTCGAGGTCCTTGAACTACACACGGGAGCCGGCGATTCTCTGACACCATTAGAATAACAAAGCCTGTTAGCGTCGAGGGTCGGACGTGTTGCGGGATTGTCTGAGGAGCAACGATGGAGAAAGTGGATTAGAGAGCAGGAGTCTGGACACGAGGGTCTGGTTTATGGTGACGTTGGGTTCAGATAAGTTGGATGAAAGCAGGTCTTTAAAGGTAGAACGTTAAAACATCTCCTGGTTATCTTATTTTCTTTCATTTGTGTTTGTCTGGATCTTTGAGCGTCATGAAAAGCACTATACAAGTCTTATATATTCTTCTTCTTATTATTAAATCTATACTAACGAGTCAGGTTTGTGGAGATGTAAGGACTATAAACCAGGAGTGTAACGGTGCACAAAAGTCACGGTTCGGTTCATTTTCGGTACAGTGTGGGAACAAAATACAAAACCATTTGCTTGTTGTTTACTTGTGTTTTTATTCAACTAACAATTTGTGGAAAAAAAGGAAGGAGATGAAGAAGAGAGAGGGGAGGAGAGAAGGAGGAGAAAAGAGAAGAGGAAAAGACAGGTGAGACGAGATATGAGAGGAGAAGAGAATTACGGATGAGAGGAAGAAGGGAGGACGATGAGAAGGGGAGGGGAGGAAGAGGAGGAGATAGGACAGGAGAGGACAGAAGGAAACGACAGATGAGAGGAGGTGGGGAGACGGAGGATCGGAAACGAAGAAAGAAGAAAAGGAAAGGACAAAAGCAGGAGAGAAAATGTAGATAAAAGGAGAAAATGAAGGAAAGAAGAGAAAAGAAAGAGAGATGAGAAGATGAGTGGAGGAGAGAAGAAGAGAGGAGAGAATGAATGAAGAGGTGATAGGAGGAGAGGACAAGTGGAGGAGAGAAAAAGCAGTTTGTGTTTGTCTGGATCCACGTGAAGCGTCTTTGAGCGTCATGAAAAGCGCTATACAAGTCTTATGTTTTCTTCTTATTATTATTATTAAATCTATACTAACGAGTCAGGTTTGTGGAGATGCAAGGACTATAAACCAGGAGTGTAACGGTGCACAAAAGTCACGATTCGGTTCGTGTCTCGGTTTTGAGGTCACGGTTCGGTTCATTTTCGGTACAGTGTGGGAACAAAATACAAAACCATTTGCTTGTTGTTTACTTGTGTGTTTATTCAACTAACAATTTGTGGAAAAAAAGTGAAGGAGATGAAGAAGAGAGAGGGGAGGAGAGAAGGAGGAGAAAAGAGAAGAAGGAGAAGAGGAAAAGACAGGCGAGACGAGATAGGAGAGGAGACGTGAGAACGAGAGGAGAAGAGAATTACGGATGAGAGGAAGAAGGGAGGAAGATGAGAAGGGGAGGGGAGGAAGAGGAGGAGACAGGACAGAAGGAAACGACAGATGAGAGGAGGTGGGGAGACGGAGGATCGAAAACGAAGAAAGAAGAAAAGGAAAGGACAAAAGCAGGAGAGAAAATGTAGATAAAAGGAGAAAATGAAGGAAAGAAGAGAAAAGAAAGAGAGAATGAAGAGATGAGAAGATGAGTGGAGGAGAGAAGAAGAGAGGAGAGAATGAATGAAGAGGTGATAGGAGGAGAGGACAAGTGGAGGAGAGAAAAAGCAGTTTGTGTTTGTCTGGATCCACGTGAAGCGTCTTTGAGCGTCATGAAAAGCGCTATACAAGTCTTATGTTTTCTTCTTATTATTATTATTAAATCTATACTAACGAGTCAGGTTTGTGGAGATGCAAGGACTATAAACCAGGAGTGTAACGGAGCACAAAAGTCACGATTCGGTTCGTGTCTCGGTTTTGAGGTCACGGTTCGGTTCATTTTCGGTACAGTGTGGGAACAAAATACAAAACCATTTGCTTGTTGTTTATTTGTGTTTTTATTAAACCAACAATTTGTTTAACATTATACAAACGGGGAAATAAAATAAACTGAAAAAGTTCTGCTTGGTGATACTAGTAAGTTAAATAAAATATTCTCGGATAAGCGACAAATGTATGAAATATTATAAATATTGAATAATAATAATAATAATGATAATTCCTTGTAAACAGTAAACAAAACTTTTCAAAAAGTAAAGCGCAGCACTAACAGTTTCAGCATGAAGTTTTACTCAATATTAATATTTTTGGCCTGAAAAACCAACATTGTCCACAGTCGATGCAGGGGGTGGGAGCAAAGATTCCGTGCCGACGAAAGGCGAAAGTGCGAGGTTCACGTGGTTCGGGGGGATGTCAGCTTCTCCTGGAGGCAGCCTGAACAGAGGATCTTAAGAAAGAGACTTGGAGAGTTAGAAAAGTCAGACATGTCTCTTTATTTGAGTCAGGCAGATTCAGGTCTCAAGATTCAAGTTGATTCAGCATGATTTTGCCTACGCGGCGTCTCTCTGTGCGTCGGTCGTCCCTCGACAACGCGGTCGGCGTTTCCCCCACTGATGCACAGAAAAACTGGATGCCTTTTATACCAGCATAACTGTTGAGTTAACATCTTCATGGAAACATACACAGCACTTTGTCCCAACACGTGTCCCATAACAGACTGGCAGATGCTAAAGGTTGGAGACACACCCCTTATCTGTCCCATATACATTCACAGTCCATATGACATCATATCCCAACCCCACTGACACTCCAAAGTCCAAAAACATACACAGCATGTCAAGGAACACAGAGATTCAGTACAGGGCGTATTAACATATGAATGAAACTTTAAAAACACAGGGTAGAAGCCCACATAAGTTAAATTAAAATATTCTCGGATAAGCGACAAATGTATGAAATATTACAAATATTGAATAATAATAATAATAATGATAATTCCTTGTAAACAGTAAACAAAACTTTTCAAAAAGTAAAGCGCAGCACTAACAGTTTCAGCATGAAGTTTACTCAATATTAATATTTTTGGCCTGAAAAACCAACATTGTCTACAGTCGATGCAGGGGGTGGGAGCAAAGATTCCGTGCCGACGAAAGGCGAAAGTGCGAGGTTCACGTGGTTCGGGGGGACGTAGTCAAGGCGGGGGACAATTGTTTTCAACGCAGCCGCCCTAACTATAAAGCGCTACGGGAAACACTGCCGCAATCACGAACGAGTTAAATGGTGAATATTAAAGAGCCGAGTCCGTGTAGCCGCTCGTGTAGTGGTGGAATGTAAACACACAGAAATCGGACGGCCCTGTGCTGAACTGAACGTCCCGTACTGAAACGGTTCAGCAGGAATACATGTACCTACACCCCTACTGTAAACACAATCAAAATGAAAATAAAGAAATACAAAAAGTGATTTTAGTCCACATTTTTGCTCAAAGGTTCCACTCTGGCTTTAAACCGAGGTAGATAAATAGACCAGGAATCGATACTTCGCGGTGACATCACGTTGAGGGTGTTCTGCATGTATGTCTGTGGTCGGCAGTTGTCATGAAGACAGTGCACACGTCAGCAAACACTACTGATAAAGTTTTAGGATCGTCTGAAAACTCCAAAAAAACAAAATGGATTTAATTGATTTGATTTTCTACAAAAAAAGACGAGAAATAGAAAAATCGTTGGCTAATGTTATTTAAACTGTGACTTTAATGTTACGTGATGAAACTTCAAATCAAGATCAACTTTTGTAGCAACAAATTCAGCTCTTTTTGGTCAGATTAAGTTTATTTTATTAATTTAACTAACAGAGCTTCAGACAGAGTAGTACCTTTAGTTAGAATCACGCCTCCATCAGCTGCAAAGTATCAACAGAAAGACTATTAAACGTTTTTTTTTTCAATAATATCATAGATTTTGTGCAGCAGAATTAACATTATTGAATCAAAATGTTTTATAAATTGACAATAGAAACAAAAACTGCATAATCAAACTCTTCTTCAACACATTTATGACAATAGTTTATAATTCTCCAGTAGTTTAAAGTTCAAATCCTCATTGTTTTAACATCGACTCACCGAGACTTCACTCTTACATTATCCCGAGTTCTTTTGGGCTCAGACGTTCCAGACTTAACTTAATAAACATCGCCGTATTGTTGCCATGGAGATGAGTTAACAATGCGACAATGGCCCGGCGGAGATGACTGATAAATGAAGGAGGACGAGACGGACCGTGTGTTTGAATATAAAACACGCGTCTATTGAAAAATGATCCTCGGAGAAAAACAAAAGAGCTCAGACGTTTTCAAACACGAGGTTAAAAGGAAAAAAACACTGGACCTGGATGTAGAAGTGTGACATAACGTCTTTCACTGAACAACCACCGGCCGATATTTTCTTTTACTTATTCTAGCGACGCTTTTCAGACTTTAAAGGTTGTATGGAGGATTTTTTTGTTTCAAATTGTCAGTGAAAGTTTAAAATACCATTACAGAGACGCAGAAGCCTTGTAATTATGATGACCAAAAAAAAAAAAAGAATGAAAATCTATCAACTGTGGATGTAGTGAGGCCAGATAAACATCAGCCAATAGAAAACGAGGCTGCCTCATTTTCTATTAGCTGTTAGGTCGTCAATCAAACTCCCTACGTTTCTAGTGTAACTGAATGGGGATTACGTGGTTTATGCAGCAGTTTTTAGAGGCTTTTTTAAACTGTAGCTTCCTCGCATTTCGCCCAAAGTTTGTCGCGACGGCGGACGAGAATCCACGACCAGTTCTCTGCAAAAGAAAGTCCGTTTTTGAGGTCGCTGAAAGAAGAAGAGAAGGGGAAAAAGGAGCAAAGACAAACTGAGGTGATTCTTGGAGATCTCGTCCAGCGATTGCGCGAATGAAGAGGACGAAGGGTCTAAAAACTGATGTGTCGGTCGCTAAAATATTTCTAGACTGGTCATTTCAACAGTAATTCTGAACAAGCACTGGATGTAAACAAGTGTGATTTCTAGAGTAAAGAGGCAGGAGGAGGTGTTTCTACTGAAGGAGCTGTGGAGGAGGAAGGTGGTGTCACACACGCACAACATTTGAAAAAGGACTGTCGCTGTATTTCTTTTCCCTTAAAAAATCCTCTATACAACCTTTAATTGGTCGTTAGAATCTGAATCTAATTGCTTAAACTCTCTCCAGATATTGCAGTTTTATTTTAACATATTTTAGTCAATCCGAAAGCTAAAAAATAAAATTGTGTCCTTACTTTGAGTGGGCTTGCATCTCCACAAACCTGACTCTTACTCAGCCTGCAGCAAGGATAGTACAAGGAGGAGAGACTGAGGGGTTTAGTGGTACTTTAT
>NW_026571447.1:36379524-36539524 GCF_026225935.1 Boleophthalmus pectinirostris
AGATGATAGGAGGAGAGGACGAGCGGAGGAGAGAAAAAGAAGAGAAGGGATGATGAATGAAGAGAGGAGAGAACGAGAGAAGGTGAGAAAAAAGAAGAGAGGAGAGGATGAGTGGAGGAAAGAGAAAGAAGAGGATGAATGAAGAGAGGAGAGGATGAAAGAAGGAGAGAAAAAACCGAGAGGACAAGCAGAGGAGAGGACGAGTGGAGGAGAGAAAAAGAAGAGAGGAGAGGATGAATGAAGATAGGAGGAGGAGGAGAGGAGAAGCGGAGGAGAGAAAAAGAAGAGAAGACAAGTGGAGGAGAAGAAAAAGACGACGAGAGGAAAGGATGAGTGAAGGAGAAGATGAGCGGAGGAGAGGATCAAAGAGGAGCAGAGGAGAGAAAAAGAAAAGGAGAGGATGAATGAAGATACGAGAGGAGGAGAGGACAAGCGGAGGAGAGAATGAAAGAAGAGAGGATAAATGAAGATAGGAGAAGATGAGGAGAAGGATGAGCGGAGGAGAGAAAAAGAAAAGATGAGGACGAATGAAGATAGGAGAGGAGGAGCAGAGGAGAAGAAAAAGACAAGAGGAAAGGATGGGTGGAGGAGAGAAAAAGAAGAGGAGAGGATGAATGAAGAGAGGATAGGATGAGAGGAGAAGCGGAGGAGAGAAAAAGAAAAGAAGACAAGTGGAGGAGAAGAAAAAGACAAGAGGAAAGGATGAGTGAAGGAGAAGATGAGTGGAGGAGAGGATGAGCGGAGGAAAGAAAAAGAAAAGGAGAGGATGAATGAAGATAGGATAGGAGGAGAGGACAAGAGAAGGAGACGAAAAAGACGAGAGGAAAGGATGAGTGAAGGAGAGGATGAGCGTATAAGTGAAGGAGAGAAAAAGAAGAGAGGATAAGTGAAGATAGGAGAGGAGGAGAGGAGGAGCAGAGGAGAGAAAAAGAAAAGGAGAGGATGAATGAAGATACGGTGAAGGAGAGGACAAGCGGATAAGTGAAGGAGAGAAAAAGAAGAGAGGATAAGTGAAGATAGGAGAGGAGGAGCAGAGGAGAGAAAAAGAAGAGGAGAAGATGAATGAAGAGAGGATGGGATGAGAGGATGAGCGGAGGAGTAGAAGGCAGCTGTGTTCCCGTCGGAGCGAGTGAGGCGTTTGATGTACAGAATAATAATGCCTCTCGTAGATTACGGGATTATTAGCTCTTTTCTGCGTCGACAATGAAGTTATTTTGCGATTAAATTACTGAGGGGATCGTTTTGGATACGAGCACGCCCACCGCCGCCGAGCGCGCGCACAACGACGAGCGAGGGGGCGGCGTGAAAACACACTCCCCGAACCTTTGTCTCGCACTGAAATTGAAAAAGGCCCCGGAGAGACGCAGCGACCCGATCATCCACACGCCTTTGTTTACACTAAGAGGTTATTCATCAAGAAAGAATACTTAGAAACAAGCTAATAACGACGGGTTAATAACGGCGAGAAAACAGAGCGAAAAACGGCGAAAAAAAGAGTGAGCTAATAACGGCGAGAAAATGGCAAGTTAATAACAGAGAGAAAAAGGCAAATTAATAACGGCGAGAAAACAGAGAGCTAATAACAGAGAGAAAAAGGCAAATTAATAACGGAGAGAAAAAGACAAGTTAATATCAGCGAGAAAACGGCAAGTTAATAACGGCGAGAAAACTGCAAGTTAATAACGGCGAGAAAACTGCAAGTTAATATCAGCAAGAAAACGGCAAATTAATAACGGCGAAAAAACAGAGAGCTAATAACAGAGAGAAAACGGCAAGTTAATAACGGAGAGAAAATGGCAAGTTAATAACGACGAGAAAACGGCAAGTTAATAACGGAGAGAAAACGGCAAGTTAATAATGCAGAGAAAACGGCAAATTAATAACGGAGAGAAAACTGCAAGTTAATAACGATGAGAAAACAGCGAGCTAATAACGGTGAGAAAAGAGTGAGCTAATAATGGCGAGAAAACAGCGAGCTAATAACAGAGAGAAAACGGTGAGCTAATGAAGGCGAGAAAACGGCAAGTTAATAACGGAGAGAAAATGGCAAATTAATAACAACGAGAAAACAGCGAGCTAATAACGACGAGAAAACGGCGAGCTAATAACAGAGAAAACGGTGAGCTAATGAAGGCGAGAAAACGGCAAGTTAATATTGGCGAGAAAACGGCAAGTTAACGGCGAGAAAACTGCAAGTTAATATTGGCGAGAAAACGGCAAGTTAACAACGGCGAGAAAATGGCAAGTTAATAACGACGAGAAAACAGCGAGCTAATAACAGAGAGAAAACTGCAAGTTAATATCAGTGAGAAAACGGCAAATTAATAACGGCGAGAAAACGGCAAGTTAATAATGGCGAGAAAACAGCGAGCTAATAACAGAGAGAAAACGGCAAGTTAATAACGGCGAGAAAACGGCAAATTAATAACGGCGAGAAAACGGCAAGTTAATAACGGCGAGAAAACAGCAAGCTAATAATGATGAAAAAACGGCAAGTTAATAACGGCGAGAAAACGGCAAGTTAATAACGAGAGAAAAAGGCAAATTAATAACGACGAGAAAACAGCGAGCTAATAACAGAGAGAAAACGGTGAGCTAATGAAGGCGAGAAAACGGCAAGTTAATAACGGCGAGAAAACGGCAAGTTAATAACGGCGAGAAAACGGCAAGCTAATAATGATGAAAAAACGGCAAGTTAATAATGGCGAGAAAACGGCAAGTTAATAACGAGAGAAAAAGGCAAATTAATAACGACGAGAAAACAGCGAGCTAATAACGGTGAGAAAAGAGTGAGCTAATAATAGCGAGAAAACGGCGAGCTAATAACAGAGAGAAAACGGTGAGCTAATGACGGTGAGAAAACGGCGAGTTAATAACAGAGAAAATGGTGAGCTAATAACGGCAAGAAAATTGAAAGTTAATAACGGTGAGAAAACGGCGATCTAAAACGGCGAGCTAAAACGGAGAGCTAAAACGGAGAGCTAAAACGGAGAGCTAAAACGGAGAGCTATTAACGGTGAGAAAACAGCAAGTTAATGACGGCGAGAAAACTGTGAGCTAATAATGGTGAGAAAAAACTGTGAGCTAAAACGGCGAGCAACACTCTGATACTGTAAATATACGATTCTGAAACTGAAAACATAAAAAGAAGAAATGAACTCAAAAGGAATCAAAGAAATGTCGGTATTAAAGATGCACTGTGTAACTTTTTCTAGTATAAGCTTTGCCACACCTGCTTGTCGCCATGGAAATGCGATTGCTTTGCTCGAATGTTCCGTACTATGGCATTAAACATAACATAAATACATCTCGCTTTTATTCATACACGGGTGTCTTCATTGTAAAAGAAAACAAGCCCTTCCACAGATCTGACCAGTAAGTCCATGGAGACTTAATTGTAATGCTGTACTGCGGAATATTCTAGGCAAAGCAATAACGTCTCCATGGAGGGAGTGGCTAACGGAACCTCCCACCAGAAAGAAAAGTAGAAAAGTGACACAGTGTGGCTTTTTAAATTTCACATGGAGAACAACCTGGTGTCAATCTGTCTACACACTCATACAATTTAATATTATTTTTTTTTATGAGATACATCCTGGCAAATTCTGAATTCAATCGTGTGTCAGAGTTAAGACAGAGTTTAAGATTATTAAAATTAGTAAAATGTGTTCAAAGTTAAATCGGTTCTGTTTCTTCACAGTGGTGCCCGTGTCTGGGCTTTTTGTCGAGGACCTTAAGGATCAGCAAAAGCAAAACAACTGAGACAAGTTTTAATCTTAAGTATTTTGTGTGACTGATAAATTTAACATTTTCATCCAGAATGAGGCCAAGAGATTTAATTTAAATGAATGTTTGAATTTTCTCATTGTGAATAGTCACCTCAAAGTCAGTATTTTATTTTATTCTTTTTTTTGTGTACGCACCCAAAAACAAAGAAATTAGTTTTTTGTTGTTGTTGTTTTGTTTTACATTCAAAGTCAAGTGTGACACTAAGTCATTTTGTAACACAGGTGTTTTTGCAGATACATACAACACAGCAGTATCATCAGCATACATTTGAACATTAACAGTATATATTCTTAACTTAAAGCCACAGTATGTAACTTTTTGTGCCAAAAAATTTGATAAAAATCTATGTTTTTTATAAGGTTTTGATTTCATAATGAGTCAGCTTGCCCCTCCACAAACCTGACTCTTATTTGTCCTGCAAGGACGAGGGCCTCTTCCTGCTTGTTTCCATGGAAATGTTGTTCCTTTGGCTTTAATATTCCACAGTGTGACATAAAACCTGTCCACCTCCACAGATGATGCTCCCAAAGTTTGGTTTTAACTTTCTCTTTCCATCGATCTTTACAGGTGACTTCCCACTTCCAGAACGTTACACTTTCTGGATCACTTCAACTCGGTCTAACCTCTGTTTTTTTTTCTCTCCATCTCCTCAGGTGTTGTGGTTTTGTATAATTTTAAGTGACAAATAATAAATGTTTTGTTAAAAGTCTTATATTACACAAAATTGACTCTTTAAATATGTTATAATGTTGTTACCGCCTCAAAAACAGACCTGGAGTTTTGTTTCATTCACACATGTTTGAGTAACATCTCCAAAGCTCTCTTAAATACTCTGTTCCACCTTGTGATGTCATGAAGGTCTCGTTTTCAAATTCCTTTGACTTTTTGTTCAGTAGAGTTTGGCAATTCCAGAGCTGTGTTTCAGTGTGTTCAGTTTGAGGGAAGAACTCGGCCTAAATCTGCTGAGTTTGCGAGTTAAACCTGTAACGAAACACAACTCCAGGTCTGTTTGTACGGAAGCCGAGAGGGGTCACGACAAACGCAAACACCGCGACAAATACAAACGCGACAACACATCAAAAAGCCACAACAAAACAAAAAAAGCCACAACGGAAATGACCGCGGGACTCTATTTGAATGTGAACGCCGCAACAAATACAAACGCCGCAACACAAACGCAAATGCCACAACACATTAAAAAGCCACAACACATTAAAAAGCCAAACAAGCCACAACACAAATGCAAAAGCCACAACATTAAAAAAAGCCACAACTCATTAAAAAGCCACAACATTAAAAAGTCGCAACACATTAAAAGGCCAAACACATTAAAAAGCCACAACACATCAAAAAGCCACAACACAAACGCAAAAGCCACAACACATTAAAAAGCCGCAACACATTAAAAAGCCATAACGGAAGTGATCGCAGGACTCTATTTTCCGACGGACCGATCAAGCGGCAAGTGAAGAAGAAGAACTACAACGTGAAACGAATAATGATAAAACAATAAATGACTTTTACTTACGTTTCCAACTTCCCCGTTCCTTTACTTTTCACGTTGTAGTTCTTCTTCTTCACTTGCCGCTTGATCGGTCCGTCGGAAAATAGAGTCCCGCGATCACTTCCGTTATGGCTTTTTAATGTGTTGCGGCTTTTTTGTTGCGGCTTTTTAATGTGTTGTGGCTTTTTAATGTGTTGTGGCTTTTTGTGTGTTTGTTTTTAATGTGTTGTGGCATTTGCGTTTGTGTTGCGGCGTTTGTATTTGTTGTGGCGTTTGCATTAAAATTGAGTCCCGCGGTCATTTCCGTTGTGGCTTTTGTTGGTTTGTTGTGGCTTTTTGTTGTGTTGTCGCATTTGTATTTATTGCGGCGCTTTGCGTTTGTTGTGACCCCTCTCAGCTTCCGTATGTTTGCGATGAGGAAACAGCATTATAACATAGATCGGAGAAAAGCGTAACGTGGACTCTTTAAACGCCAAACTCTTCGGCCGTTGTGTCTCGTGTCCGTTGAAACTCCGTGTAAACCTTTTCCCCGTGTTTGTGTCCCCAGGTTTAGCCCCTACGAGTGGTACAACCCCCACCCCTGCAACCCCGACTCGGACGTGGTGGAGAACAATTTCACGCTGCTCAATAGTTTCTGGTTTGGCGTCGGAGCTCTCATGCAGCAAGGTAGTGCCACAGCAGCAGCCCCCGCCCCCTCCTCCTCGCCCCACGGCATTCTGGGGGAGCGGCTTTGGCCCGCGGTGCATGGGGCTCTGTGCATGGAGCTCTGGGCTGGGGCAGAGGAGACGAATGCACAGAATGAGTGAATGTGAATGATGGAAATACTCACCGCATGCCACCACACTTTAACTTCTAACTCTTAAAGGTGCACTGTGGGACTTTTCGACTGGAGGTCCGTCAGCTGCTTGTTTCCATGGAGATGTCGTTGCTCTGGTTTGATCTTCATGAAGATAGAAAGGTTTGATACCAGAATGGCCACGTTTACATGATGTTTTTTTAATTACGAATTAACTGTTCTGAAGTTTATGTGGAAATAATAATTCTGAATTGAGTTTTTCATGTAAAACTCGTTAAATCGTCTTTATTTAATTCCGTTCAGCGTCTGGGGGTGGGGAAGGTTCTGATTGGACAGAGACATGAACGTATTTATGTCGACCGGAACGAAACACACACTTCAGCTGCTACCAACTTTTTTGTCATCTCAATTTGTCGTTACTCCACGGACACAAACATGATCTAAAGTTTTTCCACAGTCGTACCGATGATAATTGAGCAGCAGCTGGAGAATTCTCTCATTCTGCTCTCAAATCCAAAGAGCAGTGGATGAAAGTCTGAAGGACTGGTAGAGTCGAAGCGAGGACCAGACCGCGTGAGAAGGGTGACTCGACAAGCATGCGCTGAACAATCAAAATAGTTTTTAAGAATAAACATTTACTAGCCTGATTCATCGGTTTTACTTCATGGAAACCGTGTGACCTCGCAGAATTAGGGTTTGTTCACTCGACAGTAGGCGGGTACTTTTTTTTATTTAGCCAATCGTTGCTATTTGGTCGTGACATATGTAATGCGCCAAATCTCGTAGGGAGGACAATAACGTCTTTCCCCTTGATAAAATTCACCAAACATTCTCTTTGTTCCGGCTTTAAATCCTCAATCTCTGGAATCGTTGCCAACACAGAATGTGTTTGTCTACGTCCATCTCGACACTTTGTTTACTGTTGTGTTGTTCCACAAAAGGGACCCAGACAGACGCGACGGGTTTGACGTCGTGGCTTCACAGCTCTTCACTGATTGGTCGGTGCGCAGTCTACAACTTCCGGGGTTCTTGCAAATTGTCTCGTATATTCTCTGGAGAGAATGAAATTGAGCGGAGGCACTAGGTGGCGCCAGACTGGCTAAACGTTTACATGATTGAGGAATAAATTTATTTGGCTTTAAAAGCGCAATAAACCATGACTTACTTCAGAATTAAGTTTAATTCCACATAATCATTTTCAGAAGGAATTAAGTGTTTACATGTTCTTTTTAAAGTTAATCAGAATTAAATCTCTCATGTAAACATGGAAACTGTGAATCATTTCAGAGCATTAACATGTCTGTGAAGAACAGCATCTGATGGACCCTCCACCAGAAAAGTTCCACATTGCACCTTTAACTCCTGTAGTCAGTGAGTCCCTCTTTCCAGGAGTAGTTCAGAGGAGAAGGTTTCGACGGTAAATATCTGGACACAGTTATTGAAACTGAGATTTTTCATAAAGTTACATAAACTCCTGATGGCAGAGGAAACATCTCGATTTCAAAAACATCATCCTTCGACCTTTGAAAACTTTTTCTACCCTAATCCCTCTACTCTGATATTCAGACTGTTTATTACTGAAAACATGGACAGTGTTTTACGATATTATCACGATACGGCGATACACGATAATCCATATATCACACATGATCCTGTTATATATATATCACTGTTTTTTAAGAACCAAACACATTTTAGCAACATTATTTCTTTGTTAAACCATTACCTGTGCTAATTTAATATGAAGCACATCTATTTTAATCATCAAAACACTGAATATGTCAAATAAACAAGTTTAATTCCACTAAATAAGCAACAAAATTGTAGTACAGTCTCAAAAAATGATCAATGTATCAAAACAGCAGCCGGCGATAATGATTTACTATCATATTAAATTATTGCCAAATTCAGTATCACAATATGTTGATATGACAATATTTTTTGTGCACCTCTAGTATCAAACGTTATAAAATAAACTCTATATGTATCCTGGCTGGTCAGTCGGGGTGGGACAAGACACAATTTTCACGAGACGAGACAAACCCCGAGATTAGATCCACGAGAACGAGACAAAACGAGATTTTGACAAACGCTGCAAAAAACAAAATCTAGTCAAGTTAAGATCGCTTCAATTAAGAGAATTTTATCATGATTTGAATAACGTTCACTTGACGAGCAAAATTATCTGACAGTGGAATAAAACTTTTTGTACTTAAAATATGAAAATACATCTTGCTGCACAACAACTCTTTGCTTTTAAAATAAGAAAGACAATCGAATGTCGCTTGAATTAAGAAAAACACATGCAGATAATTTTACTTGTCAAGCTGAATCTACTCAAATAAAGTAAAACGTTGTTAATCTAAGTCTTTTTAACTCACCTAGATATTGTTTTTTTCTAGTGTAGTTTGTAATCTATTCACAATTTTGGCTTTTTATTTTATGTCATACTTCAGCGCTCATTGTACTACTGCATTATGGAACTACAGCCTCTCAAATTGTAAAACTCATCAGCTCTTGACTCTATTTTTGTTAAATTTAATGGTAAATTCACGACGAAAAAGTCTCAAAAGGTCAATTTTCTCGTGTGCTCAATCTTGTGGCAATTTTGTCTCCACGAGTTCTTGTGGCACGAGATTTTGTCCCATCCCTAGAAGCCATTTTTAGATATTTTGGTCATTCTTAAACTGAAATTTATGTAGTTTCGTCACATTTATTTAATTCTAGCTTCCAGTTTGGAGAATATCTTGGAAACGTTACTAATTAATACAAAAAAATACAATACTATATTATCCACAGTTTATTTATTTACAACTTATTACATTTGTCGATTAAAAAATGAACTAAAAAATCTATTTCAGTAGCTCATAAGTCTAGTTTCTCTCAGTCTAAAAGTCCCGTCCTCGGTCTCAGTCTCGGTCCTGATCAGGTAAGTGTTCTGAATGCCTGGGATGGATGAGTCTGAATGCCCGCAGTGAAACTCTCCCTGACCTTAACCTTTAACCTTTAACCTTAACCTGCCTGTGGATCAAACCAAACATCTTCTCAACTAGTGTCCTCCTCGGCCTATTCACAACGACACAGGAATGTTTACTCTAAAACGTATTAACTGCATGTGGGAGTCGGGAGATTCTAATGTACCATAGATTCTAATGGGAGACAGTGGAGCATGGTCATTTGTCTTTAATATGACGATTTTATTTTCATTTTTCCTTCTGACAGAGACTAACTTCAGCAAGTTGCATGATTTTCTGCATGGTACTAACACCTCAAATTCTCAAAAAGTCTTCGTACGCTTCTTGTCATTTGGCATTAACTATTTCAACGGCATTAATGTGTTTTGTTTGACAAGTTTAATGATTTTTTTTAATGTAAAGACAAAACAAGGACGCAACAAAGACTTAGTTAAAGATTTAGTGTGTGGAGCTGTGGGGAGCATTTCTGGTTCTGAAAGTGCATTTGTCCCATTGACATTTTCAAAGCTTTCCATAAAAAAAGACTGAAGACTTGACAAAATCGATGTGTTAATAATTTTTGTAAAGAAACGTGCATAATTTTTGTAAAGAAATGAACTATATTTAAAGTTAAAATGTAATTGTAAAGGGTTTTGTTGATAAAATAGACTTATTGTGTTTTTAGGTCTTACTGTGATATTATTTACTCAAGTTTTCGGTAACACTTTATAATAACTACACCTTACTTAGCCTTAATAAAGCATGAACAAAGACTTAATTAATAATGAACAAAGATTTAATTAATAATGATTCACGCTTAGTAACTACTTAATTACTACCTTAATTAGCACTTGCACTTAATTTGCCTGTGCTGTAAATAGTTACTCATAATTATTTCATACTTAATTACTCAGGAACTAACCATTTGAGCATTTATTAATCATTAGTAAACTATGAGAGAATGATTTACTAATAACACAATGCAATGATAATTCAGGCAGCTGTTATCTGTTAGTTAAGTCTTTTTGAGAGCTTTTCTAAAGTGAAGACAAATTATGCTTTATTAAGCATTTACTAAGCATGAATCATTATTAAATAAATCTTTGTTCACTATTAATTAAGCCTTTGTAAATGCTTTATTAAGGCTAAGTAAAGTGTAGTTATTATAAAGTGTTATCGAAAGTAATTCTGATAATAAGTATAAACTCATCAGAGGTGGTAGTGTGGCCAAAAACTGTACCGTATTTTTCAGACTATAAGGCGACCTTAAAGTTATTTAATTTTTTTCAAAAATCGACTGTGCGTCTTATGTATTAATTCTGTTTGTGCTTACTGACCTCGAACTGATTTTATGTCTTACACAGCGCTCAAAAACCTGTCAAAATGTTTTAGTATGACTTTGGTAAAATATGAAGCTGCACCGCTTGATGGATTATAAGAGCATTACGGCTACTGCGCTTTTTTCAGTGCTTATAGTTTATGCAAAGTTTTGTAAAACATAAACAAATGTGCGCAAAGCTGCATTAAACACATTATTACTCAATGTGTAACTGTGTCGTCCTCGTAGGAAAGAAAAAAAACAAACAAACTTAAATTAGTCATAATCCACATTCACCAAGACAAGGAGGCGGAGCCAGGTGAATTACACCACGATCTGCCGATGGATCATGGACGCCTGAGCTAAAGTCTGTTTGTTTCACTTAATGTTCCTTATGTATGAAAATAGAGAAAATAGAGAGAATTCAACATTATTGATATTGCACCTTATAGTCTCAAGTCCAGTGTTGGGAAGTTTACTTTTAAAATGTAATCCCCTACAGTTTACAGATTACATACCCCAAAATGTAGTTTGTAACAGAATCCATTAAGTTACTTTAGGTGAGTAACATAATCTGAATACTTTGGATTACTTGATTTGCCGTAGAGAAGCAAAGACGAGGAAATTGTAACATAAGAAGTTTTATCTGCTAAAAGAGAATGAAAAACCCAGACTTTACTTAAACAAATTTAAAATATTATTGATAGAAGAGGAAGAGGCAAGGTCCACGCAGCATGGTTTAGTCCTGCTTTAGTCCTGGTTTAGACCTGGTTTTAGTCCTGCTTCAGTCCTGCTTTAGTCCTAGTTTAGTCCTGTTTTAGACCTGGGTTTAGACCTGGTTTAGTGTCTGGCAATGAGTGGAATTACCAAAAAAAAAAAAAAAATTAAAAAAGGGGGATATAGCCCCAAATGTAAAAACAGGAAAATACCGCAGTGTAATCCACTTATTTCAACAAAGTAACTGTAATCCAATTACCACTCACTGAAACAGTAACTGTAACTGAATACAGTTACTCATAATTTGTACTCTGATTACGTAACTCTGGTACATGTAATCTGTTACTCCCCGAACACTGCTCAAGTCCCATAGTACTCAAGTAAGAGTGACATTACTTTACAGTAATATGATATAAGTGGTCCAAGAAATGAGTGAAGAAGAGTAAAAAGAGTATTTGGGAAAATTACTACTATTCAAGTAAGAGTAAATTAAAGAGTAACTGGTGAAATGTAACATCTGATCAATAATTTGACGTTAATGTAATTTGAAAAACACAACATTAATAAAAGGACAAACACAAAAATTTGAAAAAAAAAAACAAAACTTTGAAGGAAGAAATGCAAAAGTTCAAATCATTTCATATTGTCATTTCTAACTTCCTCACAGTGGGAAGAAGAACCACAACTTTTACTCAAGTAAGAGTACAGTTACTTCAATAAAACATATTACTCAAGTAGAAGTAAAATGCTGCGAGAAAAGTACTATGAAAAGTACTGTTTCTAGAAAAAGTTACTCAGGTAAATGTAACGTTTTACTTCCACCTCTGAAACTCATAAACACATTTTGCCGCATTTTCAGGGGATTGAACTTAATTAAGATCTGGTAAACTCTTGGTGTTTGATTAGTTTGGAAATGTCACCGGGCAAAAAAAATGTGCGAGAATTTCACTTCCAAAACCCGAAATGAGTTCTCACAGCTCGGCTCCGTTTGTACAAGCTTAAATTTGGAAAGTATATTTTCCTCATCGGCGCAGACTTTAATGTGGAAGTGGAGTTTAATGCGGCGTCGCTTTGTTTCCTGGTTGAGAAGATGTGTCCACTGTGGCGCAGGTTACGGTCAGGAGCCTGCACAGCGCCCCCATGTGGCCCTCTGGCTCTGCCCCCAGAACTCTGTGGGGCGTTTGCTCATGACGCTGCCTTGGGTACATGACAGTCTGCCCCAACCAGCTACTACTACTACTATTTCTACTACTACTATACTGTTTTTTGTAGAGACCTTAGTGTTAGTTTGGGTGGTAGACTGAAGGTGAGGCGGTCTACTGCACACTGAGGAAGTACAGGAGGTGTTTTGAGTGGACAAAGTGGACAGCTCACGTGGAGAGACATTAAAGTACAGCTGTGTTCACACTTCCACACAACAACAACAAACCTGCAGGGACCAGGGTTCAACCAGGAACATGCCGACATGGTAAACAGCTTCCCCAAAATGGAAGGAGCAGATTTTCACTGTCTTATAGTATATTCGCACGGGATTAGTTTTACCTGTGGACCTTTGGTGAATTGTAATAACTGTGGAGGATTCCTGAGATCTTAATCCCGTGCGAATGCGCAAAATTACACCGCAAATGACCTACTGTATTTTGCCAAACACGGACGTCCGGTGATAAAACTAGTCCCGTGCGAATCTGCGTCTCAGTGTTTGTTGTGGTAATTGCGCGTTTTCTCTCTCTTTCTGGTTCAGTCCTGGTCTCATCCTGGTCCAGTCGCCTTTCCACTATCTGCCCTTCCTATTTTTAGAGCTGATGTTACGACATATTCGGTCTTAATATCAGTAAAACAGAGTCATTTATGGACTTTGCTTATCCCGTGCGAATGTGCTGCAAGTAACACAGACGTTGAGCGGTAATTTACAAATTACCACACGTCCCCAGGTTGTACTTATCCCGTGCGAATAGGGCTTTAAAAACAAGAAAAACAGAGCTTCTTCATTTTAAAGGGGGGGTATGAAATTTTGGATCTCATTTCCTAGGTTACGTTTACACTGAAATGAATCACTGTATCAGAAACGATTTGCGTCCAGACACGTTGTTTCTATGTCTGCAACAAAACCTTCCCTCCACACAGTAACGTGAAACCGCCTGAAACTCTAGTCACACGACTAGGCTGGCATCACGTCGTCACAAAATCACGTGGGCAGTAAAAATAAGGAAGTGGAGCATTGTGTCTGAAGTTGCAGCAGCTGATTTCGAGCCGAGGAAAATGACAAGCGTGAAAATTATCTTTTCGTGGACCAACAACGAGGTTTAGTTTTTCTCTGGTTTGTTTAAACCAGACATGTCCAAACTATGGCCTGGGGCCAAATGCGGCCCTCAGACAAATTTTTCTTGGCCCTCAGGCTTCCAGGTGAATTGGCCCAAATTACCTTGCATCAATTAAAAAATATACTTTTTTTTACTGCAAGTTTTTTAAAAATCCGCCTTGATAAAGCCAATATTTCATATTTAGTGTGTGGTTTTAAGGATATTAGCATGAATAAAGACTGATGGCTCATTCTAATGTGTTAAACATGCACATATTTCAATTATTCCCTGTACTGAGCATCAGTCTGTGGCCCTCGATCAGCCCTCTGCTTCGTCTGTGTTTAGATATATGGCCCTTGATGAAAAAAGTTTGGACACCCCTGGTTTAAACTGTTTTCTGCAATAGCGTCACATGACCGATGTCACAAACCCAGCAAATCAGGAAGGCACACGACATGTCCAAACTATGGCCTGGGGTCGAATGCGGTCCTCAGGCAAATTTTTCTTGGCCCTCAGGCTTCCAGGTGAATTGGCCCAAATTACCTTGCAACAATTAAAAATTAACTGTTTACTGCAAGTTTGTTGAAAATCTACCTTGATAAAGCTGATATTTAATTAATTTAATTTAATTTAGTGTGTGGTTTAAGGATATTGGCATGAATAAAGTCTGATAGCTGATTCTAATGTGATAAACTTACACATATTTCAATTATTCACTGTACTGAGGACCAGTCTACGGCCCTCGATCAGCCTTCTGCTTCATCATGTGGCCCTTGATGAAAAAAGTTTGGACACCCCTGGTCTAAACGAAAGACACTAATGATGAAATATCCTCATGTAAACAAGCCCTTATTTTGACCTCAAGAGCTGCTCATACGGTTTATCCGTATTGGGGCAAGACAAATTTTGTTTAAATATTTCGAAAAACAAGAGCACAGTTGCCTTTTGATGTTAACCTTGGACCTACAACCTCAAAGAGCTCAGTCAGAACTAGTTAGACACATTAATCATAGAATTATCCATCATGTTTTAATTCAATAACAAACATTTCATTTAGAGGCTACCAGTCCATGTGTAACCTTATATATAACCTTATCATTTATCTATCTAAACATATAAAAAAAATATGAATATTATCAGATTAAGTCACAGACATAATGAGAATTTCTTCATTCTGATTCTGAACCAGCCCGCACCATCAGGAGGCTGGTCCTAATGGCCCAAAGTTGTCCTTAAATCACATGGTCTGGTCTGGTCCTGGTTTAGTCCTGGAGGAGACCAGGAGCTGCGACAGGAGAACAATAATAATAATAAATCTTTATTTATAGAGCACTTTTAAAAACAAGTTGTACAAAGTGCTGTACGCTCAGCACAAAACAATCATACAAAAAGCATAATCTTACAAAGTTACTGTCATCACAGCGGACTTGACCTTGGGCGCCGCTTCTGCCTTTGGTCCAAAGAAGGGGACAGACTTACTTTGGCCTCAAAGTATTGACATAATTGCCCAAACTTTCAAATGGATTTTAAAAGGATTCTCTTGGACTGTCACTTTAGTTGTGATCTAACATGATTTGAACATTTGCGAGAGGACAAAGTGATGAATCTAACTCGTGTAGTGTAATATGAGGCGTTTCCCTATGAGTTTCATCCATCACTGTCTGTGCTGGACCCAAAACAAGAGCAGCACGCAGGTTTAGTCTGAGCACCGCCACAAAAGAACAGGAGCTGAAGCTTGTACAACAGCAAGAGCGCAGGAGGGAGCGTGAGGAGTGACAGGGAAAATGATTATATCTACAGGCCTATAGGGGAGACACGAGCTTTTACATAAGCTTTTCAAGAAATGTACTTTTTACTTCAGCTTTAGTCTGACATCGTCTTCCAGGTTCTGATTAAGACCTGGTTAAGTCCTTGACTGTTTCTGGTTTATGGAACTCAACTTAAAGCTTCACTGTCTAACTTTTTGAGGGTAAGCTGGCACATATTTGTCTTCTTGTCCGCGTAGAGCTGTTAATACTCCGTGGAACAGTTTAATTAAAGCATTAAGAGTTCCATGAAGACAAACAAAAAAGTTACACAGTGCAGGTTTAACTTGAATATATTTCTTCTCAGTGCAGCTGCAGTTAATCCAAGTTCTAGTCTTTGGTGTGAGATGTTTATAAAACCGATTTGACCCATTCAAATGACCTTCTCAGGAGCACTGGGCGACTACAGTGTCTAGATCAGGGGTCTCCAACCTGTAGCTCTCCGTTCCCTTCCAAGTAGTTCGCCAAGGGATTTCGAAATTATACCATTGCACAAAAAATCTGGTTAATTCCCTGCCTGTAAATGTACTGTTGTAAATGTATAGTTTTGAAGCCCAACTTTGTGCATTGTGGACAATGGTTTATGTTTTATAGGCGACTCACTGTTCTCAAAGACTGGCCATCTTTCTTATAATCATCTCAATTTCTTATGGACGTTAAAATGAGCAGCTCTCTGGCATTTTTGTTTTGTAAAGTTGCTTACAGGAGGAAAAAGATTGGAGATCCCTGGCCTAGGTCCTGAGCCAGGATCTTGTCAGAACTACCTAGTCAACTGGAAGATTAGCCAGTAATATTTGTTTAGGTGGGTAGGTGAAAGTAAAATCCCGAGCCAAGAAATCCGGATGAAGATATTGTCTGACGATCTGGATGGACCTACAAGTGGGTCCGGTCAAGCAGGGGCAGATTTTTTACATTCAAATGTCTCTTATTCAGAAACTAGAGGGACTATTGAAATAAGTAAAGTATCAGAATGTAGGAAAGAGTTACACTCCAACAGGGTCAAGTTAAACCTGTGATATTCTTTCAAGTTGTTGACAAAAAATTAAAAAACTCATGTCGGTAACGGAGGGAATGAAATATGCAGCACTTTTTGGGTAATAAATCCAAACAGTGATAACTCTTGGTTCTCACTTACATATCCTTAACAAACTGGTTTGAATATTTGCTTCATATAGTTTTCTACCATATGGTACAAGATTAGGTTGAAAAACCTCTTACTTTTTGACTCATGAGATTTTTTATGAAGAAAGGTCATGGTAACGGAGGGAAAAGTAACGGAGGGAAAATTGTGCAAACAAGTAGAAGGTGCAGGATTTTACATCATTTGTCAGCTTTTTTCTTCTGAATACTTTAATATTACTTCAAAATTAAAGGAAACTATTTCTATAAAATATGTCAGTCCTTCCAAGCAAATTTTTATCATTTTAAATACATAAAAAAAAAAAAAATCATGTCCCTTCATCAACAGTTCAAAGATGGAATAACACAAGATATGATGAAATACATCCATTTATTTACATGATTTGCAGGTCTTTGAAATTTGGGAAATAATTTTTGTTCCATGTTTCATACATGGTCTGTTTAAAACATATGTAACTTTAGAACCAAAAATGGTACAGAAAAAAGGTCAACAGTTTGATAAACTAGAGTACATATGTATCTGTTCAATACATTTTTATATCAGATGCATTAACTTGAATGTTTGGCCTTGTTGTTTACTTCTGCTTGACCGTGCCCTTACATTATGGAAAATTCACTTTAGGTCATGAAAAAGTCACGGAAAAGTTTTGAAATTTTGTCAGTGAAAAAGAGCGGGAACCCTGAGCCAATCAATAAACAGTAAACATACATGATCATGATTCTAGACCTTAAGCTCTCCACGCTGCTGTCCACTTTGTCCTCTCTGTTTTTATGTGGGTCTAGTTTCCCCTCTCTTCTCTCCTCCCTCTGCTCCACCTCTCCTCACCTCTCCGCTGTGCCCTGTGCCCAGGCTCTGAGCTCATGCCCAAAGCCCTGTCCACCCGCATCGTGGGGGGGATCTGGTGGTTCTTCACGCTCATCATCATCTCGTCGTACACGGCCAACCTGGCGGCGTTCCTCACCGTGGAGAGGATGGAGTCGCCCATAGACTCCGCGGACGACCTGGCCAAACAGACCAAGATCGAGTACGGCGTGGTGGAGGACGGGGCCACCATGGCGTTCTTCAAGGTGAGGAGCTGGGAAACACTTCAGAACTTTGTAGTCGTGAGCACATTTTGGTACAGACCTGGTTTAATACGTACAGTCCGTTGGAGAAAGTTGAAGTTTCTAATGCGTTTGGCTGTGGGGGGCATTGCAGCGCGTTCTGATAAAAAAGCTATTTGTCATTTTACCGAACCATTAACGTCGGTGTAATTGCTCTCATGCTGTTCTTATGTGAGATTTGAGTTCTTTATTTTCTTAAGATGGATTTTCGCAGGACGTTTGAGTTCACATATTCACCAGAATCAGTCACGAGCAACTGTCGCGTTTAGACTGAGAGCTCCAGGAGAATCTGGGTGTCATTTGTTTGTTCGCTTTGAGACCAGGACCAGGACCAGAGAGGGACCAGACCGGGACTGAGACTGAGGTCAGGAGGACTGACCAGGGACAGAAACAGGAATGAGACCACGACTGAGACCAGGACTGAGACCAGGACTGAGACCGGACCAGGACCAAGACTGAGACCCTGGGACTGAGACAGACCGAATGGACTTTGGTCAATTTTATCAAGGGGAAAGACGTTATTGCCCTTCTTCCTACGGGATTTGGCGCATTACATACGTCACGACCAAAAAGCAGCGATTGGTTAAATATAAAAAAAGTACCTGCCTACTGTCGAACGAATGAATCCTAATGCTGCGAGGTCAGACGGTTTCCACAAAGTGAAACCCGCTGATGAATCAGGTTAGTTTATTGCACCTTGTGATGTCATGACGGGGTAATCCTCTGTGTAGTCCATATACCTTCAACAGAGGTGAACTTTGGAGCTATTGCAAGTAAAGTTTTAGCCTCATTTCTTGTGGTGTGTGTGTGTGTGTGTCTGTGTGTGTGTGAGTGTTTGGTGGTCAGAGGCAGCCTCGCTTCTGTCAGTCTGCCCCAGGGCGGCTGCGGCTCCACTTGTACTTCCCCAGCAGTGGAGTGAGAGTGGAGTGAATGAATAATGATCGCGGTGTAGAGCTCTGAGTGGCTCTGACAAGTTTGTAAAGTGCCTTACAAGTGTAGGACATCTTTATTATTATTTTTATTGGCCGGGACAATAACTATCGCAGCACATCAAACTGATCTCTGAACACCTGCCATCCGTTTATTCTAGAAGACACTTTTAGATTTGCTGCATTTGCTCTCTCTGTTGAGTGTCTGTGCTGGAGAACACTCACTCCCATCTGAAAACTGTCTCTGTCTCTCTCCATCTGATAGTTTACTCGATTAACAGATTGATTATATAATATTATAACCCAAACTGCACATCTTTAGAAGAACGGGTCAAATGGGAGAAGAAGTTGCGTATATGTTTTATGAATTCTTTCCAAAAGAGTCTGGGCAGGTCCAAAATAAATGAGAGGTGGTTTCATTTTTCAGTTTGTGTCCATTTCCCTTTTAAGATGATTGTTCAGTGGATAACAGTGAGTTTTAGTCCTGGTTTTAGTCCCGGTTCAGTCTGGCATCGCAGTTTAATTCACGAAAACAGGAAACAGTCGTTATCTGTTTTTTTTCCATTTGTTCATTTAAACACAAAATTTTCTCACTTTGGTTTTGGAGACAAATAATGAAGAAAATTGTTTTTGTTTTTTTTAAGGCCGGGCACGTTAACGTTTTTGCGTTAACTAATTAATTCATGATCGCCGACAATTATTTGAACACCGTTAACGCAGTTTTTATTATTATTATTATTTTTTTTTTTTATTGTAAATGTCTGTTGCTCACTGGCTTTTTATTTTGAAAAAGTCCACCGTGAGCTTTTCTTAAAGTTTGACGTCTTTTCTTTACACTTTTTTCACTTTTTTCTGACCACGTGAGATGTAACGTGTCCAAACCGCGAGCTCCAGGCTCTGGTCGCGGGCTTGGCCGTGGGCTTGGCCGTGGGCTCCGGCTCTGGCTCCAGCTCCAGCCGGGCCGGACCAGCCGTGGGCTTTGAGCTTCTGTCCAAATCGAGGTGTCCAGTGCGGTTTTTCGTCGCTGTGGTCTCACTCACTGTTACGTCCCCTTTGCTGGGGGAGAAAGGGAAGTAACAATAAAACCAGGATGTTATAGTTTTAACTAAAAATTGTGCATTAATTATTTACAGTGTAAGAGAAGAACAAAAAAACAAACAAACAAAAAAACAGGCAGTTGAGGTGAAAATAAATAGGAATTAAACAAAATAATCTAATAAACTAAAGAGCCCTAACTAAGTACAAGGTAACAAATCTAACTCAAGTTGTACTGCGAACAAAAAGGTGTCTCAAAGAACTAAACGAGGCAACAGCCGGCAACAAAACACAAAATGAGACGACCCAAAACATCAAACAAAAGGGCGAGCTGGCCGCAGTGATCGAGCCGACTCGAACAGGCGGAAGATGGTCCTGTTTAAACCCCCGCTACCACAGATGGCATCCGCGGACTGGTGGGGGCGGAAGGGTGAACGGTTAATTGTCCGGCGTCTGGTTCTCCCACGCATCCGGGTCCAGGGCTCCTGGACGAGCCCCCATTTGTTATGTCCCTTTCTCCCCTAGCAAAGGGGAAGTAACACTTACATAAAGATATTACAGGGTATTGTGTGAAGGCCTGGAAGATTTGGTGATATGATCCCGTCCATAACTCAATGAAATCTGATTGGCTCAGACAACTGTCAATCTCATACTTCGATCGAGCCGCCGAAGCTCCTGCAGGTGTTTGTTTAGTTCAGCGCTGCAGGGGGAGTCACTGATTTACCCAGATACCACTGGAAGAAAAACTGTGATTGGTCCATTTCCATTCCATTATATTAACCCTTTGTTTCCCAAGACGTTCATAACAATGATCTAGAAATTATTACTAGCAGTAGCATTTATATTAATAATATAAATATAATATAAATATTTTTTCTTGAGCCTTCTGAATACTTTGAAGTAGAGATGCACGGATGGACTATTTTTTCATCCGCAACCGCGACACAAAACTCATCATCTGCCCGCTGTCCATTTGCACCCAAAGTTTTGACCAATTTTCAAAGCCGCACTCACCCGCCATCTGCTCATTGATTTTAGATTTTAGAACAATCATATAGCAAACAAACTAAGGAGCCTCGATAAAAATGCAAACTCTATAGCTCATTCATTCCAAAATTCGCTCAACGTGCATGTTTGCATTCTTCGGAACCTCACCGTGAGTGCTTGGGCTCAATAAAGGCGCCAGTTCGTTGCTCAAGAATCGTGGCTTTATTTGCCATGATGCACTAAATAACAGGGCAACTGCTTCCTGACACGTGTACGATGCGCAGGCCCATTCAAGAAGCGCTTGCCTCGTGGACGCGCATGCAGTCACTATAAACACTGCACATAGGAGTAAAGACGCATATCTCATAACACTTAACAATATAGGCTGTAATATATATATTTTTTAATTTGAGTAGTTAAACCGCCACCCGCCCGAATTTTATTAAAATATTATTTTTCGTCACGTCATCCGCCCGACCCGCGGTTTATCCACGGACACCGCAGCTGTAACCGCAATCCGCGCATCTCTACTTTGAAGGCACTGAGGGGTTTCCTCTTAAAGGTTGTATAGAGGATTTTTTTAAGGGAAGAGAAATACAGCGACAGTCCTTGTGCGCGTTCAGAATTACTGTTGAAGGTTCCTGTCTAGAAGTAATTCAGCGACCGACGCGTCAGTTTTAGACCCTTCGTCTGCTTCGGTCGCGCCATCGCTGGACGAGATCTCCAAGAATCACCTCAGTTTGTCTTCGCTCTTTTTCTCCTTCTTCTCTTCTTCTTTCAGCGACCTCAAAAACGGACTTTCTTTTGCGGCGAACCGGTCGTGGATTCTCGTCCGCCGTCGCGACAAACTTTGTGCGAAATGCGAGGAAGCAACGTAACCACGTAATCCTCGCGCTCCGACAAGTCAGTTATACTAGGGAGTTTGATTGACAACCTAACAGCCAATAGAAAATGAGGGAGCCTCGTTTTCTATTGGCTGATGTTTATCTGGCCTCAACACGTCCACAGTTGATAGATTTTCGTTCTTTTTTTTTTTTTGGTCATCATAATTACAAAGCTGCTGCGTCTCTGTAATGATATTTAAATTTTTCACTGACAGTTTGAAACTAAAAAAAATCTTCCATACAACCTTTAAAGAAATGTTCTCTGTTCTCTTTCATTTACATTTCCAATTAAAGTGTGCTGTAAGCTACTTTTTAATTCATGAATTGGTTTTGCGTATAACACTCGAACTCATGTGATTATTATTATTATTATTTATTTATTTATTTATTTTTTTTGCCCAGCCCTAGTTTTTTCATTTTCTTATTTTTGGTTTTATATTGAAAAACGAATGAACAAACACGGGTTTAGAACACTGACTCCCATCTGAAATCTCCCTCTCCGTCCTTGCCCTTCGCTTTATTCTTTCTCCTCTGTTCATTCATTCACTGGCTTCTGTGCTGGAAAACACCGACTCTCATCTTAAGACTCTCTCTCCGTCCATCCCTTTATTCTCTCCTCTCTCCTCTCTTCACTTCATTCATTGATCCCAGTGCTGTAGAACATTGACTCCCATCTGAAAACTGTCTCTCCGTCTCTCCCGGCCCATCCCTTTATCTTCTCTCTCCTCCTCTGTGTTCACTCGTTCACTGGTGCTCGTGCGGATGAACACTCTCTCTTCCCGGGGAGCGGTGTGTTTTATGTGGGCTCCGCGCTCGTCTCCACACTGGTGCGTCGCCGTGGAACATGTTTAGCTCCATCTGCTCCGAGCACTTCCACAGACTGAGGAGAGGCTCTTTATCCCTGTGTGCTCTCCCATCTGCGCTTTATTAACACAGACACTGCAGCGGACCAGTCGCACGGGCTTATGGGTAATGTATTTCTGCGCACGCCAATGCAGAGAGACAGCAGGGACGGCGTCGGAAAATAATTAATATGTTTAAATGGACCAAAAGCACTAAAGCGTAAACAAATAAGCTGGAATTGTGGGACTATACCTGCATGAAAACAGAATATGATTATTTTTTTAACATAAATAAACCATTTCTAATTATTTAAATTCCAGGTTTTGGCAAGTTTAGGCCAATACGAGGTTCGGGATAACTAAAATGAATGATATGCAATAAAATTAAAATTAAAATAGCAAGCAAGCAGGCCAAGTCACAAGTCAGATCTCTGGAGAGGTGAGTTTTGTAACAAGAACTCAATTCAAGAACAAAAAAAAACACACGACGGCTTCATAAACCTGATGCGATGCACCGAAGTTTCATTAGAAACTTGTGATTGCGCTCTGAAGGGGAGTGACTTAGCACGGAGAGAAGAAAAGTGGGAAGAATTTCAAAACAATAAAGGGTAACACGGTGATCTAAATATTATGTGTTGGCAATTAATACCCCATAGAAGACAGATGAAGGTGATGTGTTATTCTGACTTTTTCAGCCAATCACAGCCCACGTCTTTGCCGATCACCCTCCAGGTCGTTCATATAAATGCACTCTCTCACCCCTCCTCGTGTCTTTTAAGCTGTGACCCACATCCTTTCTCTGTTCTATTTAAAGGCCCCATATTACACTATTTTCTGATCTGTTATAAAGTTGTTTCCTCGTCACAAACAGACCTGAAGTTTTGTTTTGTTTCATTCACATATTTTTTAAACACACAGACGCTGCATATTTGGGCTGTAGAGTTTTTCTCTCGAACAAATAAAAGAAAAAAAAAAATGTTTAGACCAAGTTTAGACCATTTTCAGACCATGTAAGGACCAAGTTTAGAACATGTTTAGGCCATGTTTAGACCACGTTTGGACCATGTTTGGACCATGGTTGGACCATGTTTAGACCACGTTTGGACCATGTTTGGACCATGTTTGGACCATGTTTGGACCATGTTTGGACCATGTTTGGACCATGTTTAGACCACGTTTGGACCACGTTCAGACCACGTTCAGAACATGTTTAGACCATGTTTGGACCATGTTTGGACCATGTTTAGATCATGTTTAGACCATGTTTAGATCATGTTCGGACCATGTTTGGACCATGTTTGGACCATGTTCAGACCATGTTCAGACCATGTTTAGACCATGTTTAGACCATGTTTAGACCATGTTTATGTTTAGATCATGTTTAGACCATGTTTAGACCATGTTTAGATCATGTTTGGACCATGTTTAGACCATGTTCAGACCATGTTTAGACCATGTTTAGACCATGTTTAGATCATGTTTAGACCATGTTTAGATCATGTTTGGACCATGTTTAGACCATGTTTAGACCATGTTTAGATCATGTTTAGACCATGTTTGGACCATGTTTAGATCATGTTTAGACCATGTTCAAACCATGATTGGACCATGTTTAGACCATGTTCAGGCCATGTTTGGACCAAGTTTAAAACATGTTTGGACCATGTTTAGACCATGTTTAGACCATGTTTAGACCATGTTTAGACCATGTTTAGACCATGTTTAGATCATGTTTAGACCATGTTTAGACCATGTTTAGACCATGTTTAGATCATGTTTAGACCATGTTTGGACCATGTTTAGATCATGTTTAGACCATGTTCAAACCATGATTGGACCATGTTTAGACCATGTTCAGGCCATGTTTGGACCAAGTTTAAAACATGTTTTGACCATGTTCAGACCATGTTTAGATCATGTTTGGACCGTGTTCGGACCATGTTCAGACCATGTTCAGACCATGTTCAGACCATGTTTGGACCATGTTTGGACCGTGTTCAGACCATGTTTAGACCATGTTTGGACCATGTTTAGATCATGTTTGGACCATGTTTAGATCAATATTTAGACCAATGTTTGGACCATGTTTAGACCATGTTTAGACCATGTTTGGACCATGTTTAGATCATGTTTGGACCATGTTTGGACCATGTTTAGACCATGTTTAGACCATGTTTGGACCATGTTTAGATCATGTTTAGACCATGTTCAAACCATGATTGGACCATGTTCAGACCATGTTCAGGCCATGTTTGGACCAAGTTTAAAACATGTTCGGACCACGTTTTGACCATGTTTGGACCATGTTTGGACCGTGTTCAGACCATGTTTAGACCATGTTTGGACCACGTTTTGACCATGTTTGGACCATGTTCAGACCATGTTTAGACCATGTTTGGACCATGTGTGAATGAAACAAAACATGTCTCCCATGAGTCTGTTTTTCAGGAGGTAACCTCTTTGTAACACGACTTAAAACTCATAAAGAGTCCATTTAGTGTAATACAGGCCCATTAAATAAAAACTAATCACAAATGCAGAGTAGTTTTAGTGGGTGGATACAGATACAGAACTTTTTCATTGACTGTGGGTAGATGCAGCAGTTGGCGTTGGCGACGTGAGCATCTGTGCGTTATAATGGCCATACTGTAGCGCGCTGTAGAGCTGCGTGCACGTTCGTTTCGATGGAGAGGGCGCGTGGAGCTAACCTCAGCATGTGCGCCCGCAGACACACCGGGGAGATGAGCCCAAATGGATAATTACACTGAGAGGAAAGAGTCGTTATTTTAATGAGTTGCAGTGTTTTTGTTCAGTTTTTTCACAGTTAAAGAGGTATTAAACACTGAATCCACTTTTAATGTATATGTGCTGTTTTAATAGCATTATCTACTGTTGCGAGTAATTGTTTGGTAATTGTTTTTGATAGTGCGAAGGAGGTAATTTTGCAGCTTTCAGATTAAAAACGTCTTAATCTAAGTGTGTTCTAACTAGGGCTGTGTAAAAATATTGATATACCGAACTGTTTAATGTGATGATACAGTATAAATATCGTGGGTTGCTATTTCAGTATCGCCAAGAGGATGTTTTGGTTTATTTTACTCAATTATTTTGTGACAGAGCTACAGTTTTGTTGCTTGTTTAGCAGAAGTAAACTTGATTAAGCAACACATTTGACATTTTCACTGTTTTGATGATTAAAATGTTTCATATTCACTTTGCACAAGAAGTGGTTTAACAAAGACTTTGAGGCCCCGTCCACACTAGTTCGTATTCGAGTCGTTTTCGTTGTGGATGCAGTGTCCGTTCACACTAATCCGATGGAAAACGGCTCCAGAGACGAAACGATCTGGTGCCTCCAGCTCCACAGATCAGATCCGGCACCACCTGAAAACGTTGATAAGCTGACGTAGGAGCTCTAGTTTTTGTCCACTGTGACTTGTGCCTTCCTGATTCGCTCGGTTTGTGATGTTGGTCATGTGACGCTACTGTGGAAAACAGTTTAAACAAACCAGAGACAAACGGGAAACAGTGGCACTAGAACTACTTACTAGTAGGTCATGGAAAACGAGGAACAACCTTGGATGTCTCTGCTTTCTCTCTCAAACTTGCCATCTTCCTCGGCTCGAAATCAGCTGCTGAAACTTCAGACATGGTGCCTCACTTCCTTGTTTTTACCGCCCACAAGACGTCGTGATGCTGTGACTCCAGCCCACTCATGTGACATAGTGTTTCAAGCAGTTTCAAGTTACTGTACGGAGGAAAGGCTTTGATCGTGGACACAGAAACGACGTGTCTGGACACAAATCGTTTCCAACAGGCTGATATGGTGATTCGTTTCAGTGTAAACATAACCTTAGTACAAGCCAAACTATGGCCCGGGGACCAAATGCGGCCCTCAGACAAATTTTTCTTGGTCCTCAGAGTTCCAGGTGAATTGGCCCAAATTACATTGCCTCATTTAAAAATTTACTTTTTAATGCAAGTTTTTTGAATATCTACCTTGATAAAGTTCATATTGAATATTTAGTGTGTGGTTTTGAGGATCTTAGCATGAATAAAGTCTGATGGTTCATCCTAATGCAGTTATTCACTGTACTGAGCATCAGTCTGCGGCCTTCGATCTTCCCTCTGCTTCATCTGTGTTTAGATATGTGGCCCTTGATGAAAAAAGTTTAGACACCCCTGCCTTAGAATCACAGCCATGATTTACCCTTTATTTTTTATTGAACCGTATCGAATCAAATTGAAATATATCGTATCGAATCATATCGAACCGAAACTGCACTGTATCGAAGTATGTATCGTATCGTGGCCTGTGTATCGAGGTATGTATCGTATCGGTGACTTCTTAAAGATACCAGCCCTAGTTCTGACTCCAGGGGCCTCTGCAGTTTCAAGTACTATGTGACATCACGAAAGCCAAGGCCAAAACGAATAAAAACTTCAGTTTTGACCAAAAAACATTTACATTCTGTGGTCCTCAGACAGATCCTGCTGCAGTCTTGGCGATGGGAGATTTTAAGTCTCATAAGATTGTCCTCGTGTTTGTGGCGAGCGCTTTTTGTTGCACATTTAAAAATCGTTTAAGACCATAAAATCTTGTAGTGTGTGGTGACCTTTAGTCTAAGTCAGGCATGTCCAAACTATGGCCCGTGGGCCAAATGCGGCCCTCAGACAAGTTTTTCTTGGCCCTCAGTCTTCTAGGAGAATTGGCCCAAATGACCTTGCATCAATAAAAAAGGAACTTTTTACTGCAAGTTTTTGGAAAATCTACCTTGACAAAGCTTATATTTGATATTTAGTGTTTGGTTTTAAGGATTGTAGCCTGAATAAAAACTGATGACTCATTCTAACATGTTAAACATGCACATATTTCAATTATTCACTGTATTAAGCACCAGTCTTTGGCCCTCGATCTTCCCTCTGCTTCATCTGTGTTTAGATATGTGACCCTTGATGAAAAAAGTTTAGACACCCCTGCCTTAGAATCACAGCCATGATTTACCCTTTATTTTTTATTGAACCGTATCGAATTAATTTGAATTATACTGTATCGAATCATATCGAACCGAAAGTGCAGTGTATCAAGATATGTATCGTATCGTGGCCTTTGTATTGAGGAACTTCTTAACGTTTTCCAAAAGCTGTGGTTTGCTTGTCCACTCCACAACACAACACAATGCCAGTGTCTCAAATTTCACCAGTCTGGAACCCGTTTTCAAAAATCGCTGTTTTTGCCCACCCGAGATGCCGGCTCAGGGTGGAGGAAAGGCCAAAACGAATAAAAACTTCACAGTTTCGACCAAAAAACATTTATATTCTGGGGTCCGCTGACTTATCCCGCTGCAGTCGGAGATTTTAACAGATCGTGTTTGTGGCGTGCGCTTTTTGTTGCATGTTAAAAATGAGTTTAAGACCAAAAAATCCTGCAGTATTTGGTGACCTTTAGTGTAACTCTATCCCAGAGAAGTCGACTTTTAAAACAAATACAGTTAACAGTCTTCAAACTGTTTAGTCCACGACATTAGCGCGGGACTGAGCTGAACGTAAAATCATTATTCATAAAAAGATAAATAACGTGATAAATGAAAACGGCGCAATAACACTTCGTCTTTATCTCGTCATCGGTCTCATTAGTTTGATTTTCCAAACGCGCTCCCCATCGCCCCGAACCATCTCGCGCCTTAATTGCGTTTGGAGCGGCGTCCGTCCGCTTCCCGACCCGTAAACAAGTCCATTTGATGAAGATGATGTCAGCGTTATGAGAGCGTACGTAGCCCCGCCCCCTCCATTAGACGATATTACCTCTCATAATTCACGACGGAGCGCGTGTAAACCGCCGCCGCCCTCGCCAACGCGCCGTCCTCTGTTGTGTTTGTGCCTTTGTGCGACGGCGAGGGTCTAATAAAGATGACGTCCTTCGCTCTCCTGTCTTTCTTTCTTCCTTTTTTCTCTTTCTCTTACTCCCTCTCTCCTTTTGTTTGTTTTTAACTGACGTAAAATAAACGTAATATTAAAAGTAAAAGTCTTTCCTTTTCTTTCTTTCTTTCTACCCTCTTCTCTCTCCCTCTCTCCTTCCCAAATCTCCCTTTTCACTCTCCCATCCTTCTTTTCGTTCTCTCCTCTCACTCCCAAATTCTCTTCTCTCGTTTTGCTTTTTACTCTCACTTTTCTCCTTCTCTCTTCCTCCTTTATTTTCATTATTCCTTTATTTTATTATTCGTTTATTCACGTGTTTTATTTTGATTTTCATATTGTTTTTCTCTCTTTTCTCTCGTTTATTCTCTTCTCTGTCGCCCGCTTTGTCTCTCCATCCTCTTTCCCTTCCTCTGTCTTTCTCTTTCTACCTTCTCTTTTCTTTTCTCTCTCTCTTCCTCTTACTCCTCCCTCTGTGTCGTCTTACCCTCTTTTTTCTACCCCCTCTGTCTTCTCTCCTTTTCTCTGTGTTTCCCTCCATCTTTGTTTCCTCCCCTCTTTCCCTCTTTCCCAATCGGTCTTTCTCTCCCCATCTCTCTCATCTCTCTCCCTTTATCTATTCCTTTTCTTTATGTCTCTTCCTTCTCTTTATCCTCATTTCCCTCTCTCCCTTCCCCCTCAGTCTCTCTTCTCTCTCTCACTCTTTATTTTTCCCTTTCTGTATTTCTCTTTCTCCCTCTTCCCTCTATATCTCTGGCCGCTTGTCTTGTTCTTTCTCTCTCTTTCTCTCCCTCTCAGCTTTCTTTCTTTCCCTCTCTTTCTCAGCTCCCTTTTCTCTCTCTCTCATTTCCCATTTTCTTTCAGTTTCTCTCTGTCTCTCAGTTTTCTCTCTCTCTCTCTCAGCTCCTCTCTATTTTTCTCACTCTTTCAGTTGTCTCTCTCTCTCAGCTTTCTTTCTTTCTTTCTCTCTCAGCTTTCTTTCTTTCTCTCTCTCTCTCTCTCTCAGCTCCTCTATTTCTCTCACTCTCTTTTTGTTGTCTCTCTTTCTCTCAGCTTTCTTCCCCCCCTCTCTCTCTTTCTCTCTCTCTCAGCTTTCTTTCTCTCTCTCTCTCTCTCTCTCTCAGCCCCTCTCTATTTCTCTCACTCTTTCATCTGCCTTTCTCTCTCTTTCTCTCTCTCTCTCAGCTTTCCTTCTCTCTTTCTCAGCCCCCTTTCTCTCTGTCTCTCTCTTTTCTCTCTCTCAGCCCCTCTCTATTTCTCTCACTCTTTCATCTGCCTTTCACTCTCTTTCTATCACCCCCCTTCTCCCTCTGTCTCTCTCTTTTCTCTCAGCCCTCTCTTCTCTCTACCCTCCTTCCCTCTGTTCTGTCGTTCCCTACGTCTCCCTCTCTCACTCCACCCCCCCCCTCTGTCTCCCTCGCTCCCTCTACCTCTCCACCCCTGTTTCTCTCTCTCTCTCCCTCTCTTTCTGTCTGTCACTCTCCCTCTCTTCTTCTCTCTCTTCTCTCTTTTCTCTCATTTATTCTCTTCTCTCTCTTCCTTTTCTTTATGTCTCTTCCTTCTCTTTATCCTCCTTTCCCTCTCTCCCTTCCCCCTCAGTCTCTCTTCTCTCTCTTCTCTCTCTCTTTATTTTTCCCTTTCTGTATTTCTCTTTCTCCCGCTTCCCTCTCTATATCTCTGGCCGCTTGTCTTGTTCTCTCTCTCTCTTTCTCTCCCTCTCAGCTTTCTCTCTCTCTTTCTCTCTCTCTCTCTCTCTCTCTCTCTCTCAGCTTTCTTTCTCTCTCTCTCTTTCTCTCCCTCTCAGCTTTCTCTCTCTCTCTCTCTCTCTCTCTCTCTCTCTCAGCTTTCTTTCTCTCTCTCTCTCTCTCTCAGCTCCTCTCTATTTCTCTCACTCTTTCAGTTGTCTCTCTCTCTCTCTCTCAGCTTTCTTTCCCTCTCTTTCTCTCTCTCTCTCTCAGCTTTCTTTCTCTTTCTATCTCAGCTTTCTTTCTTTCTCTCTCTCTCTCTCTCTCTCAGCTCCTCTATTTCTCTCACTCTTTTAGTTGTCTCTCTCTCTCTCAGCTTTCTTTCTTTCTCTCTCTTTCTCTCTCTCTCTCTCTCTCAGCTTTCCTTCTCTCTTTCTCTTTCTCAGCCCCTCTCTATTTCTCTCACTCTTTCATCTGCCTTTCTCTCTCTTTCTATCACCCCCCTTCTCCCTCTGTCCCTCTCTTCTCTCTACCCTCCTTCCCTCTGTTCTGTCGTTCCCTACGTCTCCCTCTCTCACTCCACCCCCCCTCTCTCTGTCTCCCTCGCTCCCTCTACCTCTCGACCCCTGTTTCTCTCTCCTCTCTTTCTGTCTGTCACTCCCCCTCTCTTCATCTCTCTCTTCCATCTCTCTCTCTCTCTCTGCTCGGTGTTGACGGCTCAAGTGTTGTTTTGATCAAACTCGTCCTCCGTCTCGGTGGGTTTGTTCCTCAGACGCGTCGTGTTCGTGCTTTTCTTTCACAACTCAAAAAGAAAAAAAAAACGAATAAAACGTCAAAAAATCTCTTCTGTCCATCGCCGCTTCATTCACTCGAATTACGCTAATGTCTCTCTCTTTCTCTTTCTCTTTCTCTCTTTACCTCTATCCATCCTCTTTCCATTTCTCTTTCTCTCAAAGTTTATCTGTGTTTCTTGTTACTCTTTTTTTTCTCTCACCTTTTGTTTATCTCTCTCTTTTTTCTTTGCTCTCTTTCATTCCACTCTCTCACTCTTCTTTCCTCTTTTCTCTTTCTTTCTCCTCTCTTCCACCCATTTTTTCACTCCTTCTCGATGACTTCCTCCTTTGTTTTTCTACTTTCTCTCATTCCGCTCTCTCTCCATCCTCTCCACCTCCTTCTCTCTCTCTCGCTCTCCTCTTTCTCTCCCCCTCCTCCTTCTCTCTTGCTCTCCCCATTTCATTCTCTCTCTCTCTTTTCTGTTTTCCCCTCTTCTCTCGTTCTCTCTCTCCTCTTCTCTCCTCCCCGTTATCTCATCTCTTCCTCCTTCTCCCCTTTTCTCCCCTTTGCCCCTCTTCTATCTCTTCTTTCCTTCTTCCTCTCTTCTCTGCCCCTGTTTTATCTTCTTTCCTATCTTCCCCTCTTTATCTCCTCTCCTCCTCTTCCCTCTCTTTCTCCCACTCTCCTCTGTTTTATCTCTTCTTCGCACCTCCTCTTTATCTCTTTTTTCCTTTCTTCTCTCTCCCTTCTTCTATCTCCTCTTTCCTCTCTTCTCTCACCTCTCCCCCTCTTTATCTCCTCTCCTCTCCCTCTCTTTTATCCCACTTTCCCTCCCTCTCTCTCCCCGTCTTTATCTCTCCTCTCCTCTCTGTCCTTCTTTATCTCTCTGCCTCTTCAGCCTCTCTCTCCCACTCTTCTTTCTCTCTCTCTCTCTCTTTTATGCCCCTTTCCATCCCTCTCTCCCCTCTTTATCTCTCCTCTTCCCCCTTTCTCTCTCTCTCTTCCTCTCCCTCTCTCTCTCTTCCTCTCTTTTATCCCCTCTCCTCTCTTCCCCTCATTATCCCTCTTTCTCTCTCCTCTCTCCCCCATTATCTCTCTCCCCTCTTTCTCTCTCTCCTCCTCTTTCTCTCTCCTCTCTACCCCTTTTTCTATCTCTCCTCTCTTTCCTCTCTCCCCCTCATTATCCCCTTTCTCTCTCCCCTTCTTTCTCTCTCCACCTCTCCTCTCTCTCTCCTCTCACCCCCATTATCTCCTCTCCGCTCCCTCTCTTTTATCCCCTCTCCTCTCCTCTACCCCCATTCTCTCTTTCCCTCTTTCTATCTCTCCTCCTCTTCCCTCATTATCTCTCTCCTTTCTCCCACCTCTGTCTCCTCCTCTTCTCTCTCCCCCTCGTCCTCTCTCATCTACTGTCTCCCCCTCTTTCTCTCTCCTCCTCTCCTCTCTCCCCCTGTTTCTGTCTCTCCTCCTCTCCTCTCTTTCTTCTCTCCCCCCATTATCTCCTCTCCGCTCCCTCTCTTTTATCCCCTCTCTCTCTCCTCTCTCTCCCTCATTATCTCTCTCCTTTCTCCCACCTCTGTCTCCTCCTCTCCTCTCCCCCTCGTCCTCTCTCCCCCTCGTCCCCTCTCCTCATCTACTCTCTCCCCCTCTTTCTATCTCTCCTCCTCTCCCCTCATTATCTCTCTCCTTTCTCCCACCTATCTCTCCTCCTCTCCTCTCTCCCCCTCATTATCTCTCTCCTCCTCTTTCTATCTCTCCTCCTCTCCTCTCTCCCCCTCGTCCTCTCCCATCTACTGTCTCCCCCTCTTCATCTCTGTCCTCCTGACCTCTCCCTCTTTCTCTCTCCTCCTCTCCTCTCTCCCGCTCTCTCTCTCTTCTCTCCCCCTCTTTCTATCTCTCCTCCTCTCCTCTCTCTCTCTCCTTTCTCCCACTGCTGTCTCCTCTCTTCTCTCTCCCCTTCTTCATCTCTGTCCTCCTGACCTCTCCCTCTTTCTCTCTCCTTTCCTCTCTCCCCTTCTTCCTCTCCTCTTCCTCTTCCTGCGGTGTGTGTGTGTGTGTGTGTGTGTGTGTGTGTGTGTGTGTGTGTGTGTGTGTGTGTGTGTGTGTGTGTGTGTGTGTGTGTGTGTGCGTTCCCTGCAGACCGCAGTTAAATAACAATAACACACTGAATAATTGAGTGAGTAAACACACACACACACACACCGACACACACACACACACACACACACCCCGACACACACACACACACACACACACAGATTGTGGCGAGCGCTCGTTACCTAATAAAATCACATCTTATTAAAGCTAATGCGGCACATTCACCTTGTGGCTGTGAGACTGTGAGTGTGTGTTTCTCTGTGTGTGTGTGTGTGTCTCTCTGTGTGTGTGTGTGTGTCTCTGTGTGTGTGTGTGTGTGTGTGTGTGTGTGATGGATTCAGAGAGAAAATGGAGGAAGAAGTTCACCCGGGCCAGTTTAAGCGTCGCCATTTTGTGAAGCGTCTTCCCCAACAGCAACAAGTCGTGTGGTTTTAAGTTCTTGTAAAACGTAAACAAATGTGCTCAAAGCTGCATTAAAAACATTATTACTCAATGTACATTTGAGTCGTCCCCGCAGGAAATAAAAAAGTCTCAAGTGTCGTCCGTTTGTTTCGCTTAATGCGCCTTAAAATCCAGTGCACGTTATAATCCGAAAAATACGGTAATACGAACTGTTCAGAGACACAATCACTCCGTCAATAATAAACTATCCTCATTAATGTTCAATAATGATCACACATTTATTTTGTGATTTAAAAATAATGTCTGTGGACTTGGGTCGCAAAGATTTGTGACGTTTAGAATATGTGTCCCCAGAAAAAAAAACAAAAAAAACAACTTAGTGAAACAGTGAAGTACAGAGCTGCAGTGATTCCCTCACATCCCCTGTAGAGCGTAAACATGTGAACACAATCAGTCTGGAGCTCTGTAATGTTCCACAGTGGGGTTAATAACTTCAGTTCATTCAATTACAGGTATTTTATGGATAAAAATACCTGGAGAATGTGGGTTCTGACTGTGAATCCACGTTTCACCTGTAACTTGGTCTGATTACAGTGTGATTGTAACTGTACATGTTCCACCTTTAAATACAGAGCTCACTGAAAACTGCCAGTCGTTTGATAAATAATTCTAATTATTAAATTAGATTTGAAAGTGTTTGAGTGTCTTGAAATAATCATTAATTAAAGGTTGTATGGAGGATTTTTTTGTTTGTATCAAATTGTCAATGAAAGTTTAAAATACCATTACAGAGACACAGCAGCTTTGTAATTATGATGACCAAAAAAAAAAAGAAAGAAAATCTATCAACTGTGGACGTGTTGAGGCCAGATAAACATCAGCCAATAGAAAACGAGGCTGCCTCATTTTCTATTGGCTGTTAGGTTGTCAATCAAACTCTCAAACTCCCTACGTTTCTAAGGTAACTATGCAGCAGTTCTTAGAGGCTTTTTCTAATTGTGGCTCTCGCAGTTCGCATAAAGTTTGTTGCGATGTCGGACGAGAATCGATGACCAGTTTGCCGCAAAAGAAAGTCAGTTTTTGAGGTCGCTGAAAGAAGAAGAAGAGAAGAAGGGGAAAAGGAGCGAAGACAAACTGAGGTGATTCTTGGAGATTCCTTTCAGTGATTGCACGACTGAAGCAGACAAAGGGTTTAAAAACTGAGGTGTCGGTCTCTAAATTATTTCTAGAGGGACCTGTGGAGGAGGAAGGTGGTGTCACGCATGCACTACATTTGAAAAAGGACTGTCGCTGGATTTCTCTTTCCTTAAAAAAATCCTCTATACAACCTTTAATGTAATAATATCAGCACATAACAATAATTAACACTTTAAATATGTTTGGTTAAACTTGACTCGCTCAGACTTTTTCACTCATTAACAAATTCAGAAATCCATTTTTAGCCCAGTCGGCTCGTTTATAGCTCCTAATGTCTGTCAATCAAACTGTCCAGAGTTTTGTTCACAGTTTTTCCCTCATCCAAGAGTCTTGTGTTGTCCTGACAGGATTCTGTCGCTCACAGCCACAGATCTGTGAGAACAGAAGACTTCAGCATCTGCACTGAAACTAACACACCCGAAACATTTACACATGTGTTATTACTCAAGTCCACTGAACTAACCTAAGGTGTGAACACTGGATTTACCAGGATCTTGTCTGAACCATAGACCGTGTGTATAAATGGACAGAACTAACCTGATATTTGCCGTTTATCAAATGGGAAGTGGTTCTTTAAAATCCTGTGTCTGAAGTTTTGCACCACATTTCACAAATAACAATAACACAGTTTTGACTTGTATCTAAACTAGAAGTGCAGAGCTCTGGTCTTTTCAACACTTAAGAGTCTCAGAGCGACAGGAAGACAGGTAGACAGGAAACTGAAGCGATCACACTCACAACTTTATATCCTGTGGTCTGCAGACAGATCCCGCTGCAGTTTTTGCGATCAGAGATTCTCTCTTCTACTCTACTTCCTGTTCAGCTCAGTCAGATTCCACATCACCTTCCACTGGACGTGTGAGGAGCTAACTGAGCGTCAGGAGCTACATTCAGACTGACAAATCCATATTTACACTCTTGGCTCCGTCTCCACATCCACACGTTCCTTTCAACGGACGTCGCTGCCGCTGCCCCACAAAACACCACGACCAAAAACCTCGTCCTTCTCCTTCTCAATCTCCTCCTTAAAACAAGTAAGTTGTTCATGTTCTGGCTCCGGTACGAGAGGAACTTTAAAATCTCCAGGTGCTCGATGCTGCGTCCATGTTCGGACAACTTCTGTAAACACAGAGACGCTCGCTGCGGTTGACGTCGTCGTGTCTCCAGTGTCACATGTGGGACACTTTCGGGCCGTTTAATGTTCACACTGGAGTCACATACAAGTCACATTTAATTGGAAATGTGAACGACCTCGCAAAAAACATCGGATTTCACCAAAAAAAATCCGAATTGATGCAAATTGTTGAAAGTTTCCATTACATTGCCAAAAAAAACAGTGGACGTCCAGATGAACGTAGCCTATGTCGCAGGAAACACCCAAAACCACGAAAAACACGGTATAGCAAAATGAACTTCTAGCCTCGTGAGCTTCATTTGACTGGACTCACACTAACTTAGTCCACTTTTTTACCCAGTCTATAGCCACTGGGACGAGCACGGACAACATATTTATGAACAAAAATAACCGCTGACAGAATTCAATTTCCATTTGCGTCGGAACCTGCCCGGACACCTGCCGGATCACTCAGAGCTAATGTAACCGGCATCGTGTCGCGTGTACCTTCTGTCCCGGGTAATAGACCCCATCAGCGCATATTACTCCGATGGGCTTTTAAACGGTCTGTGTACATGTTTGCGCTCCCCCCCCTTCGGTCAAACCCGCCTCTCTCTCCGCTCCTTTAAAGTGTTACAGATAATGCAGCGATGAGGGATTCGAGTGTTCAGATCGATACGGACCTGTGCTTTATGGAGCGTGGCCGGGCTGACACCGCACTGCCGCTGTTTACGGCCACTCCACTGTACTCTCAAACTCCCTCGTAAACGTGAGAAAACTGCAGCCTTCTCCATAAAACGGGACACAGTGTTGTTTTTATTCTCTGGAAAAATAAAATGCGACGCGCTTTGCTGTTTTTTTTTTTGTTTTTTTTCCTCTCTCTCTCATGTGCTTTTGCAAATGCTTTTGATTAGAACCGGAGCTTTCGGAAATAGGCAGACCAGAGGAGAGATGAACAAAACAAGCTCGGGTTACTGTACGAGTCGTTGAAATAGTATGCAAATGAAGGAGGGAAAATTGAGGGAGGGAAAAAAATAATAAAACACAAAATCGACGCTGACGAGTTCAAAATGTGCATCTTGTTTGAGTAGTTCTGGAAAGTGTATTGTTTTATTTTGCGCCGTGACTGATTTGATGCCGCTGTAGACGTTCGGAGATTCTCGTCGCCGCCGTTGAGCACTTCACCCGCGCGTTGATACTTTGCAGCCGATTGCGTCAACGTCGCGCGTGTGAAGCTAACTGAAAGCACTGCTCTGTCACAAGCTCTTTTAAGTAAGACTTTAGAGCATCTTTCATAGATTTAAAAAATCACAAAATGCTTTACAGAATGCAATAAACAACTTGTAAAAAACAGGAATTATAAACACAGTCGACCAAAATCTTGTTGAAACTGCAGTGTCTTGAGCTGCTTTGTTGGTTGCCGAGGTGATTTCTGAATTGTATGTGCTGTGCTGAATAACTAAAATAGTTTTAATTGCCGTTGTAAATGTAAAATTTTGATACCAAATTTTGTAAACTTATAAATGAATAACGGTTTATGGTTTAAAGGCATCTAACTGTATCCCATCTAAGTCTTGCGTGGCTCTTATACTGCATGTACTAAATTTCTTGAGAACACAAAAATGAGCAGCTCTCTGGCATTTTTGTTTGGTAAAAGTGGAAAAAGGTTGGAGAGCGGGTGTTTAGGACCATTAAGAGGCCCTGAGCAGAGGCGGCGTTACCATTAGGCAAAAGTAAGCAGCTACTTAGGGCCCCCAAACCTGGAGGGGCCCCCAACCAATTGCCCTCAGTGCCACTGATGGTCGAGAGAGCAATTTGATTTTTTCTCTCAATATGACAATAATGAGAGTAATTTACTTTTAAACAATAATTCTAAGAAACATAATTATATGTAATGGATGTAAACAAAAATGTAATTAAAAAAACTCTAGTAGGCAACCGAATCCACCATAATTCAAACAAATAGAGATGGGGGAATGGGGAAAAACAATGAATTAAAAAGTAGCGTTTAGCGCACTTTTATTGGAAATGTAAATGAAAACGCCAAACATTTGTTGTGCAAACAGCATTTCTTTAAGAGTTGAACCCTCAGAGCCTTCAAGGTTTTCTGAAGGCTCAAGAAAAAATATTGAATTAATTTTTGTGCTACTAATATATTTTTTCAATATTTTTTATTCAGTGAGTAATACACACTACACTAGTAATAATATCTAGATCATAGTTATAAACTTGGACTGATATTTCTTTGGAAACAAAGGTTATTTATAACCTTTTATAAGTTAATATAAAGGAATGGAAATGGACCAATCACAGTTTTTCTTGGTATCTGGGTAAATCAGCGACTCTCGCGGAGGCTCTGACACGTTGCATCTCACATGGTCAGAAAAGAGTGAAAAATGTGTGAACACTTGTGGGTAAAAATGACAAAATATTTTATTGGAAGTGCCTTTCATTTAGACGGTGACGGCGTTTTTCGGGCTTAAAAATGCAAACATTTGTTGAATATGCTCCGTCTCCATCTACACTGAACAAGTTGCAAAACTCTGGTCACATCTTTTTCATCGTTTTCCTATTTGTTTTTTGACTCTTGGGACAACAAAAAATATCTGACCTGCGTGACGTAAACTGTAAGAGGATCTGAATGGAATTAAATACTGAATTCATTTGCTGAATTCAAGATAAAATGCAGCTGTGAACTTGAAAACTACCACTACATGACATCACAAGTTGGAACAGAGCATTTTGAGCTTTAGAGATGACAGACTAATAAAAAAAAAATATTACTCAAACGTGTGCGAATGAAACAAAACACAACTCCAGGTCAGTTTTCGATGAGGTAACAGCATTATAACACGGATTCTTAAACCACACAAGAGTCCGTTTTGTTTAATATAGGACATTTAAAAAAATCTAAAGCTCTGAAAAGCTGACGTGGCAAAATCGCACCTTTAAACGCCTCGAATAGAACGAGCTGCCGCCGTCCTGCTGCTGAATACATAAAGTAAATATAGTCTTGACTCTGTACACAACATTATTATATTAAATGAATCTGCCCTCTTTATTTCAAAATGTCCACTGTGATTACGCTGCACTTTTCTTTTCCCAGAGGTCTTTGCGGCGTGTCTCCAGCTGTCGAGTCCGAACTAACGGTCAGAAACAGACTCGTGCCCGTACGTAAGTTTATATTAGAAATGCAATAATTAACACACGGCGCGTGGAGACGGCCGAGGCTGCGAGGTGTGAGTCGGGGCCCCGGGGACGAGCTCTGGATCTGGAGCCGGCGCTGCGTTTGCCGGAGGAATTTAAATGTTTGTTTTGTGAATGTGATGGGGAAAAGAGGCGGCGGAGTCAAGGCCTGGAGTTTGGAGGCTCCTGGAATAATAACACTGTCAAAAGTCAAAGTCGACACACACACAATTACACACAAAACAGGAGCACGTTTCAAACCGCAATCATGCAGCAACTGTGTGTTTTATATGAACGAAACAAACTATGGAAGTTACCGTACTTCTCAGACTATAAGGTGCACCGGATTATAAGGGGCAATATCAATAACGTTGAATTTTCTCGTCTATTTTCGTACGTAAAGCGCACCAGATTAAGCGAAATAAACGGGCGACACCTGAGACTGATCCTTAGCCCAGGCGTCCACGATCCATCGGCAGATCGTGGCGTAATTCGCCCGGCGTTACCTCCCTGTCTTGGTGAATGTGGATTATGAATGTGACCCTGAGTTTGATTATCCTTCCGAGTCAGTTTTCCGAGGAAGTTGCCTAGCGACACATGTGACACGCGCCTTTTTCTGGGACGGCGTGACTCAGATCTCGGTGGCAGAAAATGTAAACTGAGCAAGGATTCCGAGTCAGAATTGAAGATGGCTACGCCCACTGTGACCTGTAAATATGAACAGTTTTTATTGTGTTTGGACCACTTTACATGATCGTATCACTGCAGTACCTCACCGTGTCTGTGTCACTGCCTGTGGGTTTGATAGTCGTCGTTGTGGTGTGGCCAATATTGAACAAATATTTGATTTAACGGGTGTCAACGTCCCTAAGAAATGATAACATAAAATGAAGTGCAAATTTCAAAAGTTAAGTTAATTAAAGTGGCAGCATTTTCATAAGAGGAGGAAACAGTCATAATCATAATTCATGTAGTCCGACACGTGAAACATAATAATACACTTCAACCTCGGACGTGACTTCAAATCCGAGGTCCAAGTGGGAGTTGGAATAAAATCAAACGCAGGGTTAATGTGGGTGCATAATTAGATTTTTTTTTTTTTATTTCCTACAAGAATGACTCAAATATACATTGAGTAATAATGCGTTTAATGCAGCTTTGCGCACATTTGCTTAGGTTTTACAGAAACAAAAATTAAAACCACATGGCTCATTTGCATAAACTATAAGCACTGAAAAAACTGTTCGCTCCTTGTGCACTGATGCGTTCAGCTTCTGTTGGACTAAAGGACACGACTCCGTGAGGCTCCTGACTACAGTAACTGTAATGCTCCGACAATCCATCAAGCAGTGCGGCTTCGTAGTTTACCAAAGTCGCACTAAAATATTTTGACAGATTTTTGAGCGCCGTGTACCACATAAAATCAGTTCGAGGTCAGTGAGCACAACCAGAATTAATACAAAAGGCCACAGTTGACTTTTGATCAAATTAAATGATTTTAAGTGCGCCTTATAGTCCCAAAAATACAATGCTGATAATTACAAAACACTTTTTTCATGACAAAGAATTCATAATATTTAAACAGCCCATATTACCCTATTTTCTAGTTCTTCTCTAGTTCTTTTCTCCAACAAAATACACTCTGTTCCACCTCATGATGTCATATGGTAATACATAATGTACATATTATGTTTTGAAAGAGATAGAGCTCTGGAATGAAGGAATTTCACATTAAATTTTGTTTGTTTTAATTTATATTTTGTCTTATATTTACAGTAAGTCGTAAGTGAAATTGTAAACGCAAACTTGTTCATACTCTGCTTTTCTTTCTTGAAATCCTGTCATTTTTTAACCGGGTTTGGCTTTATCAGCACTTTTTTACTTCAGCCTAAATCCTTTCAGTCATGATCCATGGGGGCTTGTAGTCTAGTTTTATTTTGTTTTGTTTTGTAGTGCTGCAAAATGACCAAATAAACTACTACTACTAAACTGCACACTCCTTCAGAAGAATAATTTGGATGATTTTGATCCAGGAATTGCAAATCTCTACTGAACAGCTAGAAAAAGGAGCTGTTAAGTTGAGAACCGTGACATCACCAGTGTTGGGAGTAACGCGTTATAAAAGTAACGAATTACACTAATGCATTACTTTTTGCTGTAACGCAGTAATGTAAGGCATTACAGGGGAAAAAATAGTAATATTTTACTCGGTACAAATGTGAGTAACGCGCGTTACAATGTTTTTTTAACCTGGATTGAAGTGGTGGGTTTTTCTTCATACAAATTCGCTAAAATCACCTCGATATCAGCAGCGGTGAAACGCCGGAGATGCGCCCTCATAGACCTTCAGGTAACCGCGGGCGAAAGGACTGACAAAGAACTCCACGCTGTTTAGACCTGGTTTAGACCTGGGTCAGTTCTGGTTTAGACCTGGTTTAGACCTGGGTCAGTTCTGGTTTAGACCTGGTTTACACTCGTTCCTCCCTCTATCGCAGTTCACTTTTCGCGGTCTCGCTGTTTCGCAGATTTTTTTTTTTTTTTTTTTGTGCAATTTTGCATGCCCTATTTTTTTTTTTTTACATTGTATGAATGCGTATTGCGTTCCTCCCGCTGCGTCCTGACTGGCCAAGGGACTCCTGTCTCCTGTACAGTACAGAATGTGTTCAGCTGCCAAATTTAAATACATGTTCAGTCTCTAGCAGTGTGATTCTGAAGTGTTGTACGGTTGCAAGTTTTCTCCCCGACGAAACCCACAACGTCGACGAAACGTTCTGCACCGACAAAGGCTCCTGCGCTCGCACCCAAAAGGCAGAGGAAGATGCTAATCACACAAAAAGTTGGACTTCTGGACACGCTGAAGGAAGGTAGAAGTTACGCGCTGTAACAGACTCTTGCACCGGCTCGGGTCCCTGCAAATAGTTGCTGAAATCAGGGCCGCGAGCCCGAGCAGCAGGGTGACAGCCGCTCTTACCTCCGTGAGGTGCGGAGCAGAGCCGCTCCTTTCTCTTGCGGTCCCTTCAAGACCGTCCCTACAGTGAGTCCTGTTTTAGTCCAAGTTCAGTTCTGGTTTTAGTCCTGGTTTAGACCTGGTTTAGTCCTGGTTCAGTCCATATACAGTGCAAAAGTTATTTTGGTGAGAGTAACTTAAAGTAATGCAATAGTAATGTAATGCCTTACATTTTAAATGCAGTAATATTGTAATGTAACAAATTACTTTGAAATGACAGTAATAGGTAATAAATAACGCATTACAGTTTCAAAGTAACTTGCCCAACAGTGGACATCACAAGGTGGAACAGAGCATTTAGAGCTTTATTCAAACATGTGTCAATGAAACAAAACACAAAATCCAGTGTTTGACGAGGTAAAAGCATCATAACATGGCTTAAAGCTCACAAGAATCCATTTATTGCTTAGATTTGACTCATTTTTGGCGACAGCGATTAGGAAAAACGTCACGATAAGAAGCGGTGTGAGGAGTTTGCATGTTCTGCTCGTGTCTGTCTGTGTGGATTTCCTCCCCTGACACTGAAATCTTGTACAAAAAGCAAAAACCTCCAACTAAAGCCGCGGCACACTGGAGGATTTCGAGCTTGATTTGAAGTCTGATTTGCCTCTCCGGGAGTTTGGGGCACGGCCTGAGTAGTGCTTCTCGAAGTTCTCGTACGTGATTATTTGTGGTGGGCCTCCTCGTGTCTGTGGGGTCTTTGTGATTCTTTTTTTTTTTTTAACACTGTTTGGCAGGTTGCAGCTCTAAAACTTCAAATCGTAATGTTCCAGCATGTTGGAATTTCACTATTGACGTTTGCGATCAACTCCGTGAGAAATAGTCGAGGAAACCAACACAGACTTTACATCTGTGTGGAATCATTTAACACCACTACTAAAAAAAAACAACTCTTCTTTAAAAGCAGAATTTAATCCACATGCGCGTTTCTCCGTTTAGTTTCATTTTCACTTTAAATTAGAGCAAACGGAAAGACATATTCTCATATACTCACGTTTGTTTTCTTTTGACAGACTGTTCGATCACTTGACTCTTCGCATTTTTTTTCTGCTTGTGTAAAAAAAGTCTTTAAAATATGGTTAATTGCAATATTGAGTATATATTTGATTGATTTATTTACTGATTTGTTTTTATTTCGAGGCATGTACATATTACATATACATTGTAAAGAACAATGGAACAATAGAAAAGGAGCGGGAAGAAGAAAAATGTATATTAACCCGCCCCGTTCATGACATAGTTTCAAAAATGATGTGGATTTTTTTAAGTACATTGATCACAAAACTTTACAAATATTTACATAAAGCAAAATAAATTACATACAAATAATACAAAATATAATTTTTAACTCATTTTCTTAGTTTTTTGTATTGTACTGTATCATGTTTTACAATTATTATTTTATCTGTACGCTCTAGTAGTAGTAGTAGTACCAGTAGTTGTAGTAGTAATAGTAGTACCAGTAGTAGTAGTAGTAGTAGTAGTACCAGTAGTAGTAGTAGTAGTAGTACCAGTAGTTGTAGTAGTAATAGTAGTACCAGTAGTAGTAGTAGTAGTAGTAGTAGTAGTAGTAGTAGTACCAGTAGTAGTAGTAGTAGTAGTAGTAGTAGTACCAGTAGTTGTAGTAGTAATAGTAGTACCAGTAGTTGTAGTACCATTAGTAGTAGTAGTAGTAGTAGTAGTAGTAGTAGTAGTAGTAGTAGTAGTAGTAGTAGTACCAGTAGTTGTAGTAGTAATAGTAGTACCAGTAGTAGTAGTAGTAGTAGTAGTACCAGTAGTAGTAGTAGTAGTAGTAGTCCAGTAGTAGTAGTAGTAGTAGTAGTACCAGTAGTAGTAGTACCAGTAGTAGTAGTAGTAGTAGTAGTAGTACCAGTAGTAGTAGTAGTAGTAGTAGTAGTAGTACCAGTAGTTGTAGTAGTAATAGTAGTACCAGTAGTTGTAGTACCATTAGTAGTACCAGTAGTAGTAGTAGTAGTAGTAGTAGTAGTAGTAGTAGTAGTAGTACCAGTAGTTGTAGTAGTAGTAGTACCAGTAGTAGTAGTAGTAGTAGTAGTAGTAGTAGTACCAGTAGTAGTACGAGTGGTTGTAGTAGTAGTACTAGTAGTAGTAGTAGTAGTAGTAGTAGTAGTAGTAGTAGTAGTAGTACCAGTAGTTGTAGTAGTAGTAGTACCAGTAGTAGTAGTACCAGTAGTAGTAGTAGTAGTAGTACCAGTAGTAGTAGTAGTAGTAGTAATACTAGTAGTAGTAGTAGTAATACTACTAGTAGTAGTAGTACCAGTAGTAGTAGTAGTAGTAGTAGTAGTAGTAGTAGTAGTAGTACCAGTAGTAGTAGTAATAGTAGTACCAGTAGTCGTAGTAGTAGTAGTAGTAGTAGTAGTAGTAGTAGTAGTAGTACCAGTAGTCGTAGTAGTAGTAGTACTGTTAGTACCAGTAGTAGTAGTACCAGTAGTAGTAGTAGTAGTAGTAGAGTAGTAGTAGTAGTAGTAGTAGTAGTAGTAGTAGTAGTACTACTAGTAGTAGTAGTACCAGTAGTAGTAGTAGTAGTAGTAGTAGTAGTAGTACAGTAGTAGTAGTAGTAGTAGTAGTAATACTAGTAGTAGTTGTAGTACCAGTAGTAGTAGTAGTAGTAGTAGTAGTAGTAGTAGTAGTAGTAGTACCAGTAGTAGTACCAGTGGTAGTAGTAGTAGTAGTAGTAGTAGTAGTAGTAGTACCAGTAGTAGTACTAGTAGTTGTAGTAGTAGTAGTAGTAGTAGTAGTTGTAGTAGTAGTAGTAGTAGTACTAGTAGTTGTAGTAGTAGTAGTAGTTGTTGTAGTAGTAGTAGTAGTAGTACCAGTAGTTGTAGTAGTAGTAGTACAGTAGTAGTAGTAGTAGTAGTAGTAGTAGTAGTAGTACCAGTAGTAGTAGTAGTAGTAGTAATACTAGTAGTAGTAGTAGTAATACTACTAGTAGTAGTAGTACCAGTAGTAGTAGTAGTAGTAGTAGTAGTAGTAGTAGTACCAGTAGTAGTACCAGTGGTTGTAGTAGTAGTAGTAGTAGTACTAGTAGTTGTAGTAGTAGTAGTAGTAGTAGTTAGTAGTAGTAGTAGTAGTACTAGTAGTAGTAGTAGTAGTAGTAGTAGTAGTAGTACTAGTAGTTGTAGTAGTAGTAGTAGTAGTACTAGTAGTAGTAGTAGTAGTAGTAGTAGTAGTAGTAGTAGTAGTAGTAGTACCAGTAGTAATAGTAGTATCACTAGTAGTCGTAGTACCAGTTGTAGTAGTAGTAGTAGTACTTTTTGCTCTGTCTGGAATGTTTCACAGTACGGCATTATTATTAAACCTTTCTGTCTTTATGTAGACCAAACCAGACGAAGTTACAGGTCAGATCTGTGGAGAGGCGACGCCGCTCACAGTCAGAATATCTGTTTTTCTATGTATTTTTGAGCTATAAAACCACATGTAATTGAATAAATGTAAAGTGGAGCTGTTTAAAGTCACACTGTGGAACATTCCAGACAGAGCAACGACATCTCCACAGAAAAAAGCAGGGGAAGATTACACAGTCGACCATTAACTTCTACTTTTAAAGACGTACACTTGGGTCAGACTGACATATTACATTGTCATATTTATCGGAATGGTCCCGTAAAACGTACAGATATTCATTTTGTCAGGATCTCCCGCCCTCGCCCGTATCTCCGCGCCGATCTCCTCACTTCGCCGCGGCTCGGGCCTTATCAGCAGTCCGAACAGCGGCGCGGTCCGGCCTCCTCCCGAGCGCCTGCATGCTCCAGCGGCCCTGCGTCCACGCTGACTCCCACTTTCTTGATAGGCACTTGGGCAAATCAGCCGGTTGATCTAAAATATCGAGCGGCCGCGAAAAGTCATTACGCACTATAATGGCAGGCCGGGACCTTCAGCATGCGACTTAATTAGGTTTGAAAAGGACCAAAATCTGCCTCTGCGTCGAGTGGCGCCGACGCCCAGAGTATCTGAGCGAGGACAGGTGTTCACGATCTGATAAAAGACGCGCACAGAAATAGATTTGATACTATATTTCAAAGTTATAGCTTCACAAGGTCCGCGATAAGAAGCAGAAAAGCGATGACTGTTGAGTAGCGGTAGGTCGTACTGCTGTTGTGTTTTAAGGTTAAAGGGATAGTTCGTTTTTTTTTTAATGAATCTGTGTGGCATCCCCGCGAGCAGTGTCGTGCATCCACACTGACTTACCCCCTGAAAGCGTCCGGTGAGTCGAGATACTGGCCGTTTTCGGTGCTGGCGAAAGTAGTCCGGCAAGTTGGCTGGGGACATTAACATAAAGCGTTTTTCTTCTCAAAACAATATGTGTTCAAAAGAGTGATACATTTGCATCACAAAACCATCGTCCTCAAAAAAGTTACACCTCATAATCGCTTGGCACTATTTTCTCTTCGTTCGTATCACTGCCTGCACTGACTTTTTTGAGGATGAAGGTTTTGTGATGCAGAGGGGCCCGGTCAAGCAGAAGTAAACAGCAAGGCCACAAGTTCAAGTTAATGCATCTGATATAAAAATGTATTGAACAGATACATATGTACTCTAGTTTATGAAACTGTTTACTTTTTTTCTGTACCATTTTTGGTTCTAAAGTTCCATACGTTTTAAACAGACCATGTATGAAACATGGAACAAAAATTATTTCCCAAATTTCAAAGACCTGAAAATCATGTAAATAAATGGATGTATTTCATCATATCTTGTGTTATTCCATCTTTGAACTGTTGATGAAGGTACAGGATTTTTTTTTTTTTTTTATGTATTTAAAATGAAAAAAATTTGCTTGGAAGGACTGACATATTTTATAGAAATAGTTTCCTTTCATTTTGAAGTAATATTAAAGATTTCGGAAGAAAAAAGCGACAAATTATGCAAAATCATGCACCTGCTTATCTCCATGAAGCTCGTCTAATGCCTTAATGCGGAAGTTTTCAATCAAATCTTCTAGCCTGATTCATCAGCTGGTTTCACTTCATGGAAACCGTCTGACCTCACACCATTAGGATTCGTTCGCTCAACAGTAGGCGGGTACTTTTTTTTATTTAACCAATCGCTGCTGTTTGGTCATGACGTTTGTAATGCGTCAAATCCTGTAGGAAGAAGAACAATAACGGCTTTCCTCTTGATCAAATTCACCAAACATTTTCTTTGTTCCGGCTTTAAATCCTCGATCTCAGGAATCGTTGACAACACAGAATGTTTGTCTTCGTCTCAACGCTTTGTTTACTGTTGTGCTGTTCCACAAAAGTGACCCAAGACAGACGCTTGAATTTGACGTCATGGCTTCACAGATCTTCTCTGATTGGCCGGTGCTCGGTCTACAACTTCCGGGGCTTTTGCAAACCGTCTAGTGTATTCTGATTCCTGACCTAGTCGCTGGAGAGAAATGAAATTGAGCGGAGGCAGTGGCTACAAATCTTCACCTTCACCCAGAAAAAGTTACATAGTGAATTTTAAATAATCTACATGTGGTGTATTTTAATGACAATTTTAGACAAATCTTCTCTGTTTAAGTGAAAAAGCCTGTAAGCACTTACCCAGACTTAACACTAGAATAGAATGACCAGATTTTCAAAATAAAAACACTGAGACACGCCCAGTTTTTGATGGTTGGTAGTAATAAAATTGTGAATCGAGTGTGTAATTAAGGAAAATTGTTCACTCAGCCCATTCATGATGAACACGAGTTAGTATATAGTCACATTTTCTTTGTGTTTTGGTAATTTTTAAGCAGCTTTTCTCTATTTTACATAAACAATGACAATTTATTCCTTTCTTTATTGTTGGCAGAGTTCAGACTGGTCAAAAATAGGGACATATGGAACATTTCTTGTGTATAAACTCGGAAAAATCACTGGTTTTGTATAAATCTACTAGGACAGGGGACACAGGGCTCAAAACTGGGACTGTCCCGGGTAAATAGAGTCATCTGATCAAACTGATCAGGGTTAAAAATCTGCTACTGGTTCACCGTCTTTTATTCTCAAATACTGATTTTAGATTTTAGAAAAATCTTCTCTATTTAAGTGAGAAAGCCTGAAAGTACTTACCCAGACTTAAAGGTTGTATAGAGGATTTTCCAAGGAATGAGAAATCCAGCGACTGTTTGTCCTTTTTCAAATGTTGCGCATGCGTGAAACCACCCCCCCTCCCCTACAGCTCCTACGTAGAAACGCCTCCTCCCTCCTCCTCCTTACGCCAGAAACAGGTTTGTTTACAGCCGGTGCTGCACATGACTTGTAAACAACTAACTACAGTGTTGGTTAGGCAAGACGGAGAAGTGAGGAGCGGGGGGGAGCGGGTGCGCGGACATTTCGTTCGCGGACGAGAAGTGAGGAGCAGGGAGAAGAGCGGAGCAGGGAGCAGGGAGAGGAGAGAGGAGAGGGAGCGACGGAGAGTGGGGAGAGTGAGGAGCAGGGGAGAGGGAGGGCGGAGAGGAGCAGGGAGAGGGGTGTAGAGAAGGTTGCGCGGAGATTCAGTGCGAATGAACTAGCTACTAACAACACGCAGCAGAAAGCGGACTCTTTCTTTGCCTTGAAAATTACGTTTTCAGACATAGGATATCGCTTTCGTGTCCTGAAAAACGTTTGACTAGCTCTTGGAAATAAAGTACGTTTTCATAATAAGCAGAAGTTTCCTGTCCAGGAGTAATTTGTGGACCAGTGCGTCAGTCTTTAGACTCTGCGTCTGCTTCAGTCGCGCATCGCTGGAATGAATCTTCAAGAATCACCTTAGTTTGGCTTCGCTGCTTTTCCCCTTGTCTTCTTCTTTCAGCGACCTCAAAAACTGACTTTCTTTTGCGGCGAACTGCTCCTGGATTCTTGTCGCCATTGCAACAAACTTTGTGCGAACTGCGAGGAAGATATAGGTCAAAAAAAGCCGCTAAGAACTGTTGCGTTGGTGGAGTAAACAGCGTCTGTGCGTCTTGCGTCTGTGGACTGCGTGACAGTCGTACGTAAACCACGTAACGGCGGCGCAGGCAAGTCAGTTACGCTAGAAACGTAGGGAGTTTGATTGACAGCCTGTCAGCTCACAGATAACGAGGCAGTGTCGTTATCTATTGGCAAATGTTTAGCCCCACCACGTCCAGAGTTGATGAATTTTTACTCTCTTTTTTTTGGTCATCATAATTACAAGGCTACTGCACCTCTATAATGCTATCATTGACAATTTGAAACAAAAAAAAAAAAAAAAAAAATCCTCCATACAACCTTTAACACTAGAATAGAGTGAACAGATTTAAAAAACAAAAAACAAAAAAAAACTGGGACACTTGATTTGTGGTTGTGAAACGTGCAATTAAGGAAAAAATGTTCTGCACTCAGCCCATTCATGACAAACATGAGTCAGTATAGTATAGTATTTTCTTTGTGTTTTGGTCATTTTGAAGCAGCTTTTCTGTATTTTACCTAAAAAAATAACCATGTATGCCTCTCTTAACTGTTGGCAGGGGTCAGATTGGTCAAAAATAGAGACAACTGGGACATTTCTGATATAAAACCAGCGTTGTGTTTGTCTCAGAGCTCACAGACGAACGCTGCAGGCAGATGGAGGAACACCACAGCTGCAGCAGAATGACTTTAGTGCGTTTGTCACAGCAGACGACGTGTTTTCACTAATGACATTTCCAAAGTGATTCTATGTAAATGTGTCACGTCGTGTTTAGAGCAGCAGAGCGCGGGGCTGGTACTGAGCGGGGCCGGGTACAGATGGGAGATGGTCCTGGTGCAACTCGCGAGAATTCAGTCAAATAAACCAAGAGAAGTCAGTATAGACGACGTTACAGGAAGACGAACTTGAGTAATTATTAAAGAGTCAATACGGTGCTCACTGATTTTCTTTTTACCACGTTTTCCCAATTCAAAAACTTGAAAAAATGGACTAAGACTTGGGACTTTGACTTGGACTTGAAGGTCAAAGACTTGAGAAGATTTGAGAAGCATTTTTAAATCTGAATTCTTTCTATTCTGACCTTAATGATTCACACTAAGATCATGTCAAGACATTTAAAAAGAAAAAAAAACTAAATTAATTTCTACAACTCATACATAGTCTATAAACACTCATAAATAAATATACTATGATTTTTTTAAAGTACAATTTAGCTTAAAATTCATAAATTGAAAAAAAAAACAAAAAAACAAAGCTATATTTAGTACATTGGTTTAAAGACTTGAAATGACTTGAAGCTCAAAGCAGACGACTTGGACTTGACATGGACTTAAGGGCCAGTGACTCGAGACTCGACTCGGACATTCCTGTCTTTGACTTGGGACTTGAGTCGGACTTGAGCTTACAGGCGAATTGGTGCAGTGATGCAGTCATTGTTGTGGTGAAGAAGGAGCTGAGTCAAAAGGCAAAGCTCTTGATTTACTGGTCAGTCTATGTTCCTCATTTCACTTCTGGTCATGAGCTCTGGGTAGTGACTGAAAGGACAAGATTGTGGATACAAGTGGTTGAAATGATTTTCCTCTGGTGGCTGGGCTCTCCCTCACAGATAGGATGAGGAGCTCAGTCACACGGGAGGAGCTCAGAGTAGAGCCGCTGCTCCTCCACGTTAAGCGGGAGCAGTTGAGGTGGCTCGGGCATCTGTTCTGGATGCCTCCTGGACGCCTCTCTCCGGAGGTGTTCTGGGCACTTCCCACTGGCGGAAGGCCCCGGGGAAAACCCAGGACACTCTGGAGGAACCAAGTCTCTGAGCTGGCCTGGGAACGCCTCAGGGTCCACCTGGAGGAGCTGGAGGAAGTGTCCGGAGTGAAGGAAGTCTGGGAGTCTCTGCTTAGACTGATGAACAAAATGAATGACGCACAAAAGGCCCATACAGCCTCTGTTTTAGATTCGATATTTCCCAAAGTCTGGCCTATGCTCTTTTTTAAAATGCATGACTGTTTCCCACGGCGATCAGTTAGGACGTTTTCTCTCTGTCTGATGTCCTTTGTGGCCGAAGTTTTCTCTGATTAAGAGTTTTGCTCCGGCCCAAGCATCTTATGATATATGGGAGCACAAAGTATAATAGGATATCACATTAATATTATTATGTCAGAAAAGCAGAATGTTTGAAAAACTGTAAAGCGCCGCTACTCCGACAATGAAAAAAAAATAAAAAGTTGAAGTAGTGGGACGCTTGAAAAATAATGTTTATGCCACTTCTCCGACAGCTGGTCGTCAATGTCTAAATAGCGGCATGTCGGAATAGCAGAATGTGACATGTAAGGGAAGAGTAACACCTGTATTTCAAACATTTCACCATGACGTGTTCTTTTCTCGCGGCAGAAAACCAAGATCTCGACGTACGATAAGATGTGGGAGTTCATGAGCAGCCGGAGACACTCGGTGATGGTGAAGAACGTGGACGAGGGCATCCACCGCGTGCTCACCTCGGACTACGCCTTCCTCATGGAGTCCACCACCATCGAGTACGTCACCCAGAGGAACTGCAACCTCACCCAGGTCGGGGGGCTCATCGACTCCAGGGCCTACGGCGTCGGGACTCCCATGGGTGAGTGGTAAACAACCTGTGGCTGTGGTATGTTTGCAAAATGGTGCAGTACTGAAAGGTGATGTCGCTGGTTGGATTTTTATGGTAGATTGAGAATAAAAGGCATACAGACGTAGAGATAGACCAATATAATCGTTTATAATCGGCCAATATTTGCACTTTTATACGTAGCAGCTATCGGCCTCAAATTTCTAACACAGGCTGATATTTTCTTTTGGCTGAACATGTGCCAAAACAATGCAAGTCATACCTGGACAAAACGCTAATTTAATGTTAAAAAAATGGGCCGTGGATGAGTTTTTTGTAAATTTAAATAACATCATTTGGATAAAATCAGCCAAAAGTATCAGCAGAGTTTATCCATCCGTGTGTCATTTGTTCATTTTGTTTTTTAAAATAAAACCAAAAATAAGAAAATGAAAAAAACAACAACTATTTTCTTCATTATTTGTCTCCAAAACCAAAATGAAAAAACAGATAATGACTCGTTTTTTCAGTTTTCCATTTTGTGTTTAAATGAAAAATGGTAAAAAAAAAAAAAAAACGGATAACGGTCGTTTCCCGTTTCCGTGACTTAATGATTCGTTCGGATAATGACTTAAACTGTGAGGCCGAATTTTTTTGCACCACATACGGACTGAACCAGGACTAAACCAGGTCTAAACCAGGACTGAACCAGGATTGAACCAGGACTAAACCAGAACTTAACCAGGACTAAAACAGGTCTAAACCAGGTCTAAACCAGAACTGAATCAGGACAAAAATAGGACTAAACCAGGACTGAACTAGGACTCAGTGTCGGGACGGGCCCAGAGGTATGCCAGCGTAGACTGTCCGGTGATCAGGACTGAGACCAGGACCAGACCGGGACCAGACCAGGATTGAGACCAGGACTGAGACCGGTTTAGTCCTGATTTAGACATAATTTAGACCTGATTTAGACATGATTTAGACCTGATTTAGTCCAGGTTCAGTCCTGGTTTAGACCTGTTTTAGAGCTGTTTTAGTCCTGGTCCAGTCCAAATGCGACGCAAAAGTCCAGCATCGCAGTTTAAGTCACGGAAACGGGAAACATTATCTGTTTTTTTTCCATTAATCATTTAAACACAAAATCAAAAACTGAATTATTATTATTCAGTATTATTATTATTTATTTTTTTCAATTTGATTTTGGAGACAAATAATGAAGAAAGTTGGAAAATAGTTGTTTTTTTCTTTTTCTTACTTTTGGTTTTATTTTGAAAAACAAACGAACGAATGATACATGGATTCTTATCGACCATCGGTTGATCTGAATTCTAAACGGTATCGGCCATGAAAAAAAAAAAAACATATTGGTCGATCTCGAGTTAGAGCTGGTGTTTTTGATTTGATTTCAACAGAGAAGTAGAGGAAGGTCTTGCTGTTCAAATGTGATATAAAGTAAGTTGATTTGTGCAAAATGTTTAATGTTCACGAGCACCAACACGTCAACACTGCAGCCTCTTTCTGGGAAGTGTGTGTCTTAGTTTCAGAGCAGTTTCAGTGTAGTTAGCTCCTCCCTTCAGGCAGATATAAGGCAGTTTCCTCCAGCGTCTGAACAAAACTGAAGCTGCGAAAAGTCTTCACTCTAAAACATTTGCTCAGTTGACAGAATTTCATTTTTCTTTTGCCCTGGATCCGACCTGGACGACCGAGGGATTACAAAGACTTTCTCTGTACAACTTATTTGCTGTTGAGAGCTGCAGCCCTGTGCAAAATCACACAACCGGAAAAGAGGCTACAGACAACGATGAAGCCCTTGGCAACTTCCTGAGCAAGATGAATATAATTTGTGCCCTTGAGCAAGACACTTTAGCCGCCTTAGCAGAAGCTTAATGATGTGTTTTAAATTTAAACCGTTTCTACTATTGCTGTTAAAGTTGCAAGACGAGTTTATTTGTACACAGTGTTGGGAAGGTGACTTTTAAAATGTATTCCCCTACAGATTACAGATTACACACCCCAAAATGTAGTTTGTAACGTAATCCATTAAATTACTTCAAGTGAGTAACGTAATCTGAATACTTTGGATTACTTGATATTGTCATATTTTTTGAAACTACATGGATGTACCAACCACATCCTGAAAATTCATGTTTGTTCTCGTCAAATTGTGTGTTGAGCCCAAGTCTCCATGAACAGGTGTTTGTTTACTGTAAAGTAGCAAAGACGAGGATCTGAACATATCTGCTTAAAGACAATAAAAAATCCAGTCTTTCCTTAACCTTATTAAAAATATTATTGATAAAGAAATGCTTTTTATATGAGGTCACTGCTGCCTGAAATTATGTCCACCCTAATGTTCGGTATCATATTGTTTAGATCTGGTTTGGTCCTGGTTGAGTCCTGCTTTAATCCTGGTTTAATCCTGGTTTAGTCCTGGTTTAGTCCTGGTTTAGTCCTGGTTTAATCCTGGTTTAGTCCTGGTTTAGTCCTGGTTTAGTCCTGGTTTAATCCTGGTTTAGTCCTGGTTTGGTCCTGGTTTAGTCTTGGTTTAGTCCTGGTTTAATCCTGGTTTAGTCCTGGTTTGGTCCTGGTTTAGTCCTGGTTTATCTGGTTTAGTCCTGGTTTAGTCCTGGTTTCCTGGTTTAGTCCTGGTTTAGTCCTGGTTTTAGTCCTGGTTTTAATCCTGGTTTTGGTCCTGGTTTTAGTCCTGGTTTTAGTCCTGGTTTAGTCCTTGTTTGTTCCTGGTTTGGTCCTGGTTTAGTCCTGGTTTAATCCTGGTTTAGTCCTGGTTTAGTCCTGGTTTAATCCTGGTTTTGGTCCTGGTTTTAGTCCTGGTTTTAGTCCTGGTTTGGTCCTGGTTTGGTCCTGGTTTAGTCCTGCTTTAATCCTGGTTTAATCCTGGTTTAGTCCTGGTTTAATCCTGGTTTAGTCCTGGTTTTGGTCCTGGTTTTAATCCTGGTTTTGGTCCTGGTTTTAGTCCTGGTTTTAGTCTTAGTTTAGTCCTGGTTTTAGTTCTAGATTAGTCCTGGTTTAGTTCTAGTTTTAATCCTGGTTTTAGTCCTGGTTTAGTCCTGGTTAAGTCCTGGTTTTAGTCCTGGTTTAGCCCAAAATGTGAAAACAGGAAAATACCGCCCTGTAATCCATTTATTTCAACAAAGTAACTGTAATCCAATTACCACTCATTGAAACAGTAACTGTAACTGAATACAGTTACTCATAATTTGTACTCTGATTACATAACTCCAGTACGTATAATCTGTTACTCCCCAAAACTGTTTGTACAGCACAATTCGTACACAAACTAAGTCAAAGTGCCTTATTAAAATCACAATACAAACAAACCAAAATGTAAATAATCATCATAAAATTAAAAAAGACAAAGAGACATTAAATGAGAGAATGAAAAATGAAAACCGTTTTGAGTCTGGATTTAAACAGAGACAAAGTAGAGGCCGGAGAGACTGTTCCAGGTTTTATCTGCATGAATCTGAAACTCTGACTCCCCTTGTTTAGTCGTGACTCTGGGCACCAGCAGGAGTCTGGTCCCTGAGCTCCTCAGAGTGTGAGATGTTCATACGACACTAACATGTCACAGATGGACTTTGGTGCTCGGCCACGGAGAGACTAGAGCCACTTTAAACTCTCTTCTCTGAGCCGCAGGAGTCCTAGTTCGAGTCAGGACCCGAGTTGCAATTTGTAGCTTGTCTTTTGGACGGTCCATCACCTGCTTCTCTCCATGGAAATGTGCCTAGAATATTCCACAGTTTGGCCATAAACTAAAGAATCTCCATGGAGACTTTTGGATTTGTGGAGAGGCGACCCCACTCCCACTAAGAATGTATGATTATTAAGATATTTTTCAGCACCTGTAGTTGAATAAATGCAAGACAGATGAGTTTAATATCATACTGCGGTATTAAATTTAAACCAAAGCATTAACTCCTTGGAGACAAAAAGGTTACAGACCCGCTTCAGAGTGCAACTTAAACTTCTCACTGGCAATTAATCAGATAATAATGAGTCTATACTGTCTCAAAGCACCGTTCTTGTAGGTTTTAGTCTGACTTGCGTTGCCTCATGGTCGATCTCGAAGTCTTGTTCACGAGTGAGATTGACAGGCGGATCGGTGCAGCGTCTGCAGTGATGCGGTCGCTGTATCGGACCGTTGTGGTGAAGACGGAGCTGAGCCGAAATGCAAAGCTCTTGGTTTACCGTCAATCTCTGTTCCTCCCCTCATCTATGGTCATGAGCTTTGGGTAAAGACCCAAAGGACGAGATCGCGGATACAAGCAGTCGAAATTAATTTCCTCCGCAGGGTGGCTGGGTGCTCCCTTAAAGGTTGTATAGAGGATTTTCCAAGGAACGAGAAATCCAGCGACTGTTTGTCCTTTTTCAAATGTTGCGCATTCGTGAAACCACCCCCCCTCCCCTACAGCTCCTACGTAGAAACGCCTCCTCCCTCCTCCTCCTTACGCCAGAAACAGGTTTGTTTACAGCCGGTGCTGCACATGACTTGTAAACAACTAACTACAGTGTTGGTTAGGCAAGACGGAGAAGTGAGGAGCGGGGGGAGCGGGTGCGCGGACATTTCGTTCGCGGACGAGAAGTGAGGAGCAGGAAGAAGAGCGGATCGGGCAGTGGGGAGAGGAGCAGGAAAGGGGAGCAGAGAAGGTTGCGCGGAGATTCAGTGCGAATGAACTAGCTACAACACGCAGCAGCAAGCGGACTCTTTCTTTGCCTTGAAAATTACGTTTTCAGACATAGGATATCGCTTTCGTGTCCTGAAAAACGTTTGTCTAGCTCTTGGAAATAAAGTACGTTTTCATAATAAGCAGAAGTTTCCTGTCCAGGAGTAATTTGTGGACCAGTGGTTCAGTCTTTAGACCCTGCGTCTGCTTCAGTCGCGCCATCGCTGGAATGAATCTATCAAGAATCACCTTAGTTTGGCTTCGCTGCTTTTCCCCTTGTCTTCTTCTTTCAGCGACCTCAAAAACGGACTTTCTTTTGCGGCGAACTGCTCCTGGATTCTTGTCGCCATTGCAACAAACTTTGTGCGAAACTGCGAGGAAGATATAGGTCAAAAAAAGCCGCTAAGAACTGTTGCGTTGGTGGAGTAAACAGCGTCTGTGCGGCTTGCGTCTGTGGACTGCGTGACAGTCGTACGTAAACCACGTACCGGCGGCGCAGGCAAGTCAGTTACGCTAGAAACGTAGGGAGTTTGATTGACAGCCTGTCAGCTCACAGATAACGAGGCAGTGTCGTTATCTATTGGCAAATGTTTAGCCCCACCACGTCCAGAGTTGATGAATTTTTATTCTCTTTTTTTTTGGTCATCATAATTACAAGGCTACTGCATCTCTATAATCTATCATTGACAATTTGAAACAAAAACAAAAATCCTCCATACAACCTTTAAGCCGGGTGTACACTGTGTGATTTTTGACCCTTTTTGAGACGATTTTTCACTTGTGAGACTGTTTTGGGGATCAAGTCGAGTTTTGGCTTAATCGTGTGTTATGCTTCGTGTAGTAAACATAGGGTAAAAAAAAAAAACGATTAATACCTCACGACCAGCTCCAGATCGGCATTCGTAGCTTCCAAGAAAATCAAACTTGTTTTAAATCCAGTCGCCTCTCGTGAGGGTTTCGCTCTGTTGAAGTCTTTCCACGAGCCGATTTGCCAGAATCTGTCAGACTGAACATGCGCGGACACAGAAGCGGAAGCAGGATATGAGGTTGTGGAGGACGATGGCGCCGGCGAGTGTTTTGGACACAGAACACAAGAACACAAGTTTGGTGAAAAACTTGATGCTACTTACCTCCAGTTCCTTCTGAAGAACTGACAAGAACTGCCCAGACATTTCTTTGACCATATTCATCGCCTCTTCTTTTTGGGCTTGTCTGCGTAGAGAATGGCACAAATTGCCGAGGCAGTGCGTCTGTTTTTTGCCTGGATCAGCATTGTGTTTGTGGTTTTATAATTCCATGGTTTTCTACTTCCGGAACAACAACTCCGGTCGTTATGTGATCGTACAGTGTGCACAGGCAGGTCGCATCTGAGCATCGGTTCGTACACTGTGAGAACATGATTCATGAGCTGTGAACTTTTAAACCCTGCGATTTGGTCGTACAGTTTAAGCTGGGGCTGAGTGACACGACCGAAAATATCGCACAGTGTACACCCGGCATTAGAGGGGTGGGGAGTTCAGTCACATGGGAGGAGCTAAAGTAGAGCCGCTGCTCCTCCACGTCGAGAGGAGCGGCTGAGGTGGCTCAGGCATCTGTTCCTGATGCCTCCTGGACGCCTTCCTCGGGAGATGTTCTGGACATGTCCCTCTCAGCCGGCCTGGGAACGCCTTGAGGTCTCCACGGAAGAGCTGGAGGATGTGTCTGGGGTGAAGGAAGTCTAAGAGCCCCTGCTTAGACTGCTGCCCCTGCGACCCGGCCCCAGATAGAAAATGGATAGATGGTGTTGGTTAGACGGTGGAGTAACATAACTGCTCTTCTGGGCCAAAATCGTCCAGTTACCAAAACCACAATATTACAATTTCTAGCACCGTTGCTTCATACTGGAAAGGAAAATGGGCATCTTTTCTTGTTAGCGCACAAATGGCCGCTACTCCTCAACATGCAAAATAGAATGGGAAGAAAAATATGTGATCGTTAATGGCTTTTTGTGACTCTTGTACCAGTAAACGTTGTGAATATTGGAGAAGCCCATTCCTCAGACGTAGCCCTAAGATCTATCGTATTGTTTCACTTTTATTGCAGCGTCGGCTTCACGCCGGTCCGCACCTCTCTCCGGACTCTTACACATTGCTCATTTGAGTTGATGCATGTCCTCTGCTCTCCTCTGAACAAATGGCCACTACATTTGAGTGCCTCCCAAACCCACCCGGCGGTCGCCTTGTTATATTTGACCAACGATCTGCGGTGTTGATCTAAAGCGCTGTGCCCCGGTGCCTTCTGGGAATCGTAGTGCTGCCAAGGTCATTTGCTGTGGCTGTTTGTGCATGCTCCGCCGCTCCGCCACAGAGTCATTTCGGGGGCTTTTTTTTCTTTTTTTTTCCTGGGTGAGAAAACAGTTGATGTTTGCTTTTGGTGATTGCGTTGTGTGAGTGATGAGAGGCTGGTGGAGGTCTGTTTGGCTGCGTGGACTCCGCTCACTGCACTTGACTGGAGCATAAACCTGTTCGCGACATTTACGAGCACGCTCCCAGACTTTATGGACGATATATTTATTGGTATTATGGCTTTTGTCGGCGCGCAGGGGAACAAAGCATTAGGCGTGAATGAAACACCAGCTAAGCACGGGCTGTAATAACCTGCCCATTCACATATGATGAATTTACAAAGAGCCGAGTTTGTGTGGAGTCGTAAAGGTGTATGGAGCTGTGCGGCGGCTGCTCTGATGGGCTCTCGAGGTGCAGACGTGGATGGTGGATGCACACATGCTTTTATGGAGAAAGGATACACTTGTTAACGCTGGTTATTCCCGTTTTTGGCATCACATTACATTAGTTATGTTGTACAGAAGGCCGGCTGTTCTGTTTTTTTCAATGGGACAGAGTATACAGAAGGGCCAAAGTACACATTTGTTTACCTTACGGCCACCAAAACAGAAGCTTGTTTAGTAACCAGAGGCGGCGCTGCTATTAGGCAAAAGTAGGCGGCTGCTTAGGGCCCCCAAACTAAGAGGGTCCCCCGATTATTTGCCCTCAGAGCAATTTGACTTTCTCACAATATGACTTATGACATTTAGGCTGTGTTCAGACTGCAGCTTGAAGTGACCCAAATCCGATTTTTTGGCCCCTATGTTCCTGTATCTGATCTTTTAATGACAGTCTGAACGACACAGATCAGATTTTTTTCAAATGTGACCCAGGACACTTGGATATGTGCTCCTGAAACCGATACATATCTGATCTTTTGACATGTGACTTCAGTCTGAACGGCCAAAGTGCATTCATCCGACCTACACGTTATCAACAAGACACAAACGTCACTATTCTGCTCTGAAGTCGGCGAAAATTGTTAATGAACTCCGTGTCACTGAAGTGAAGCACATCACCACTCACCACTCTTGGCTACGTCTCCACATCCACACGTTCCTTTAAACCAGTGTTTCTCAATTATTTTCTGTCATGCCCCCCCTAGGAAGAATAAAACATCTCGCGCCCCCCCGCGTGACTATAAATAGTATCATTTGTCTATAAAATTGTTATAAGTACAACTCTGCGTAACACTGCCACCTTATATGATGCCAACAACGCTCGCTGGTTTACTGAAGTAGCAGTCACAAAGCGGGATGATTGTCGGCAATATTCGGCACGTTTTCGCTGAAAAATCTCAAGCGGCTTATCAGAGTGATTGGGGTGTAATGTATTTAAGTGACGCCTTAATTTATTGGGCTTCATGCTGTCCGCTGCCAACATTTTTAGACACAGTAAGCACACGGGTCTTTCCTCGTCTCCCACCGTAGTCACAGTGAAGCCAAGCACTACATACGCTTCGTCATATTTCCTCGTCTTAGCTTTCGGGAGATTTTCGTTTGTCTCTTTATCTCCGTCTCTCTCCGTCTGTCTTCTCATCCCTGTTAAATATTTTTTTCATGGTGTCACTTGAGGGTCTGCTACACTTCGTGTCTACACTTCATACTCAAACTCTGTGCTGTGTGCAAAGCGCGCATGCTCAGTGCAAACAAAACTCCTACACCACCGAGCGAATGCTCCCTGCGCACACTCTGCCAATGAGAGCGCCACTGCCCCCTAATGTAGTGGAAGTGCAATTGCACTTTATTCTAGGACAGTAAAAAAATAAAAAAATAAATAAGCATGTTCCCCGAGGTCAAACGCGCCCCCCCTTGACGGAGCCTTGCGCGCCCCACTATTTGAGAAGCACTGCTTTAAACAGACGTCGCTGCCGCTGTCCCACAAAACACCACGACCAAAAACCTCGTCCTTCTCCTTCTCAATCTCCTCCTTAAAACAAGTAAGTTGTTCATGTTCTGGCTCCGGTACGAGAGGAACTTTAAAATCTCCAGGTGCTCAATGCTCGCGTCCATGTTTGGACAAGCACGTTCACTGCAGTTCACGTCATCATGTCCTCCAGTGCACATACGGGACATTTTTGGGCCATTTAACGTTCACACTGGAGTCACACACAAGTCACATTTAATTGGAAATGTGAACGACCTCGCAAATTTCACAAAAAAATCCGAATTGAGCGTTAAGCCCTGCAGTCTGAACGTAGTCTTCCAGGAGGCTCCCAACAAATGTGGAGAATCTGCAGAGAAACTATTAGTGAACAGAGAAGCACCTGTAATCACCTCTGTCAAATTCTGGATGCACCAGTTCGTCGCAGGCGAGTCAAACGGATCTGGACGAGACCTGGAGAACCAGACGATGGTGGGACGACTTTGTGGAAGGAGGAGCTGATGAAAATGTGTGGCATGAAAACTTCTGCATGTCCAAAGACGCCCTTGTTGCTTTAAGTACAAACACACACAATTGAATTCCACACACTTTTGGGTCACCACACGCACACAGACGTCCTCCTGAAAACGCTCGTCTAACGTGGAATAAAAAGTGAAGACGCGACGTCACTTTTACATCTTCTGTTCAGACCGTTATCATATAAATGTAGCCTAAGATGCAAAAGTAAATACGTCGCTATAAAAGAAGACGACTTGTTTGTCCATGAAATTGCAACGATTTTTCATGTAAATCCTTCTAGCAGCAGAACTTCTGGGGTAAATAAAGCAGAGAGAATAAAATATCCAAATTAAAATAGGCACCAAGACTGTTTTCTGATTTGTGTTATTTGAAATTAACTTCATATTAAATATTGGAAGTAGAGATCCAGATATGTTTTGTTTTTTTTGTTTTTTTTACACTAAAGCAGAATAATGAAATAACCATTTGTTTACCCATTTTATTGTTTTTCGTTCTTAATTGAAATTCAAAAGAAGGAATGGTACACGGACCGTTTCATTTTCCATTTTATTTATTTCATTCCTGTCAGCTGAATATAAAATTATTATATTTCATACATCCATGAGAAAGAAAAGGAGCAGACAGAAGTGTAGACTTGTAATATCTGCCCCCTTTTCACACAAAATAAAACATTTCTGACAATGGCACTAAGGTCATGTGTTTCCATGGAAATAGAAAGTTTGACCTGTACTTCTGAACTTTCTCCATCTCTGTGAAGGGAGTTACGTTCTGTGTCGCACTGTGGATGATTATAGAGGAAAATGTCCATGGAAACAAGCTGGTCAGGCCCTTCTCCAGGACAACTAAGAGTCAGATTTATGCAAGCTGCTTTAGGTTCGTCTGTTATGTCTTTGTTTTTTTTTAGAGCAATAAACACAACCACACTAAAAGCAAATACTAAAATGTTACGTACTGTGTCTTTAAAGGTTGTATGGAAGATTTTTTTTAGTTTCAAACTGTCAGTGAAAGATTAAAATATCATTACAGAGACGCAGCAGCTTTGTAATTATGATGACCAAAAAAAAAAAAAAGAACGAAAATCTATCAACTGTGGACGTGTTGAGGCCAGATAAACATCAGCCAATAGAAAACGAGGCTCCCTCATTTTCTATTGGCTGTTAGGTTGTCAATCAAACTCCCTAGTATAACTGACTTGTCGGAGCGCGGGGATTACGTGGTTACGTTGCTTCCTCGCATTTCGCACAAAGTTTGTCGCGACGGCGGACGAGAATCCACGACCGGTTCGCCGCAAAAGAAAGTCCGTTTTTGAGGTCGCTGAAAGAAGAAGAGAAGAAGGAGAAAAAGAGCGAAGACAAACTGAGGTGATTCTTGGAGATCTCGTCCAGCGATGGCGCGACCGAAGCAGACGAAGGGTCTAAAACTGACGCGTCGGTCGCTGAATTACTTCTAGACAGGAAACTTCAACAGTAATTCTGAACGCGCACAAGGACTGTCGCTGTATTTCTCTTCCCTTAAAAAAATCCTCTATACAACCTTTAATTTGCGACAGTACCTCAGCTGGTAGAGTGTTTGTCCACTTATTAGAAGGTCGGTGGTTCAAATCCTGCTCTCGACATAAACATCACAGGTTGAGCCGTCAAATCCTCCGACTCACAGGTTGGTGGTGTGATTCCAGCTCCAACAGTCATTGTGTCCTTGGGCAAAACACTTAAACCACCTCACCCTCAGTGTCTGTGTACACTGGTGTGTGAATGAGTGAGGAAAAGTGCTTTAAGTGCCTTGAAGGTGGAAAAGCGATGTATAAAAATGTAACAATTTAAGTAAAAAAATATATTTTAAAAAGATAAATCCAAAAACTGTTTGTTGGGCCTCGTACTGCCAACTGAATGGACCTGAATTGTTACCATAACATACCAACTTTATTTATTAAGCACTTTAAAAACTTTACAGTAAACCAAAGTGCTGTACACAAACACAGGACAGACAAACAATCGCAGTAAAAGAAATATATGGTACACATAAAATACAGCTACTAAAAACATAGAAAAACTGTAAAATACTCAACAAGAAATATACATGTCACTTATTAAAAGCCAGTGTAAAAAGTACGTTTTTAGGAGTGATTTAAAAACAGGTACAGACATTGAATGGTTAAACAGACATACTGTATGTGGCCATGCAAAATGTCTATAGGAAGGATCTGGTGCCGCCAGCTCGGACTTATTCTGAGAACAGATCTGATCCGGCACCGTGTGGACGTCTGAAAACGTTGATACGCTGACGTAGGAGCTCCAGCTGTGTCCTTATTAGACCACGTGACTTGCTCCTTCCTGATTGGCTGGGATCGTGACATGGGTCATGTGACGCTGTTGCTGAAAACAATAATAATAATAATGCATCAGTTTTATACAGCGCTTTTTTGGACATTCAAAGACGCTTTACAAATCATTATTCATTCACTCCAGACCCGGTGGTGGTAAAATACTACTGTAGCTTCAGGCAGTTTCACGTTACTGTGTGGATCGAGGAGACACAGAAACAACATGTCTGGACGCAAATCGTTTCTGATACGGTGAATTGTTTCAGTGTAAACAAAACCTTAGTATGAAGATCTGTGGTTTGATTTGTGTTTCTTCTGGTTCTAGATCTGTCTTAGAATCAGTTTAGTTCTTGTCTTGAAAGATAAAATTAAAATGTCACCAGGCACTGATAGAACCTCTGACAAAAACGAAAATAACCCAGCTTCTTTCATCCTTGCTGTTTCATTCAGACTGTCAACCAGGATTAAACCAGGACTAAACCAGGTCTTAACCAGGACTAAACCAGGTCTTAACCAGGACTAAACCAGGACTAAACCACGACTAAATCAGGTCTAAATTAGGATTAAATCAGGTCTAAACCAGGACTAAATCAGGAGTAAACCAGGTCTAAACCAGTACTAAACCAGGACTAAACCAAGATTAAACCAGGACTAAATCAGGACTAAATCAGGACTAAATTAGGACTAAACCAGGACTAAACAAGGACTAAACCAGGATTAAACCAGGAGTAAACCAGGACTAAAACCAGGACTCAAACCAGGAGTAAACAGACTAAACAGGTCTAAAGGACTAAGGAAAACTAAACAGATAAAGACTAAATGGTCAAATAGGACTAAACCAGGAGTAAATCAGACTAAACCAGGACTAAACCAGGACTAAACCAGGAGTAAACCAGGACTAAACCAGGACTAAACCAGGACTAAACCAGGAGTAAAGGACTACGACTAAATCAGGTCTAAACTAGGACTAAACCAGGACTAAACCAGGAGGTAAACCAGTAAACCAGGACTAAACCAGGACTAAACCAGGACTAAACCAGGAGTAAACCAGACTAACTACTAAATAAACCAGGTCTAAATCAGGTCTAAACCAGGACTAAACCAGGACTAAACCAGGACTAAACCAGGTCTAAACCAGGACTAAACAAGGACCAAACCACGAATAAACCACGACTAAACCAGGACTAAACCAGGAGTAAACCACGACTAAACCCGGACTAAACCAGGTCTAAAACAGAAGTAAATCAGGTCTAAACCAGGTCTAAACCAAAACCAAGATTAAACCACGACTAAACCAGGACTAAACCAGGAGTAAACCACGACTAAACCCGGACTAAACCAGGTCTAAAACAGAAGTAAATCAGGTCTAAACCAGGTCTAAACCAAAACCAAGATTAAACCACGACTAAACCAGGACTAAACCAGGACTAAACCAGGTCTAAACCAGGACTAAACCAGTGTCAGTGTAAACATGACCTTCGTACGCAGATCTGTGGTTTGATTTGTGTTTTTTCTGTCTTAGAATCTACTAAAAAAGATCAAATTAAATGGTCACCGGGCACTGATAGAACCTCTGACAAAAACCAAAATAACCCAGCTTCTTTAATCCCGCTGTTTCATTCAGACTGTCAGTGGAGTCCATTTAAATTGCTAATCGTCGCCTCTTAGCAGCCTCCCCATATGTGCCCTGTATTCCCCACGCGCTCCGGTCATTTGGCTTATTTCTCGCGGAGTTGAGCACAGAGTAGACGCCGCGTGGCATTAGCATTGGCGCCGGGGCCCTGTGTTTTCAAATGGACTCGCGGAGCTCCCCGCGCAGCTGTTAGCCATAGCTCATCCTAATAGAGTGTTTACTACAGCACCTGACACCTCCGCCGCCGCTAAATCCTGACGAGGCTCCGGACGCCACTTAAACAGATGAAAAGACCCAAAGAAAACGAGAAAGAGAGAAAGAGAAAGAGAGAATGAGAGAGAGAGAGAGACAAGTCGACTCAAACGTGTGTGTGTTTATTGCTTTGTGTCTGTAGAACAAAAAAAACAAAAAAAAAATGAAAGAAAAGGCTGAGTGATGTTCAGAGTAGTGGGGATTTTTTTAAGTGGAGGTATGAGATTTGTGACATGACGGTTTAAACCAGGACTAAACCAGGACTAAACCAGGACTAAACTAGGTCTAAACCAGGTCTAAACCAGGACTAAACCAGGTCTAAACCAGGAAAAAACTAGGTCTAAACCAGGACTAAACCAGGTCTAATCCAAGACTAAACCAGGACTAAACCAGGTCTAAACCAGATCTAAACCAGGACTAAACCAGGTCTAAACCAAATCTAAACAAACCTGGTTTAGTCCAGGTCAAAACCAGGACTAAACCAGGAGTAAACCAGGACTAAACCAGGTCTAAACCAAGACTAAACCAGGACTAAACCAGGTCTAAACCAGGACTAAACCAGGTCTAAACCAGGACTAAACCAGGTCTAAACCAGGTCTAAACCAGGTCTAAACTAGGTCTAAACCAGACTAAACCAGGTCTAAACTAGGTCTAAACCAGGTCTAAACCAGGACTAAACCAGGTCTAAACCAGGTCTAAACCAGGTCTAAACCAGGTCTAAACCAGGTCTAAACTAGGTCTAAACCAGGTCTAAACCAGGACTAAACCAGGTCTAAACCAGGACTAAACTAGGTCTAAACCAGGACTAAACCAGGTCTAATCCAAGACTAAACCAGGACTAAACCAGGTCTAAACCAGATCTAAACCAGGACTAAACCAGGTCTAAACCAAATCTAAACAAACCTGGTTTAGTCCAGGTCAAAACCAGGACTAAACCAGGTCTAAACCAGGACTAAACCAGGTCTAATCCAAGACTAAACCAGGTCTAACATAGGAGTAAACCAGGTCTAAACCAAATCTAAACAAACCTGGTTTAGTCCAGGTCAAAACCAGGACTAAAACAGGAGTAAACCAGGTCTAAACCAAGACTAAACCATGTCTAAACCAGGAATAAACTAGGTCTAAACCAGGACTTAACTAGGATTTAACCAGGTCTAAATCAGGACTAAATCAGGACTAAACCAGGTCTAAACCAGGACTAACCAGATCTAAACTAGGACTAAACCTGGTTTAAACCATATCTAAACAAATCTGGTTTAGTTCTAAAACCAGGTCTAAACCAGGACTAAACTAGGTCTAACCAGGTCTAAACCAGGACTAAACCAGGTCTAAACCAGGAAACCAGGTAAAACCAGGTCTAAACCAGGAAAAACTAAACAGGAAACCAGGTCTAATCCAAGACTAAACAGGACTAAACCAGGTCTAAACCAGATCTAAACCAGGACTAAACCCAAATCTAAACAAACCTGGTTTAGTCAGGTCAAACCAGGACTAAACCAGGACTAAACCAGGACTAAACCAGACTAAACCAGACTAAACTAAACAGGACTAAACCAGGTCTAAACCAAGACTAAACCAGGACTAAACAGGATAAACCAGGACTAAACTAGAACCAGGTCTAAACCAGGACTAAACCAGGACTAAACCAGGTCTAAACCAGGTCTAAACTAGGTCTAAACCAGGACTAAACCAGGTCTAAACTAGGTCTAAACAGGTCTAAACCAGGACTAAACAAACAGGTCTAAAACAGGTCTAAACCAGGTCTAAACCTAAACTGGTCTAACTCTAAACCAGGACTAAACCAGGTCTAAACCAGGACTAAACCAGGCTAAACCAGGACTAAACCAGGTCTAAACCAAGACTAAACCAGGACTAAACCAGGAAAAACAGATCTAAACCAGGACTAAACCAGGTCTAAACCAAATCTAAACAAACCTGGTTTAGTCCAGGTCAAAACCAGGACTAAACCAGGTCTAAACCAGGACTAAACCAGGTCTAAACCAGATCTAAACCAGGACTAAACCAGGTCTAAACCAAATCTAAACAAACCTGGTTTAGTCCAGGTCAAAACCAGGACTAAAACAGGAGTAAACCAGGTCTAAACCAAGACTAAACCATGTCTAAACCAGGAATAAACTAGGTCTAAACCAGGACTTAACTAGGATTTAACCAGGTCTAAATCAGGACTAAATCAGGACTAAACCAGGTCTAAACCAGGACTAAACCAGATCTAAACTAGGACTAAACCTGGTTTAAACCATATCTAAACAAATCTGGTTTAGTCCAGGTCTAAACCAGGACTAAAACAGGACCAAACCAGGACTAAAACAGGACTAAACCAGGTCTAAACCAGGTCTAATCCAAGACTAAACCAGGTCTAACATAGGAGTAAACCAGGTCTAAACCAAATCTAAACAAACCTGGTTTAGTCCAGGTCTAAACCAGGAATAAACTAGGTCTAAACCAGGACTTAACTAGGATTTAACCAGGTCTAAATCAGGACTAAACCAGGTCTAAACCAGGTCTAAACTAGGACTAAACCTGGTTTAAACCAGGACTAAAGCAGGACTAAACCAGGTCTAATCCAAGACTAACCCAGTACTAAACCAGGAGTAAACCAGCTCTAAACCAGAACTAAACCAAGATTAACTCAGGTCTAAACCAGGCCTAGTCTTGGACTTGAGAGCGAGAGAGAGAGAGTACCCTGAGCCCGTGGAGCTGGGTATCCACAAAGCGCGATCACGGACACCCTGTGCTGGTCCTGTTGCCTGCGGTCACCTGGTGGTCGACGTGGGTGCACCTCCGGGCCCATCCTGATACTCAGTCCTGGTTCATTCAGTCCTGTTTTAGTCCTGTTTTAGTCCTGGTTCAGTCCTATAATTGCAGCCTCGATGAGCTTCATTTGACTGGAACCGAACACGAGCAGAAAGTGAAAGAAAAATAAACACAGCTTTGGGTTTACGGTCCGTGCACCTTTTGTTCTTTTGAATTTCAATTAAGAAAGCAAACAAACACGTGAGAAAACAGTTTATTATTTCATTATTGTTTTAGTGTCAAACAAAAAACCTGATTTCAAAGTTTATTTCAAATAACACCAATCAAAAAACAGCCTCCGTGCCTGTTTTAATTTTGATATTTAATTCTCTCTGGTTTATATGGTTTATAAGTTCAGCTGCTCAGCGTCGTGTGTGAATTCAGTGTCAGTTATCGCCTCGCTGCTTCCTGTTTCTCCCGTTTCTCCTTATGGAATTCAACAATTAAGAAAGTGAAAGTAAACACAGAGAAGAGGATATGTTTGTCCACAAAATTACAAAGATTTTTCAGGTAAATCCTTCGAGCAGCAGAACTTCCAGAGAGAATAAAATATCAAAATTAAAATAAGCACCGACATTTGAAATAAACTTTAAATTAAATGTTGGAAATAGACGTCGAGATCTGTTTTTTTTTTTTTGTTTGGCACTAAAATGGAATATTGAAATAACAAACTGTTTTCCCATTTTGCTGTTTTTTATTCTTAATTGAAATTCAGAAGAACAAATGGTCCACAGATCGAATGTTTATGATGAGAAAATATTATAACAAAGATCAGAAAATGTCAGAATATGAGCCTTTTAATTAAATGTGAGTACATGTGTTGTGTGATCGTTCTGATTTAGTTTTAGTTTGGACCAGACATTTAGAGCATTTTTTAGTTGTGGTTTAGTTCTGATTTAATTCTGATCTGGTCTAAATGTCTGGTCTGGTTTAACTTTTGCAAAACAAAACCGGTATATTTCTGGGATACATCTAAAATAGGCTAAATTACCTTAAAGGAAAAAAAAAAAAAAACGGTGATGAGATTTGCATTATTAAATATTATTATCACTGTTAACAGCGCCACATACAGGTGTGGCAGATGTATTACAGCGTTTTCACTCAGTTTTCCGTTGTCGTGTGGACGTGAATATTTACTGATCCGGCACATGTGTGGACGCAAAGCTTTTTCAACCCGCAAAGAAAAAAGTGACCCAAATCCGATTTTTTGGCCCTTATGTTCCTGTATCTGATCTTTTAATGACAGTCTGAACAACACAGATCTGATTTTTTCAAATGTGACCCAGGACACTTGGATATGTGCTCCTGAAACTGATACATATCTGATCTTTTGACATGTGACTTCAGTCTGAACGGCCAAAGTGCATTCATCCACCTACACGTTATCAACAAGACACAAACGTCACTATTCTGCGCTGAAGTAGTCAAGTCAAGTCAAATTGTTTAATAAACTACCAAAGTTTAAAGATGAAGTGAAGCACATCACCACTCACCACTCTTGGCTCGTTGAGCTCCACATCCACACGTTCCTTTCAGGACGGACGTCTCTTTTTGCTGCCTGGCAGCAGTTTTGAATTAACTGTCCCACAAAACACCACGACCAAAAAACCTCGTCCTTCTCCTTCTCAATCTCCTCCTTAAAACAAGTAAGTTGTTCATGTTCTGGCTCCGGTACGAGAGGAACTTTAAAATCTCCAGGTGCTCGATGCTGCGTCCATGTTTGGACAACTTCTGTAAACACAGAGACGCTCGCTGCGGTTGACGTCGTCGTGTCTCCAGTGTCACATGTGGGACACTTTCGGGCCGTTTAATGTTCACACTGGAGTCACATACAAGTCACATTTAATTAGAAATGTGAACGACCTCGCAAAAACATCGGATTTCACAAAAAATTCCGAATTGAGCGTTAAGCCCTGCAGTCTGAACGTAGCCTAAGGCCGGTCGTACACTGTGCGATTTTTGACCCTTTTTGAGCCGATTTTTCGCTCGTGCGACTGTTTTGGGGATCGGGCCGAGTTTTGGCTTCATCGTGTGTCGTGCTTCGTGTAGTTTACATGGGGTAAAGAAAACCGATTAATGACTCACGACCAGCTCCCGATCGACATTCGTAGGTCGCAAGAAAATCAAACTTGTTTGAAATCCAGTCGCCTCTTGAGGATTTCGCTCTGTTGAAGTTGTTCCACGAACCGATTTGCGGACGCAGAAGTGGCTCAGCATTGTGTCTCCGCACATCTGTGGTTTTCTAACTTCCGTGGAACAACAACTTTGACAACTCCGGTCGTTATGTGAACGTACAGTGTGAGCAGGCAAGTCGCATCCGAGCATCGGTTCGTTCAGTGTGAGAACATGATTCGTGAGCTGTGAACTGTTAAACCCTGTGATTTGGTCGTACAGTTTAAGCTGGGGCTGAGTGACACGACCGAAAATATCGCACAGTGTACACCCGGCATAAGTCTGTTGTCCTGGTCCTGGTCTAGTCCTGGTTCCATCCTGGTCCCTGGAGACTCTTCTCTCCCCCACTCTCCCCTCCGTCCCTCTGTCTCTGCCTTAATGACAATCCATCATCATTAAGCTTCATTAGGCTTCATTTGGGTTCGTTTGGGTCGGTCTGGGTTGGTTTAAACCGGTTCGCCGTGTTAATCAAATGACGGGAGAGGAAATGTCCGCGCTCCGTCAGCAGCCTCTGTCCGTCTCGTCTCCGTCTGCGCCGGGTCGTTCTATACAAACTCAATAAGGCTCGGGGAGTGGTGACATGTGGACATTTGGAGGTTTCACTCCATAGTTCTTCTTCTACAGCCTCTGGGGATTAAAGGGTTTATGTTACAGGCGCCATTTTGAGGACTTAACTCAATTGTTGTATTAAAGTATATTTCATTCTATATTAAATAAATAAGTCACATGTTACATCAACAAATCTGTAGTGTTTCATATCGATACTTGGCAGCAGGTGTAACCAATATTCCACTGGGGGTGTGACTTTTGGTATTTTTTTCTGGAGTTTTTAGATAATCTTAAAAGTTTTTGGCCGTGTTTGCTCATGTGTGCATTGAAATCCCGCTGTGGTCCTGATCTAGTCCTGGTCGAGTTCTGCTTTAGTCCTGGTTTAGTCCTGGTTTAGTCCTGTGTTGGTCTGGTTTTTACTGTCCTACTAAAGTTTGGTCATCATCCTGATCTAGTCTCTGGTCCTACGTTTTGTCTGGTCCTGTTTTAGCCCTGGTTTAGTCCTAATTCACTCCTGGTTTAGTCCTGTTTTTATCCTCGTTTAGTCCTGGTTTAGTCCTGTTTTAGTCCTGTTTTTATCCTGGTTTAGTCCTGTTTTAGTCCTGGTTTAGTCCTGATTCACTCCTGTGTTAGTCCTGGTTTAGTCCTCGTTTAATCCTGTTTTAGTCCTGTTTTAGTCCTGTTTTAAGTCCTTTTTGTTTTAGTCCTGGTTCAGTCCTGTGTTGGTTTAGTTTGTACTATCCTCCTGAAGTCCTGCTCTAGTTCACCACACCGTGTCCCGTCCCGTCCGATCGCCTCGCGTCCCGTGTCGTGGCCGATCCGCCTCGTTTGTCGCCGATCCTTCCTGTTCGCCGCCGATCCTGCCTCGCGTTTGGGCCGATCGCTGCCTCGTTTTGGATCCGCCTCGCTGCCTCGCGTTTGGATCCGATCGCTGCCTCGTGTTTGGAGCCGATCCTGCCTCGTGTTTGGGCCGATCGCGCCTCGTGTTTGGGCCGATCCTGCCTCGTGTTTGGGCCGATCCTGCCTCGTCGTTTCGGCCGATCGCGCCTGCCTCGTGTTTGCCGATCCGCCTCGTGTTCGCCGATCGCCTCGGGCCGATCCGCCTCGTGTTCCGATCGCTCGATCCTGCCTCGCGTTCGGGCCGATCCTGCCTCGTGTTTGGGCCGATCCTGCCTCGTGTGGAGACTCTGCTCCTGTGTAAAGCCTCGGTGTGGGAGTAAATGATGTGCTTAATCAAGTGGAGTAATGACAATAAGGTGCAGAGACGCTCCAATTAAGTCCATTAACCTCCCGCCCTGAGACTGTTCGAATCAGTCATATTTTAAAAACACGTCGGCGTTTGGAAAGGACAACATCATTTGTCAAACTTTTACACAAACACGAGCGGTTCACACGAGATTATGTACAGTCTGGACTTGATTTAAAGGGGCAATATGTTTTGTTGTTGTTGTTGTTTGGCGTCTGTCATCGTCTGGTTTCTATGGAGATGGCGTGGCTCTGACTGGAATGTTCCACAGTGTGACTTTAAACAGCTCGACCTCACAGTTGTTCGGTTACAGATCTGGTCTAGTTCTGGTCCTAGTCTAGTCCTGGTGTAATCATGTTTCAGTCCTGGTTTTGCAAGGTTTAGTCCTGGTTTAGTCCTGGCCCTGGTCCTGGTTTGGTCCTGTTCTGGTCCTGGTTTAGTCCTGGTCCTTGTTCTGGTCTGGTCCTGGTCTGGTCCTGGTCTGTCCTGGTCTAGTCGTGGTGTAATCCTGGTCTAGTCGTGGTGTAATCCTGGTCTAGTCCTGGTCCTGGTCTGGTGCTGCTTTAGTCCTGGTCTGGTCCCAGTTTGGTCCTGGTTTACTCCTGGTTTAGTCCCGGTCTGGTCCTGGTTTAGTCCTGGTTTAGCCCTGGTCTGTTCCCGGTTTAGCCCTGGTTTAGTCCTGGTTTAGTCCTGGTCTGGTCCTGGTCCCTGGTTTAGACCTGGTTTAGTCCTGGTGTAATCCTGGTTCAGTCCTGGTTCAGTCCTTGTCTGGTCCTGGTCTTGCAAGGTTTTGTCCTCGTCTGGTCCTGGTTTGGTCCTGGTTCAATCCTGGTCCTGGTTTAGTCCTGGTGTAATCCTGGTGCAGTCCTGGTTCAGTCCTGGTCTAGTCCTGATTTAGTCCTGGTCTGGTCCTTGCTTGATCCTGGTTTGGTCCTGATCTAGTCCTGATCTAGTTCTGGTGTAATTCTGGTCCTGGTCCTAGTCTGGTCCTGGTTTAGTCCTGGTCTAGTCCTGGTTTAGTCCTGGTCTAGTCCTGGTCTGGTCCTGGTCTAGTTCTGTTTTAACTCTAAAATACGTAGAAAAACCTTCAGTTCTGACTGTGAGTGGTGTCGCCTCTCCACAGATCTGACCTGTAACTTGGTCTGATTTGATCTAGGTGAAATTTTATATTTTATTTTTTCCTTATTTTTTGTTTTATTTTGAAAAACGAATAAACAAATGACCCACAGATTCCACACAGTAGATCAGACTCTTTTTTTTTTTCTCGATTGTGTTGGTTTTGGTTTTTGATAATCTCCCTGCTCTAAATCTCATCTCTTTTGTCTCGTGGCGTCTCAGTGTCCCAGGAAATAATGATGCACGTGTCTTACTTCCTGTTTTTCTTGTTTATTTCGTGTCAAAACATGAAAACAAATCATTGGACATCGGAGGAATTTGTGCAGCGGAGCTAAAAATACCGTCGTTTCTTGTGTCAGTCAACGCGGCTCATTTGAATCCCTGTTATTATTCTGGCTCTGGGCGAGGCGTTCAGGGCCCGGCGCCGCTGCACGAGCTTTTCATCTCCGACGCGACGCCCGTGTGCTCGAGCGGGAGGAGCGGGAGGAGCGGCTGTCACTCCGGAGATTCACACGTGGTTTAGACCTGGTTTAGTCCTGGTTTAATTCTGTTTTAGTCCTGGTTTAGTCCTGTTTTAGTCCTGGTCTAGTCCTGATTTAGTCCGGGTTTGTATCGTTTTAGTCCTGCTTTAGTCGTGTTTTAGTCCTGGTTTAGTCCTGGTTTAGACTTGGTTTAGACCTGGTTTAGACCTGGTTTAGTCCTGGTTTAGTCCTGGTTTAATCCTGGTTTAGTCCCGGTTTAGTCCTGGTCTAGTCCTGTTTTAGTCCAGGTTTTGTACCGTTTTAGTCCTACTTTAGTCATGTTTTAGTCCTGTTTAGTCCTGGTTTAGACCTGGTTTAGACCTGGTTTAATAGTCCTGGTTTAGTCCTGGTTTTAGTCCTGGTTTTAGTCCTGGTTTAGTCCTAGTCCTGGTTTATTTAGTCCGGGTTTTGTATCGTTTTAGTCCTGCTTTAGTCGTGTTTTAGTCCTGGTTTAGTCCTGGTTTAGACTTGGTTTAGACCTGGTTTAGTCCTGGTTTAGTCCTGGTTTAGTCCTGGTTTGGACATGGTTTAATCCTGGTTTAGTCCCGGTTTAGTCCTGGTCTAGTCCTGTTTTAGTCCAGGTTTTGTACCGTTTTAGTCCTACTTTAGTCATGTTTTAGTCCTGGTTTAGACCTGGTTTAGACCTGGTTTAATCCTGGTTTAGTCCTGGTTTAGTCCTGGTCTAGTCCTGATTTAGTCCGGGTTTAGGTCTGTTTTAGTCCAGGTTTTGTACCGTTTTAGTCCTACTTTAGTCATGTTTTAGTCCTGGTTTAGTCCTGGTTTAGACCTGGTTTAGTCCTGGTTTAGTCCTGGTTTAGTCCTGGTCTAGTCCTGATTTAGTCCGGGTTTGTATCGTTTTAGTCCTGCTTTAGTCGTGTTTTAGTCCTGGTTTAGTCCTGGTTTAGACTGGTTTAGTCCTGGTTTAGTCCTGGTTTAGACCTGGTTTAGACCTGGTTTAGTCCTGGTTTAGTCCTGGTTTAGTCCTGGTTTGGACCTGGTTTAATCCTGGTTTAGTCCTGGTTTAGTCCTGGTTTAGTCCTGGTTTAGTCCTGGTTTAGTCCTTTTGGTTTAGTCCTGTTTTTTAGTCCTGGTTTAGACCTGGTTTAGTCGTATTTTAGTCCTGGTTTAGACCTGGTTTAGTCCTGGTCTAGTCCTGATTTAGTCCGGGTTTGTATCGTTTTAGTCCTGCTTTAGTCGTGTTTTAGTCCTGGTTTAGTCCTGGTTTAGACCTGGTTTAGTCCTGGTTTAGTCATGGTTTAGTCCTGGTTTAGACCTGGTTTAGACCTGGTTTAGACCTGGTTTAATCCTGGTTTGGACCTGGTTTAATCCTGGTTTGGACCTGGTTTAATCCTGGTTTAGTCCTGGTTTAGTCCTGGTTTAGTCCTGGTTTAGACCTGGTTTAGACCTGTTTAAATCCTGGTTTAGTTCGATTTTAGTCTTGTTTTAGTCCTGGTTTAGTCCTGTATTATCTGTTTTTTACTATCTTACTAAAGTCCTGGTCTAGTTCTTCTTTGGCACTATATTAGTTCAGTTTTAGTTCTGTTTTAGTCCAGCTTTAGTCCTGAGTTGGTCTGTTTTTTACTCTCTTACTGAAAGTCCTGCTGTCGTCCTAATCCAGTCCTGTTCTAGTCCTAATTTGGTCCTGTTTTAGTCCTGGTTTAGTCCTGTGTTGGTCTGGCTTTGTCTATCCTACTGAAGTCCTGCTCTAGTCCTGCTCTAGTCCTGCTCTAGTCCTAGTTTAGTCCTGCACATTCACTTGACAAAGTGGGTGAAGTGTCTTGCCTAAGGAAACAACAACAGTTGCACTAGAGCCGCTGCTCCTCCACTGTCACACCAGGTGAGATTAGGTCTTAAAGTGTCTCTGGTTTTAGTCCTGTTTGAGTCTTGCTCCTGGAATCAAACCTGTGACCGTCTCGTTGAAGGGAAATCAGCGTCACGTTCTCACACTGTCACTCGCCGCTCGTTCCTGCGACGCTGTGACGCCTCCTCACACACCGTCCACTTTACGCAGCGACTGTTCAGTTTGAAATGAGGCGATGAGGTTTTGTTGTGTGGTGGTTCTTTGTCGTGGACCAAGGCTGAGTGACGGTGCGTCTCTGCGTCTCCGTGAGTCACAGCGTGTAAACAACTCCAGAGCCGCTCGCTCTTTGTGACGCTCACAAAAGCCGAGCGCGAGCGTGAGGCCTTCACATACACATGAAGTGTTTATCTGTGCACACTGACCTTCACTCTCCTGCATATGCAAAACCACAGGCTGTAAAACTGACGCTCTGTGTGTGGAGGTGATTCTGCATAAAGGCCCAGTCAAGCAGAAGTAAACAACAAGGCCAAAACTTCAACTTAATTCATCTGATATAAAAATGTATTGAACAGATACATATGTACTCGAGTTTATCAAACTGTTGACCTTTTTTCTGGACCATTTTTGGTTCTAAAGTTCCATATGTTTTAAACAGACCATGAATGAAACATGGAACAAAAAATATTTCCAAATTTCAAAGACCCAAAAATCATGTAAATAAATGGATGTATTTCATCATATCTTGTGTTATTCCAACTTTGAACTGTTGATGAAGGTACAGGATTTTTATAGATTTTTAAAAATGTATTTAAAATGAATAAAAATGTTCTTGGAAGGACTGACATATTTTATAGAAATAGTTACTTTTCATTTTGAAGTAATATTAAAGTATTCAGAAGAAAAAATCTGACAAATTATGCAAAGTCTTGCACCTTCTACTTGTTTGCACAATTTTCCCTCCGTTACTTTTCCCTCCGTTACCATGACCTTTCTTCATAAAAAATCTCATGAGTCAAAAAGTCAGAGGTTTTTCAACCTAATCTTGTACCATATGGTAGAAAACTATATGAAGCAAATATTCAAACCAGTTTGTTAAGGATATGTAAGTGAGAACCAAGAGTTATCACTGTTTGGATTTATTGACCAAAAAAGTGCTGCATATTTCATTCCCTCCGTTACCGACATGAGTTTTTAAATTTTTTGTCTTGAACTTGAAAGAATATCACAGGTTTAACTTGACCCTGTTGGAGTGTAACTCTTTCCTACATTCTGATACTTTACTTATTTCAATAGTTCCTCTAGTTTCTGAATAAGAGACATTTGAATATAAAAATCTGCCCCTGTTTCCCTCCGTTACCACTTGACTGGACACGTGTCTGTGGAGGAATGTGCAGCAGTTTTCATAATGACACATGCAGATATGAACAAACACAACCTGGTGAGTTTCAGGCCCTGGTTACACGTCCACAGGTATTTTTTAAAAACAGAGACATTTCTTTTCATTTGTTCACATCTTTTACACGCAAATGGCAGATTCTCCTCTGAAAACGAATCTTTCTATAAACTCCAGCAAGAGTGAAGGTTCTGGAAAACTACAGTTTGGCGTTTGTGTGTAAAGTCACATAAAGACAGAGTTTTAGGAGGTGAAGTGTTTCCTTTTGCTCTGATGATGATGATGAAGCATCAGAGCAGCAGTCGTGTTTCTTCTCGTCAAACACTTTTCATGTATTTGTTTTTACACAGTTGATGTTTCATATCCATGACCAGAGACAAATGAGGCTTTATCAGATCTGTGGAGAGGCGAGCTCACTCAGTAATGCACAATTTTCAAAGTATTTTTGAGTAAAACTTAGAACTGTAATGAAATAAATGCTACAGGTTTGAATCTAATCCAGGTCCAGAGGCTCGATGTAGTTATGACGGCGCTCTGCTTTAGTCCTGCTTTAGTCCTGGTTTAATTCTGCTTTAGTCCTGCTTTAGTCCTGGTTTAATTCTGCTTTAGTCCTGCTTTAGTCCTGGTTTAATTCTGGTTTAGTCCTGCTTTAGTCCTGGTTTAATTCTGGTTTAGTCCTGCTTTAGTCCTGGTTTAATTCTGGTTTAGTCCTGCTTTAGTCCTGGTTTAATTCTGGTTTAGTCCTGGTTTAATTCTGGTTTAGTCCTGCTTTAGTCCTGTTTTATTTCTGGTTTACTTCTGTTTTAGTTCGGGTTTATTCCTGATTTAGTCCTGGTTCAGTCCTGATTTAGTCCTAAATCGGTCTGATTTTTACTGTCCTACTTAAGTTTGGTCGTAATCCTGACCTAATCCTGTTTTAGTCCTGCTTTAGTCCTGGTTTAGACCTGTTTTAGTCCTGTTTTAGTCCTGGTTCAGTCCTATTTTAGTTATGGTTCAGTCCTGATTGAGTCCTGGTTTAGACCTGGTTTAGTCCTGATTCAGTCCTGGTTTAGTCCTGTTTTAGTCCTGGTTCAGTCCTGGTTTAGTCCTGCTTCCTGGTTTAGTCCTGGTTTAGTCCTGCTTTAGTCCTGGTTTAGTCCTGGTTTAGTCCTGCTTTTAGTCCTGGTTCTTTAGTTCCTGGTTTAGTCCTGCTTTAGTCCTGGTTTAGTCCTGCTTTAGTCCTGGATTAGTCCGTTTAGTTCGTTTTTAAGTTTCAGCAAAAAAAATAAATAAAAAAAGAAACAAAACTATTAAAGATTTCCTGTTGTGCGAAGCTTTTTATTATGATTTATTGTGGTTTCCTGGTCAAAAATAAATAAAAATAAATGTCTGGCGTTGTGTTTTTTTTTTTTTTTAATCCATTATCCTCCGTCGTTCTCGCGCTTGAGTGCTTAAAATGTTTGTCTCTTGATAATGGCCGGTCTGTTGGTAATTCCAAAAACTCTCGTGTTTTTAAATGAAAATCCTTCCCGACAAACTCGTTCTGATTATTTTAAGATGTTAATGTCTGTAAAAATACCTCCAACTTCAGCCGAATATTTGTTAATACTTCATGTACTTCTCAGATATTTACAAAAGGTTGAGCTGGTTTAGTCCGAGTTTTTTAGTGGTTCTGGTTCTTTCGTGTCTAGTCCAGGTTCAGTTTTCATCTCGTCCTGGTCTTGTTCTGGTCTAGTCTGGGTTTAGTCCTTGTCAAGTCCTGTTTCAGTCCTGGTCTAGACTTTAGTCCTGATCTAGTCCTGGTCTAGTCCTGGTTTAGTCTTAGTTGAATTCTGCTTAATTTCTAGTTTTGTCTTGGTTTAGTCCTGATTTTGTTTTGCTTTGTCTTGTTTAAATCCTGGTCTGGTCCTGGTTTAGTCCTGGTTTTGTTCTGCTTTGTCCTGTTTAAATTCTAGTCCTTAAATTAAGACTAGATCCTAATTTAATTCTGGTCGAGTTCCACTTCAGTTCTGCTTCAGTTCTAGTTTTGTCCTGGTTTAGTCCTGATTTTAGTCCTGGTTTTGTCCTGGTTTTGTCCTGGTTTAGACCTGTTTTTTGTCCTGCTTAAGTCCTGGTCTAGTCCTGATTTAGTTCTGGTCAAATTCTGCTTCAGTTCTGGTTTAGTCCTGATTTAGTCCTGGTTTTGTCCTGGTTTAGACCTGGTTTTGTCCTGGTTTAGTCCTGGTTTAGTTCTGGTCAGTGTCGGCTTCAGTCTTGGTTTAGTCACGGCTTTGTCCTGCTTAAGTCCTGGTTTAGTCGTGATTTAGTTCTGGTCAAGTTCTGGTTTAGTCCTGGTTCAGTCCTGGTTTAGTCCTGCTTTTGTGTTACTTTGTCGCTCTCAAGTCCTGGTTTAGTCCCAAGTTAGTTCTAGTCTATTTCTTCTTTAGTCCTGGTTTAATCTTGGTTTAGTCCTGGTTTAGTCCCGCTTAAATCCTGCTCTAGTCCTGATTTAGTTCTGGTCGTCTCCACGTCTCTGCTCTGATCTGACCCCAATTTAGTCCTTCTTCAGTCTCGTTTTAGTCTTGGTCGAGTTCTTCTTCAGTCCTGATCCTAGTTCTGACCTAGTCCTGGTCCACTCCTGGTCTAGTCCTGGTCCAGTCCCTCTCCGGGTTTTCCCTCCTTTTCACCACAAAGAAAAATCACACCGTTTCACCGTTTTATTTTTTATTTCCGCGTCTCGTCGCCTCCCGGCAGATCCGTGTTGGCGCGTGGATCTGGCGGTGCGTTCAAGGCCTCGCGTTTCTCCGTTTCATCGACGTTTCATGCCCGTCACGTCGTCCCGCGCCTCTGCCGGGCGTCTGCAGGGGGCGACATCACAGCGACAGAGGCCTTTTGAGTAACAGAGGAGCTTTTGGACGCAGATGAAGGAGGGCGAGGGAAGAGAGGACGGCCTTGTGCGGACCGGGCGGACTCGCACAATCACAGCTGCTCCCTCGCTTCCTGGACTAAACGCTTTGAGCTTTGTGGAAACCGATCGCAAAGGTTCACTCACGGGTTCAAGGCCACGTTTTGAGGACCTTTTATTTGTTTTTTTTTCAAGCTACAGTCACATTTTTTGGTCCTGGGGTTTCCTGAATTTTGGGTGAATTTGATTTGTCGGCTCCAGTCCTGTATTTCAATCACAGCCTCGAGATCAGTTCAGACGTTCGCGGCGTCAAAAAACACTTTTGCGTTTGAGTTTAAGTGACATTTCCTGATGTTTTCCCAGACTGAGAGAGATTTTAGTGAATTTATGACATAAAACTATCAGCGGAGGTGATTGGCTCCACTAATGGCACTGGTTTAGTCCTTCTTTAGTCCTGGTTCAGTCCTTCTTTAGACCTTGTTTAGTCCTAGTCCAGTTCTGGTTTAGGCCCGGTCCAGTCCTGGTGTAGTCCTGGTTTAGGCCTGGTCCAGTCCTGGTTTAGGCCTGGTCCGGTCCTGGTGTAGTCCTGGTTTAGGCCCGGTCCAGTCCTGGTGTAGTCCTGGTTTAGGCCCGGTCCAGTCCTGGTGTAGTCCTGGTTTAGCCCTGGTCCAGTCCTGGTTTAGGCCCGGTCCAGTCCTGGTTTAGTCCTGGTTTAGGCCTGGTCCAGTCCTGATGTAGTCCTGGTTTAGGCCTGGTCCAGTCCTGGTGTAGTCCTGGTTTAGGCCCGGTCCAGTCCTGGTGTAGTCCTGGTTTAGGCCCGGTCCAGTCCTGGTGTAGTCCTGGTTTAGGCCCGGTCCAGTCCTGGTGTTAGTCCTGGTTTAGGCCCGGTCCAGTCCTGGTGTAGTCCTGGTTTAGGCCCTGGTCCAGTCCTGATGTAGTCCTGGTTTAGGCCCGGTCCAGTCCTGGTGTAGTCCTGGTTTAGGCCCGGTCCAGTCCTGGTGTAGTCCTGGTTTAGGCCCGGTCCAGTCCTGGTGTAGTCCTGGTTTAGGCCCGGTCCAGTCCTGGTGTAGTCCTGGTTTAGGCCCGGTCCAGTCCTGGTGTAGTCCTGGTTTAGGCCCGGTCCAGTCCTGGTGTAGTCCTGGTTTAGGCCCGGTCCAGTTCTGGTTTAGTCCTGGTTTAGTCCTGGTTTAGTCCTGGTTTAGGCCTGGTCCAGTTCTGGTTTAGTTCTGGTTCACGATCAGTCAACAATAAAATTTAAATAATTACAGAAGCCCTGAGAGGCAAGAGAGAGAGAGAAAAAAAGAGCCGGCAGGTCATTTGGGCTTTTTTTTTTTTTTTTTTTTCACCAACTCAAAAAAAACCAAACATTTTTTTTGAGTTGGTGGAAAAAAACAAAAACAAAAAAAACAAACACTTAGACATTAGAGCCCAAATGACCTGTCTGTTTTTTTTTGTTTTGTTTTTTTTTCCTCTTGCCTCTCAGGGCTTTCGTACCTCATTAATGTTCAGTTATGCTCAATATGATGCATCATTTGCCCCAGTGTCAGAAATTTAACTTGTACCCAATTTTAAAATGCAACAATACGAATTAAAAGAAAATCTGTGGAATATTTGCTCAATTGAACAAAATCTACCAGGTCGACCAAACCTCTTAAGTTCCATCCTAAAGACCATCCATAAGGCTCTGGCAGAACAATCTGTTTTTCTCAAATAACTAAAAAAAAAAAAAAAAAAAAAAAAAAAAATATATATATATATATATATATATATATATATATATATATATATATATATATATATATATATATATATATATATATAAATAACATTGCTTATTCAAGTCCTAAAGAAATTAAATTTTTCAAGTCCTGTTGCTGTATCTCAGAAACTAATGACGATAGAGACAGAAAACTGACACCAAATGATCCACAATGTCCATATTTATATTCAACTTCCATTGATACTTTGGGGCTAAATTAATTATTTTTGATGTTATTAAAGAAAAACAGATTTTTCAGCTCAGATTTAAAGCCTCCACAGGCGCTAAACTTCAGAGGCTCGGTGAACCCAGTAAACATCAATGAAATTTCATGAAATTTCTCAAGTGTAAAAATTGATACTAGGTACAGATTCATTTTCAAATGTTTCAAAAAGTTGGGCAAAAGATGCACCGACGCTCAAATCCACCTTTATTTTGTGATTTACGAATAACGTCTATTGAGGTTTGTGACTTTTAAAATAAAAAATGGGTCCCCAGAAAAAAAGTTTGAGAAACACAAGATTAAACCAACCAAAACTGAGTCTGTTTCCCACCTAAAAAGTTCCATAATGCGGCTTTAAAGCATCCCCTGCTTCACAGTCTCGTCCACATAATAAGATTTTGACAGATCTTTCCCAAGTGTTTCTGCTGAAATAAAGAAACGCCGTCAGCCGTCGTGACACTAATCCCTCGCTCACTTTTCTATAATAGTTTCCGAGCCTTAACTTTATTACTGTGAATTATCTCGGAGACTATATTGTGTGAAAAGCAGATCTTCCATTTGAACTTTAATCATATTTCCTCAGCGTGATCACTCTGTGCGCACGCCGTGATAAAGGTTTGATTAAACGCCTTTTTCTTCTCTCGCGGCGCTCGGAATAAACCTCCACGCAAAACACACTTAATACTCTGTCCTACTTCTCTAATTAAAGTATTTGAAAGTAAAGCCCGGCCTATTTATACCACCTTCACCACTATTAAACCTTATGCAGATAGAATATTAAATAGACATAATTACTCCTATTATCATATTGTGTTATGTATAATTACTCTGTTAATTAGCTGCTAATTGTTGTGTACCCATGTGTGCTAATGCTGTTTGTCTGTGAGATTAAGTTAGCCGTGCCACAGTAGACGATGGATGGAGCACAATTATTGGCGAAATGAAATGCCGTCCGGTTTTACATAAACAACATTTTCTTAGATTAAACTGTACTTAGTAGGTCCATTAAAACGACAACTCCAGAACAGAGCGCCGTGAAAGATCTCGCACGTATTCGAGGATAAACTTTGGCTGGGTTCAGACTGCAGCCTGAAGTGACCCAAATCCGATTTTTTGGCCCCTATGTTCCTGTATCTGATCTTTTAATGTCAGTCTGAACGACACAGATCTGATTTTTTTCAAATGTGACCCAGGACACTTGGATATGTGCTCCTGAAACTGATACATATCTGATCTTTTGACATGCGACTTCAGTGTGAACGATCAAAGTGCATTCCACCTACACGTTATCAACAAGCCACAAACGTCACTATTCTGCACTGAAGTAGGCGAAAATTGTTAATGAACTCTGTGTCACTGAAGTGAAGCACATCTCCACTCACCACTCTTGGCTCCGTCTCCACATCCACACGTTCCTTTCAACGGACGTCGCTGCCGCTGCCCCACAAAACACCACGACCAAAAACCTCGTCCTTCTCCTTCTCAATCTCCTCCTTAAAATAAGTAAGTTGTTCATGTTGTGGCTCCGGTACGAGAGGAACTTTAAAATCTCCAGGTGCTCGATGCTGCGTCCATGTTTGGACAACTTCCGTAAACACAGAGACGCTCGCTGCGGTTGACGTCGTCGTGTCTCCAGTGTCACATGTGGGACACTTTTGGGCCGTTTAATGTTCACACTGGAGTCACATACAAGTCACATTTAATTGGAAATGTGAACGACCTCGCAAAAACATCAGATTTCACCAAAAAAATCGGAATTGAGCGTTAAGCCCTGCAGTCTGAACGTAGCCCAAGTGAAATCCGTGTAACCATCATCTCGTAAACCCGTCACACAACCAATATAAACTGTATTTTTTTATTAAAAGTTCTGTTATTTATTTATGTACGCATTCATTTATACTTTTATCCTATCAGATATCGATCAATCCAACAATCAAACATAGAACTACAACAGTCAGAACTATGCACATGCGGGACATTTTTGGGCCGTTTAATGTTCACACTGGAGTCACATTCAAGTCACATTTAATTGGAAATGTGAACGACCTCGCAAAAACATCGGAATTGAGCGTTAAGCCCTGCAGTCTGAACGTAGACTTTGTTACGTTCTGTAGGATTTTTAAGATTACACATGCCAAAACTGTACAAGAAGCTTCAGAAAAGTTAACATCAGCCATGACTCATGTCCAAAAGTGGGTCAAGAACTCGACATAAAGAAAACTGTCTGCATGATGTTCAGCAAAAAAAACAACGCCTGAGCTACAGCGTCCAGGGTCTTTCTGGACGGGGTGGAACTCAGCCTCGTCAAAGAGTTTAAAGACCCGGGACTGACGTTGGACCCGACACTGACATTTAACAAACACATTAAGCGCCTCACAAAAACTGTTAATCTTAATTTAGTGAATTTTAGACAAGTAAGATCTTTTATGACTCTATATGCAGCACGAATTTTTTTACACTCTTGGCACGAAACTCAAACCCATCGACTTTTTAAAAAATCCATAAAAATATTGGACAAGAAACCATTCTCATTTCACCACTGCACTATTTTAGACAAGTATAATCTGCTTAATTTTTATAATTTTATTGGTTTTAAATATGGATGTTTTATCTATAAAGTTTTGCGTGGTCTTGCCCCGCCTCCGTTACAGGATTTTATTAAAGTAAAGATCGTGAGTGAGATGGGAACTAGGGCCACAGCCCGGAGGAACTGTGAGTCCCACACAGACGCTCCACATTCAGACAAAGTGTGTCTCAGTCAGAGGCACAAAACTTTGGAACAGTCTGTCTTTATCAATAAGAGAAACTCCAACACTTGCCACCTTCAAGTCCTACTGAAAAGAGTGGCTAAAGAAAAACAGACTTGTGGACACTTTTAGGGGACGACAGATGGACATGAGCGTTCTTTATGGAGTAAGAAAGCTGTCAAAAATATTCGTGCGCATAAAATAGAAATCCGTGCATATTTGACTGTAGTTGCACATAAAATAAATATTTGTAAACTCCCAAATGAGTCCAGTCGTACATAAAATATATTGTGTGTATTTTATCCATCAGAATACGAACTGAAAAGTTACGACGTCATGAATTATAATCACGAAATGAAAATTTACGATTACGCTTTCATCAGTACGAATACGAATTCACAGATGGAACTTTACTGTCAAAAATACGTCATCACTTCACAGACATTATCCATCGAGCAGAAGAAACATCGATCAAGATCAAGACTGTGCAGCTCAAGTTTGTAGCAGAGTAAAAACAGAGTAAAAACAGAGTAAAAGCACAAGAAGCTACAACAGAACAACAAGTGGGTTCATTAAAATCTATTGTAAAAATGTCTTGAATTCGGGAACCGAACGCTGCTGTATAATATTGTGTAGAAACACCTCCTTTGAACGGGAAATTGCACCTATATGTTAGAAAACATAGTGGAGCCAGTTGGTGAACATCTGACGTAACGTTATCCCAGGGCTAATTAACAAATATCAGGTTCTCTGTATGTTTAGATTAAAACATTCACGGCTACAGCCACAGCGAACATCAGTCAGTCTTCATCTCAGCTGCATTTCAGACAATGGGTTTTACATGAGTTATAATGGGTTATACATGAGTTATAATGGGTTATACATGAGTTATAATGGGTTATACATGAGTTTATATGTTATAGGTTATATATGTTAATGGGTTACATGAGTTATAATGGGTTATACATGAGTTATAATGGGTTATAATGAGCAAATCCATCCACGTCATGGTGACGTTAAACTTACCGGTAAATACTGTAAACATACCAAGGTGTTGCCTGTAAACAAGAACATTAATTGATGCTGGAAGCTGCATTAAACTGTAATGTGTAACATTTCATTAGCTGTGACGTCGTAACCAGGACAGTTTGGTCGTGTTTGGTGTAAAATGGGACATTTCAGCGTCCCGAGGAACTTTTGGTGGCATTTCATGCGAGAAATGCAGCTAATTTCTATTTTATGCGCACGAATATTTTTGACAGCTTTCTTACTCCATAGTTCTTGCTATAATCTGTCATATTTACACTGCAGTGTTGTGGATGTTCATTAATATGCACTGCCCCTATTAAATAAATAAATACATTTAGTGTCGTAACTTCTTTTCAGATTTGGCGTCTGTTTTATCAGTAAGAAATAGGGATGTAACAGTAACCGACTTATCGTGAGATCGTATCGTCAAAGTTCTCGCAATAATATCGTGGACCATCGCAATATATCGAATTACAAGTCTCTTTACTTAAATGAAGAGTTATGGTGCAGCAATAGATTAAAAAAAAAGAACACAGAGGGAACTACATAGACCATGATCCTTTGCTCCATTTCAGTGCAGACGACAAGACAGACAACACTTTTAAGTCTTCGCTCTTTGGGTTAAATCTTGTCAAATTTTAAGAGGAAAAAGTTGCATATTTGCCTTCACAAAATATCGCAGTAAATATCGTTTGGTGAGATGTATATCGTGAAAATATCATACGGAGAGATTTGGATATTGTTACGTTTCTAATCGTGAGCTTTCCCACGATATCGCAAAAAATACTTGCCGCGACGATATCGTATCGTGAGACTTGGATATCGTATCGTGAGACTTGGATATCGTATCGTGAGACTTGGATATCGTTACAAACCAAGTAAAAACGCTTCAAAATTCAGAAATAGTATTAGTCACTTTATCTGCTTCCTCCTGTCTTTTTGTTTTTTTAGTAGTGTTTTTGTGAAAGGAAAAACGTTAAAGTACTTCTTGTTGTTTATTTTCTGAACACAACGGTTACTGCAGGTTGTAAACATAGACTGTGTAAAGACGTGGACTGCGAGAGTGTGACTGTAGAGTTCTTCACACGCTGCTGTTCCGACGTGCCCCTGTTATTTAAACATTCACGTTTAATTGTTGAGTCGCGGCATAAACATTATTTTTCTCAAAATTGCATTTCCCCAAACTCCAAATGTGCAAACTAAATACTAAAACACACACACACACACAAACACACACACACTAAAACACACTAAACCTAAAACGTACACACACCACACACGGAACATGAAATGTACACAGACATTAATAATAAATAAAATAAACACTAAAATATACCAGCAGATAAACAAAGGACATTTATATTTCCAGCAAGAAAAGAAATTATTTAGCTATTTTATTATTATTTTTTTCGCTATAATGTTCGGCAGTATGGTATTAAATGGAGACCATCCATCCATTTTCTTCCACTTATCCGGGGCCAAGTTGCGGGGGCATCAGTCTAAGCAGGGACTCCCAGACTTCCTTCACCCCAGACACTTCCTCCAGCTCCTCCGGGGGGACCCTGAGGTGTTCCCAGGCCAGACCAGAGACATAGTCCCTCCAGCGTGTCCTGGGTCTTCCCCGGGGCCTCCTCCCGGTGGGACATGCCCGGAACACCTCCCGAGGGAGGCGCCCAGGAGGCTTCTGGAACAGATGCCCGAGCCTCAACTGCTCCTCTCGACGTGGAGGAGCAGCGGCTCTACTCCGAGCTTCCTCCCGTGTGACTGAGCTCCTCACCCTGTCTCTAAGGGAGCGCCCAGCCACCCTGCGGAGGAAACTCATTTCGACCGCTTGTATCTGCGATCTCGTCATTGTCATTACCCAGAGCTCATGAGCAGAGGTGAGGGGAGGAACATAGACTGACCAGGAAAATTGAGAACTTTGTCTTTCGGCTCGGCTTCCTCTTCACCACAACGGTCCGATACAGCGACCGCATCACTGCAGACGCTGCACCTGTCCACCTGTCAATCTCACGCTCCATCCTCCCCTCACTCGAGAACAAGACCCCGAGATACTTGAACTCCTCCACTTGAGACAATAAATGGAGACAAACAAGTCAAACCATTAAGCCACGTTACAGATCAGGGTTTTGAGCTTTACAAACATCTGTAACTGAATAAGTAAAGGATTCAAAAAAAAAAGTTTAAAGTCATATTGTGCAACAGTTGTGGTAATTTGAGAGAAACAGATGATCTTCTACTAGAAAAGTTACAGTCTGCACCTTTAAAAAATCTTTAAAATAAAGACAGAATAAAGAATAAAAATCCACATGTAGCGTGAGCTGCACAGACACAGACTGAGCCGCTCATTTTCACTCGTGCTAATGATGTGCTAACGATGCTAGTGCTAATGAGCGCTTTGTGTTTCTCTTGTGATGTTGTGCAGTGACGGGTGCAGAGGTGAAGGTGTGACAGAACGCCTCACGCTAAAGCTCACGCTGTAATGACACTGAATGTGGCAGAAACAAAACACTCAGAGGAGTTTTCTCAGTGGAGGTCAACCTGAGGGCAGTGAATAAGTGTTTTTGATCAGAGGACGAGAAAAGGACAGAAAGAGACGATGCCTCACGAATGAACCAGGCCGGTGCACTTCAGGGTTTGTCTTTTTAATACTGATGTAAATATGATGGAGACATTTGATCAAACATAGGTTTTACTTAAGTTTTTATTTATATTTATATAGTGTTTTTCACAGACATACGTCACAAAGACAGAGCATTATTCATTCACTCCACACCTCGTAGTGGTGAGATACTATTGTAGCCACAGCTGCCCTGGGGCAGACTGACAGAAGCGAGGCTGACAATCTGCATCTCTGACCACCAACACTCACACACACACACCACTTTCATACTAGACAATATGGGTGAAGTGACTTGCCTAAGGACACAACGACAGTTTTTGCAACTGGTGCCCTCCTGAGGCACCTGATTTTCCCAGTGTCTCCCATTCAAGTCCTGACCAAGTCCAGCCCTGCTGAGATCTGACGGGATCAGGCTTTGACAAGTATGGCCACAAATGACTATTATTACTACAACTTGTTATACTGTATGAAAAATCATAATAGTTTGACCCTAAACAATGTTATTCTTTTAAGAAAGGTTTAAAATAAAATACACAACACCTGACATGGATGGATCAGTCTCAGTTGTTACTGATGGTGAGAGCTGTGATGAAGAATCCTCAAATGTACTACTTCATATGTACATATGTACAACACCGACTACTAGTATTTGTACTGCACAGTACTCTGACTGTTGAGAGTCTTGGGTTAAATTCCTAGATGATGTGACCTCTTGTTTGTCCTGGCTGTATATTAGTATATTTTTCACCTCCAGGTGCTTTTCTCAAGAGGACAGAGTCCAGTCTTATTTCTTTACACTCGACCAGATGGGGTCTGTTTGTGAGTTTGTTTCTCTCTGTGTCTGGACGGCTCTCTGCTTTCTTCATCTACATTCAACACAAACAATAGGTCCAGTTCTTCAGCTACAGCAGCTCTGACCATAAACTTTATAAAGAAGCGAACTAAGCGAGTGTGACGTCACCCACAGAGTTCAGCGCCACTCAAATGAAGCTCACGATGCTCACGATGCTCACGATGCTCACGATGCTCACGATGCTCACTGCTCACTGTTATGGAGCGAATCTGGAGCGAGGTTCTATATTTCGAATAGGATTTTTTTGACTGACAAAAAAAAAAAGAAAACAGGATCATGTAGAGCGGATTAATACAAACAGTTTAAGACCAAAATGACAAGGCTCACAGCAGCAGATACAGAGACAGAGAGACGACAATATTCTAATGTAAGTCAATGGGAGCCAGAGTCAGAAAGAGCCGGAAAAGCCACTATACCAGGGGTGTCAAACTCATTTTGGTCCGGGGGCTTTATCCAACCTACTTTGATCAGAAAACTCATGACATACAAACCCGAAAAATAACAATAAGTTCAAATATTAGTGCAGAGAAACACAAATCTATTACAGAAATCTTTTTTAACTGATGAACTTTTTCTTTTACAAAATATTATAATATTATGAACAACCTGAAACTAAGAAAAATGCAATTTAAACAACATTTTTTTAGCATGAACTTGTATGTAAATAGGAATGAGTCAATTTTTGTTGTAAAATCCTGCACTCGGCTCCACTTTTCTCATGTTGGACATTTTTCTGATGAGGGTGTCACGGTCAACAGTCAAAACGATCGTCCTTTAAGAGCGTTTGGAAAGAGACAAGTCTTCATTTGTGCTGCTCTGGTGGGAGGGGCCACGTACAGAGACGCTGGAGACGCTGCTGTGATAAACACCGCAGAAAATTACCAATATTTTAACAGAAAATATCATTAAAATATTTGAGTAGAAAATCAGCCGAGGGCCAGATTAAAGGTCTTGGAGGGCCGGATCTGGTCCCCGGGCCGTATGTTTGACACCCCCGGTCTAGAGGCTGCACTGAGCTCACTGCGTTGAAGGACGGGTCAAATCCTTCGTACATTTATCTACTTTGCATCTAATCTTACATGATACTGAGCGTTTGCCTCGGCAGTACTGAAGGTCAAATAAGTATGACAGGATTAATTTGGTCAAGAACTACCAAACCACATATTCTCTACTCACGTGTATCTTGTCCCCTCAGGTTCTCCGTACCGGGACAAGATGACCATCGCCATCTTGCAGCTGCAGGAGGAGGGGAAGCTGCACATGATGAAGGAGAAGTGGTGGAGAGGGAACGGTTGTCCAGAGGAGGAGAGCAAAGAGGCCAGCGCTTTGGGCGTGCAGAACATCGGCGGCATCTTCATCGTGCTGGCGGCCGGTCTGGTGCTGTCCGTGTTCGTGGCGGTCGGGGAGTTTCTGTACAAATCCAAACAGAACGCACAACTAGAGAAGGTAAGAAGACCTGCCTCTGCTCAGCAACATGAAACCACAACAGGGGATGGAACAATATCTGACAATATCCTAAAAATATATCACGCAAAATGTCTCTAAAGTCTTATTGTGGACGTAAAGAACACATATGATGCTTTCGTGTCACCATAATTCGCTTTTAAACATGTTTTTGGTCACTTTTGGGACAAGTATTTCACATTTTCTAATTTAAAATAATGAAAATAGCTAATCATAATAATAAATAATCATAAAATACACAAATATAGTCTGTATCCTTTTCTATGGTCTGGATTTTTACCTATGACGCAACAATCTTGGCAAATTTGAGTATTTTTGATAGTTTAGAGAAAACAAATTTGCAACGAACAAGCATGAATGAAGCAAAATATAACTCCAGGTATGTTGCGTAATATGTGTTCTTTAAGTAAAGTTAAAGGTGCACTGCGGAACTTTTCTAGAGGAGGGTCCGTCACCTGCTCGTATCCATGGAGATGTTATTGTTTCGCCTGGAATGTCCCATGATTGTATGAGATTAAACGTATCTCTGCAGCGTTTATTCATTCCAGTTGTTTCTCTGTCTGTGAGCAGGCTCGCCTCTCCACAGATCTGACCTGTAATGCAGATTATAGTTGTCTCCCTTGAGATAAACAGGTTTAATCTCTACTGTGGAACATTCTCGACAAAAAAAAAACAAAACATCTTCATGAAGACAAGCAGGATCCTCCAGCAGAAGAAATTGCGCAGTGCAGCTTTACGTTACAGGTTGTGTTCATGTTGTAACATTTTCATGGGTCCAAAGTTTAAGTTGAGCTGGAACAAAAATCAGAATGTGACGATAAAAAAGAGATTTAAAGATGTTGGATGATTTTCACAAATGTTGTCAAGACCAAACAGCTAAAACTAACAAACTTGAGTATTTTAGGCTGCGTTCACACTTGTATTTAGTCCTGGTTTTAGTCCTAATCTAGACTCAGTTTGGTCCTGGCTTTAGTCCTAATCTAGACTCAGTTTGGTCCTGGCTTTAGTCCTAATCTAGACTCAGTTTGGTCCTGGTTTTAGTCCTTTAGTCTAGACTCAGTTTTGGTCCTGGCTTTAGTCCTTTAGTCTAGACTCAGTTTGGTCCTGGCTTTAGTCCTTTAGTCTAGACTCAGTTTGGTCCTGGCTTTAGTCCTAATCTAGACTCAGTTTGGTCCTGGATTTAGTCCTAATCTAGACTCAGTTTGGTCCTGGTTTTAGTCCTTTAGTCTAGACTCAGTTTGGTCCTGGTTTTAGTCCTAATCTAGACTCAGTTTGGTCCTGGCTTTAGTCCTTTAGTCTAGACTCAGTTTGGTCCTGGTTTTAGTCCTAATCTAGACTCAGTTTGGTCCTGGCTTTAGTCCTTTAGTCTAGACTCAGTTTGGTCCTGGCTTTAGTCCTTTAGTCTAGACTCAGTTTGGTCCTGGCTTTAGTCCTTTAGTCTAGACTCAGTTTGGTCCTGGCTTTAGTCCTTTAGTCTAGACTCAGTTTGGTCCTGGCTTTAGTCCTTTAGTCTAGACTCAGTTTGGTCCTGGCTTTAGTCCTTTAGTCTAGACTCAGTTTGGTCCTGGTTTTAGTCCTAATCTAGACTCAGTTTGGTCCTGGCTTTAGTCCTAATCTAGACTCAGGTTGGTCCTGGCTTTAGTCCTAATCTAGACTCAGTTTGGTTCTGGCTTTAGTCCTAATCTAGACTCAGTTTGGTCCTGGTTTTTGTCCTTTAGTCTAGACTCAGTTTGGTCCTGGCTTTAGTCCTAATCTAGACTCAGTTTGGTCCTGGTCTTGTCTTGATCTAGTCCTTGTTTAGTTCTAGGTTTAGTCCCAGTTTAGTCCCAGTTTTAAGATGTGTATGTAGATGTAAATGTGAGAAAAATGACTTCTACGTGTCTTTTTTGTCAAGACAAAATTATAATAGGTAAGGTTCCCAAAATGTGACAACTAATTGCTATAATGAAGAAATATTTGAGCTCAAAATGGACCTTTAACCCTTATTTTGGCAGTTCCTGTACTCGGGAACTGTTGGTGGACAGATATAAGGAAGTGTCCACCAGCGTCTGACCAGAACTGAAGAAGCAACTTGGATGATCTTCAACCAAACTAACTTTTAAACTGAATTTTCTCCTCACCGCCTTTACATATGCTTGAATTTGATCATTAGAAAGCGCATTCAGCTCACAATTGTCATTATTAAACCAAAACAAAACACACTACGATCATGTCCAACATAAAAACGCAGCTTTACGCCTCTTTTCAGCCTCGTTTTTACTTCAGAAACCTTAAAAAACTCAAAAGCATGAACACAACCTTAACTAAATTCAGAGAAAACCTCAAGGACCATGATCCTTTGCTCTGTTTTAGTTCTAATACGAAACAAAAATACCTTCGACATTGGTTCACTGGGACATTTTTAGAGATACAGATGATATTTTTGGCTGAAGTGGACCCATATAAACATAAATACTTCTACTTCTTCAAATACTTGGATATTGTTACATCCCCTTCCACGACGCATTGCATGATAGCAGAATTTCTTACCACTTTTGAACGCCATGGAACCACGATTTCATGGCTTAACGAAGCTGCTAAGAGACGCCAAAATTTTCAGTCAATCAATACAAATGCTGTGCTATTTGCAGTTCAATTAAGTCAGATCTTTTGGTTTTTATCACTTAGGCCCAATGGCGACAACAGCGAGATAAGAAACGTGAGGAATTCTGCTGTCACCATGGAACCAAGCTAGACTTTAACCACCATCTCAAATGACAAGCAAGAGACTAACCGTTTTCTATTGTACAAAAACTGACCTGGGAACACTTAAAAAACAGACTTAAAAGATTTGATTTGGCGAGAAGAGCCCCACCTTTACTGCCACGGTTTTGCATTGGCGCATGGTGATCACAACCGCACCCACCTCCTCCTCCTGCTCCTACAGCCATCCCACTCTGCAGCCTGCCCCATCCGCTTGCACCTGGTTTTGTCTTTTTATATATTTTTATTTTTACTCCTCCTCCTCCGCAAAATTCTCATCACTTTGGGGAATATTTTAATAACCTTATGTCAATGCCAAGCCAGTAAACATCGGTGATTTCCTGTCACAAACGCCTGCGCAATGGAGAGCTGTCGGACTTCAGCCGCGTCTGTTAGAATGTACGTCGCAATTCGGAAAATATTTTAGTACGACCAAAGAAAAGTCTATTTTCTAACGCAGATCTGTGGAGTTATTCATGTGTAAATACGAAATATGCGAAGCTGCAAGGTCAGTGTAGCGAAGAAATACTGTACGTGATATTTAAAAAGAAAAAAATACTTGACTTTTTCCGCGTAAATAGAAAATGTTATTTGTTATTTACCTCATACATCGGGATCATAGTTCTGACTGTTGTAGTTCTATGTTTGATTGTTGGATTGATCAATATCTGATAGGATAAAAGTATAAATGAATGCGTACATAAATAAATAACAGAACTTTTAATTAAAAAATACAGTTTATATTGGTTGTGTGACGGGTTTACGAGATGATGGTTACACGGATTTCACTTGGGCTACGTTCAGACTGCAGGGCTTAACGCTCAATTCGGATTTTTTTGGTGACATCTGATGTTTTTGCGAGGTCGTTCACATTTCCAATTAAATGCGATTTGTATGTGACTCCAGTGTGAACATTAAACGGCCCGAAAGTGTCCCGCATGTGACACTGGAGACACGACGACGTCAACCGCAGCGAGCGTCTCTGTGTTTACGGAAGTTGTCCAAACATGGACGCGAGCATTGAGCACCTGGAGATTGTAAAGTTCCTCTCGTACCGGAGCCAGAACATGAACAACTTATTTGTTTTAAGGAGGAGATTGAGAAGGAGAAGGACGAGGTTTTTGGCCGTGGCGTTTTGTGGATGCAGAGACGTAGTCAAGAGTGGTGAGATAGTGATTTGCTGCGTTTCAGTGACACGGAGTTCATTAAAAATTTTCTTAAATTTGCTTAAATTTGCCACCTACTTCAGCGCAGAATAGTGACGTTTGTGGCTTGTTGATAACGTGTAGGTGGATGAATGCGCTTTGGTCGTTCACACTGAAGTCGCATGTCAAAAGATCGGATATGTATCGGTTTTAGGAGCACATATCCAAGTGTCCTGGGTCACATTTGAAAAAATCTGATCTGTCATTAAAAGATCAGATACAGGTCACATAGGGGCCAAAACATCGGATTTGGGTCACTTCAGGCTGCAGTCTGAACGTAGCCTTAGAAAGGTTGTGAATTATACATGATTTGTCTTCATGAAGTACTTTTGGGGACTGAACACGCAGGATTACCCAGATATTTGCCCAAGTATAGACCCTTCCAGGAGTCACATGTTTAGAACAGATCTGCACACAGCCTGGGCTTGTCTATTTTTATATATATATTTTTATTAATTTTGATTAATTTTGTGAAGTTTTAAGATGCCATATAGTGACAAATACAACAAACACAAAAAATAATGATACAAACTGCCACAAAATATAAATAAATGAATACAGACTGACACATGTGTTTGTTTGCACATATCAGACATCTGTAGAGCTATAGGTAAATTGATACCCCGGGTGACCATCGATACCAAAACCTAGGGCTGTAACGGTGCACAAAAATCACTGTTCAGTCTGTACCTTGTTTTTTATTTTCAGTACAGTATGGGGGAAAAAAAATCAAAACCATTTGCTTGTTGTTTATTTGTGCTTTTATTAAACCAACAGTTTGTTTTAACATTATACAAACGGGAAAATAAAATAAATGCAAAGTGCTGCTTGGTAATACTAATAAGATAAATAAAATATTCTCAAATAAGCAACAAATGTATGAAATATTATAAAAAATAAATTCCTTGTAAACAGTGAACAAAACCTTTCAAAATGTAAAGTGCAGCAGTAACAGTTCCAGCATCAAGGTTTACTCAGTCTTCATATTTTTGGACTGAAAAAACAACTTTTCCACATCGTCTGCGGTAAGTGCAGATCTGCTGCGGTTATAACATCCCCAGCGGCTGAAAATACACTTTCGCTGGGGACAGAAAACGCAGGTAAAGGGGGTTGTGGGGGGTGGAGATTTCTTGCTGGCAAAAGGTGAAAAGTGAGGACCGAAGTTTTGCGAGGATTCACTTGGATAGTCAAGGCGGGGGCAGTTGTACTTAAGGCGGCTGCTCTAACTAACTGCCACCACAATCACGGACAAGTTTCCTCGTGAATATTAAAGAGCCGAGCCTTCGTGGAGCTGCGCATGTAGTGGCAAAAATGTAAACACACACAAATTGCGCGACTTCACTCAGACCGAACGTCCGTACCGAAAAGGTTCAGCACGAATCCATGAACTGTTACATCCGTATTAAAACCTGTATTAAAAATGTGCACTGTCTGGGAACTGTCTTTAACTTTCTATCTTGTTCAATTTAACTGGACACAAAAACAGGAATTCTGACGTTTGTAGACAGCGCAGACAAATGATTTGGCATCGAGTAATACTTTCAGCTCCAGACTTTAAATGTCACTAATGTATGTAGGATTTGTGGAGCTTGACGAAACAGAACTAAGATTTTACTGTCAAACATTTGTGACACTGTGTTTTTGGTGCATTATTGTCCAGCGTAACATTCGATTTAATGTTTATGTGGTTGTTAGCGTGTGTTCTAATCACAAATTTTAATAATCTACACAAAACTATAACACAGTTGTGCAATCGAGTGGTCGTCAGTCATCGAAACAGTCCTGGGCTGTGTCCACATGTCCACACTAGTCCCTATTTAGGGATCACGCCGTTTTCAGGAGTGTCCGAATGTCCAGTTGGTGAAAAAGTAGTGCGCTCAAAATTTCCCACAATGGACCTTGAAAAGTAGTGGGCATCGGTTTATCAGTTTATGGCTCTGTTGATCCCTGATTCTGAATAAAACTCTCTTAAATATAAACCGTTATCGTGTAAAAGTGCAAGCGCCGGCCACTTACACGAAGAGCAATCGTTTCCACATCTCAGACAAAAAGAAAATAATCCAGTCTGTTTACGTGAAATCCAGCGTGAAAGAAATGTGTATGATTATTATTAGTCCATTAACACTCGTGTGTCAGTTTGATCTGATCGAGTTTAGAGCACTTTTTTTCATCCAGAGCCAGAGTCACGTGACCCAAATGTAGCGCGCTTTATGTCTGAATCTCTGTGTGAATGAGTGCGCTGTAGAGGGCGCTAAAGAGTACGGCCTATGTAGTGAGTGAGGGGTTAGGGACTAGGGTGACCAGAATTTAAAAATAAACAAAACTGGAACATCTCCGTTTTTTTTTTTTGATAATTGGTAATAATAAAATCCTGAATCGAGTGTGTAATAAAGGAAAATTGTCACACTCAGACCATTCATGACTAACATGTGAGTCAATATCTTCTCATTTTCTTCATGTTTTGGTCATTTTTTAGCAGCTTTTCTGTATTTTATCTGAACAAATGACAATGTAAGCCTCTCTTTACTGTTGGCAGGGATCAAACTGGTCAAAAATAGGGACACTTCGGACATTTCTTGTGCAAAACTTGGACAAATTAATGGTTTTTGACAAATCCGCCAGGACAGGGGACACAGAACTCAAAACTGGGACTGTCCCGGATAAACAGGGACGTCTGGTCACTCTGGACATTCGGACTCAGCCCTGTTGTTTTTTTAGAAAGCAGGTGATCTGTTACAAACACTGGAAGGGTCTATGGCAACACAAAGACGTCATTTTAAGCGACAAAAAAGCCACTTTCCTCTGGCGTGGGAGCTCACAGTTGAGTTTACGCGGGTGTAAATATATTTGTAATATGAGTCCATTCTAAAGCATTTAACCTCCACTGCACTCTGTTCTCAACTATACAGTGTGTAATAAATTATTCAACCTCTCCTGGTGCTACTTAGATGTTATTTACACTCTAGCCTACCTCGATTATATTAAGGAAGCCATTTTGAAATTACAAATCTTTGGAGTTAAAACGTTGCTCATCCACTTGACCATGTAACAGAAGCACATGTTCATAATCACGTTGTATATCACATCTGCAAGTATTTATTTATTTTGTTCAATAAACGTGCACTATGTCATTTTTCTGCTAATCTCCGTGGTGATGTTGTTCCTTTACCTGCAATGTTCCACAGTATGGCGTTGTTTTTATTGCTCAAAAACACCTTAAACCCGGTGGCGAAACGTGGACCCAGACCCTGGACTTTCACTAAGACCAACTGCTGGAAATCATGACATTATTTTATTTTAAAAAAACTAAATGAAGCGAATCAGACATTTACTTAATTCATATATTTGTTTAAAAATGATTAGTTATTGTTCAACAACTACTACAACTCCGGTTCTCGGGTCTTTCTCTTTCTTCTCCTTCTTACAGACGCGCCCTAGACGTCCAAATCGAGGCGTCCGTCGTGTTTTTCTCGCTTATATTTGCGATCACAGGGTATTCACGAAGGCCCGGGAGATGCCGTGATATGATCCCGCCCATAACTCAGTGAAATATGATTGGCTAAGACAAATGTCAATCTCAAACTCATACCCACATTGATTTGAAATGGCCTTCGAAGCCACCGAAGTCCCCGCAGCTGTTTCTTTAGTTCAGCGCTGCCGGGGGAGTCACTGATTTACCCAGATACCACTGGAAGAAAAACTGTGATTGGTCCATTTCCATTCCATCATATTAACCCTTTGTTTCCCAAGAAATATTAGTCCAAGTTTATTCTAATGATCCTGAAAGTATTACTAGTGTAGTGTTTATTACTCTTTCATAATTTTTTCTTGGGCCTTCCTCTCTCCTTAAACCTCATGCTTTTCACTGTGAGCTGGGTCACCTCTCCACAGATCTGACCTTTAACTTGACCTGGTAGCCCAACCTGCTTGTCTCCATGGAGATACAGCTGTTCCTCGTTTATCGTGGGTGTTACGTTCTAAAAATATAGGTGAAATATGCAAAGTAATCAACTTTATATTTACAATTATTATATCTGTTTTAAGTCTGTGAAACCCCTCACCACACACTTCATACACTTTTCTCACACAGGACAGTTACCACTCTTTTTACATCCTTCTTGAAACTTGTTGCTGCTGTCGTCCTTTTGTTATTTTCCTCCTTCTTTATGTAACAAACTGAAGATTAATTTATTCCATAATGGAGCCCTACAGCACAACCTGCATGGGTTGATTTTTTGGAGTCCAGCACCCGCGCTGCACAGCACCGTATCTGCCCGTTAACCTGAGATTATATCAAACTTTGGAGCTGCATATGCCACAGACTGAACCAAGACTAACCTAGGACTGATTCCAGGACTAAAACAGGACTAAACTAGAACTGAATCAGGACTCACTGTCGGGACGGGCTTGGAAGTGACCGCAGGAGAAAAGGCCGTCGCAGAGCTCCGCACCTCACGGAGGTAAACACAGCCCTCGCCTGACACTCTGCTCCGTAGGCTCGGGTTCACTCTCTCTTAAGTCCAAGATTAGTCCTGGTTTGGTTCTGGTATAGTTTTGTCGTAGTCGTGGTTTAGTCCTGACCCTCCCACATACCCGCCCGTAAAATTCCAGAACGTTAAAACCCGCCTGTTTTAGCAACTATTTGCCTGTACCCGACCCGGGGCAGGACTCTGCCACAGCCGCGTAACTTCTAACTTCCTTCAACGTGTCCAGAAGTCCAACTTTTTGTTTGTGCGATGGTTTGCGTCTTCCTCGGTCTTTTAGGTGCGATCGCGGGAGCCTTCGTCGGTGCAGAACTTTTCGTCGACGTTGCGGGTTTTGTCAAGAAAAAGAAAACTCGCAAACATACAGCACTTCAGGATCACACTGATAGAGATCGAACATTCATGTAAACTTGTCAAACTGAGCACATTCTGTACTGCACAGGAGACACGGCACAGGGGAGATTGACTGACAGTGGTCTACAGCCAATCAGGACGCAGGGGGAGGAACAGAATGCGCATCCATACACTGTAAAAAAAACAAAAAACAACAACAACAAAAAAAAACATGCAAAATTGCTCTAAAAAAATCAGCGAGACCGCGAAATGTGAACCGCGATATATATCGAGGGACGACTGCAGATACATTAAATATCGTACTGTGGAACATTCAAGACAAAGCAAGAACGTCTCCATGGAAACAAGCACTAGCCCTTCAAACTGAAATTTTACGCAGTGTACCTTTATTATTTTTTATTTACCCGTATTCAGTATTGCCAACAGTAATTCCACTCCTAACGTACTACTAAAATACATTTCGCTGTAGCACACACCGCACCATTGATATTTTGCTTATTTAAAGTACATTGCGCGATCTTTAAAAACCGCCCCGCTCATCTGAACTCTCATCGACCCGACGTACATCTCGGTATTTCTCGCTCGCAGCTACAGCTCGTGTTCGAAATCCACTCTGCATCCTCCAGGCGTCTGACCGGTTGACCTATTTTCAATACAGAGAATTGGTATAGACTGAAGGACGGCGGTGTGTCTTTTAAAACAGTCCCCGGTGGGTTTGGTACGTGGGTTTTTCAGCTGTTTATCCAGATGGACGTCATTAGGACCTTCCTTTTACATCTCATTGTATCGAGTGTATTGACAGGGGCCAGTGTTTTCCGATGGCCCCTAATGACCCTGTACTTAAGAGTGGGCTCACATCTCCGATAAGGCGGAAAAATACTCAGGGTAACGGCGAGATACGGCAGCGCTCACTGTTGGGCGAGTTACGTCCAAACTGTAATGTGGTATTTATTTATTTTACGTGTTACTGGCATTTTAAAGTGATTTGTAATATTACTGTATTTAAAATTGTGTTATGTTTAAGTTACTCTCACCAAAATAACTGTGAAGATGCCGAACTTTTGCGCCGAATATGGACTAAACCAGGACTAAACCAGGGCTGAACCAGGGCTGAACCAGGACTAAACCAGGACTGAACCAGGACTGAACCAGGAGGACCAAACCAGGACTAAACCAGGACTAACCAGGACTGAAACCAGGACTGAACCAGGACTGAACCAGGACTGAACCAGGGCTGAACCAGGACTAAACCAGGACAAAAACGCAGACTGAACCAGGAGGACCGAACCAGGACTAAAACAGGACTAAACCGAGGACTGAACCAGGACTAAACCAGGACTGAACCAGGACTAAACCAGGACTGAACCAAGGACTGAACCAGGACTGAACCAGGACTAAACCAGGAACTGAACCAGGACTGAACCAGGACTAAACCAGGACTAAACCAGGACTGAACCAGGAGGACTAAACCAGGACTAAACCAGGACTAAAACCAGGACTGAACCAGGACTAACCAGGACTAAACCAGACTAAAACCAGGAGGACTGAACCAGGACTAAACCAGGACTAAACCAGGACTAACCAGACTAAACAGGACTAAACCAGGACTAACCAGGACTAAAACCAGGACTAAACCAGGACTGAACCAGGACTAAAACCAGGACTGAACCAGGACTAAACCAGGACTAAAACCAGGACTGAACCAGGACTAAACCAGGACTGAACCAGGACTAAAACCAGGACTAAACCAGGACTGAACCAGGACTGAACCAGGACTAAACCAGAACTGAACCAGACTGAATCAGGTCTAAACCAGGACTAAACTAGGATTAAACCAGGACTAAACCAGGACTGAACCAAAACTGAACCAGGACATGAACCAGGACTAAACCAGAAATAAAAACAGAACTGAAAACAAGAATCAGAGTACTTTCAGTGTAGTTAGCTCCTCCTCAGGTCAGATCTGTGGAGAGGCGACCCTGCACTGTCAGAACGCCTGTTTTTTCTAGGTATTTTTGAGCTATAATGCCACCTGTAATTAATTAAATGTAAAGTAGAGCTGTTTAATGTCATACGGTGGAACATTCCAGGTGGAGCAATGACATCTCCGTAGAAACAAGCACGTCAGAGTCCTGCACCGGCGAGGTACCTGCGAATAGTTGCTTGAAACGGGTTGTAACATTCTGGAATTATTCGGGCGGGTATGGTGAACCGAATGAATGATGGACAGGGAGAAAAATACTTGTCCAGGACATATCCAGTAATACGTCCAGAACGTCCGTTGCTCTGGAAGCAAGTGATATTTCACCTTTGTTTCCCGGAATGATGGATCAGGCTGAGAGAGACTTTAGTGTATTTATTACAAAAAAAATCAGCTCGAATCCGTGTATCATTCGTTCATTCGTTTTTCAATATAAAACCAAAAATAAGAAAACGAAAAAACAACAGTTTTCTTCGTTATTTGTCTCCAAAACCAAAATGAAAAAACAGATAACGATTCGTTTTTTTCAGTTTTCAATTTTGTGTTTAAATGAAGAATGGAAAAAACGGATAACGGCCCGAAAAACGAATGAACGAATGATACACGGATTAGCTCAGCTGCTGCGCTCCTGGTTTATTCCTGGTTTAGTCCTGGTATAGTCTTGTTTTAGTCCTGGTTTAGTCCTGGTTCAGTCCTGGTTTCAGTCCTGGTTCAGTCCCTGTTTCAGTCCTGGTTTAAGTCCTGGTTCAGTCCTGGTTCAGTCCTGGTTCAGTCCTGTTTAGTTGGTTTAGTCCTGGTTTAGACCTGGTTTAGATCTGGTTAAGTCCTGGAGATCGGCTCTGCGGGCGCAGTGTGTTTATGTTTATAATCCGCCAATGACACGGTGTAAATTCAGTCCTGGATTAGTCCTGGGTCAGTCCTGGTTAAACCCTGGTCCAGTCCTGATGTAGTCCTGGCGATCGACTCTGCGGTTTACAGCATGAATATATTTATACTCTGCTAATGACACGACATAGGTTTAGTCCTTGTTTAGTTCTGGTTTAGTTCTGGTCTACTCTCGGATTAAGAGGCGAGTGTAGGTCTCCAAAAAATGGACCCGTACAGGACTCTGAGGCACGTGACGGACTCCCAACCAAAAAGTTACACTGCTTTTTTACCCTTTCGCAGCACTTTTCCTCATGCACGTCTAAGTCTGTTGCAGTTTCGAACGTCTGCATCCGAATAAATGTCACAAATGCAACTTTTATTATCGATTATTTTGGTTCACTGTCCTACTAAAACTCCAACGTACGTCCTGAACTCTTGCTCAACAGCACACAAATAGCCATACACTTATTAGTCTGCAAATGCGGTGTGAAAAGATAATGACTTTGAACTTGAAACGCCGTGAATACTACCATTATGTCTAATTACGAGTTCCCGTACAGCTCCTCCATTAGCGCAGGCTGCTCGGCGAGTCTGCGTTCGCTCTCCGGCACACGGTAAAAACACGCTCTGCCCGAAGGCTTGATTCTGAATTAGGATTTGATTTATCCGCTCCTGAATGAGAAACACATCGCGGCGCCGTAATAATAGAAACAGCCTCGGATCCCACCACCAGGAAAAAAACAAAAACAGGATAAATAAAGATGTAAGCCGGGCCGGGGGGCAGGTTAAAGGCGCCGTGAGAGATCTGTGGCTGTACAGTTTGCAAAGAAGATTGTGGCTTTGAAATGAACACAAACACGGACGTATATAGAACGCTGAAGTAGAGCCGGGCAAAAGAATCCGTGTGTCATTCGTTCATTCGTTTTTCAATATAAAACCAAAAATAAGAAAACGAAAAAACAACAGTTTTCTTCATTATTTGTCTCCAAAACCAAAATGAAAAAAAACGGTTCGTTTTTTTCATTTTAGTGTTTAAATGAAGAATGGAAAAACGGATAACGGTTCGTTTTTTTCAGTTTTCGATTTAGTGTTTAAATGAAGAATGGAAAAAACGGATAACGGTTCGTTTTTTCAGTTTTCGATTTAGTGTTTAAATGAAGAATGGAAAAAACGGATAACGGCCGTTTCCCGTTTACGTGATGTCTGTGACTGAGATGCCGAACTTTTGCACCGCATACGGACTGAACCAGGACTGATCCAGGTCCGAGACCAGACCGGGACCAGAGCGGGACTGAGACTGAGACCGGGACCAGAGCGGGACTGAGACCGGGACCAGACCGGAACCAGAGCGGGACTGAGACCGGGACCAGACCGGGACCAGACCAGAGCGGGACTGAGCCCGGACCAGACCGGGACTGAGACCGGGATCAGAGCGGGACTGAGTCTCAGTAGCACTCTGCCCGGTCTGGTCCCGGTCTCAGTCCCGCTCTGGTCCGGTCTGGTCCCGGACCTGGTCCATCTGAACCAAAAGCTCTTAGTTCGGTTCGTTTTCGTTGGGGTGAAAGCTCGGAGTCCGGTCTGGTCCCGGTCTCCCGGTCTGGTCCCGGTCTCAGTCCCGCTCTGGTCCCGGTCTGGTCCCGGTCTCAGTCCCGCTCTGGTCTGGTCCGGTCTCAGTCCGCTCTGGTCCCGGTCTCAGTCCCGCTCTGGTCTCTGGTCTCTGGTCCCGGTCTCAGTCCCGCTCTGGTCCCTCTGGTCCCGTCTCAGTCCCGCTCTGGTCCCGGTCTCAGTCCCGCTCTGGTCCCGCTCTGGTCTCGGTCTCGGTCTCGGTCTGGTCTCGGACCTGGATCAGTCCTGGTTCAGTCCGTACGCGGTGCAAAAGTTCCGGCATCAGTCACTGAAGTCACGTAAACGGGAAACGGCCGTTATCCGTTTTTTCCATTCTTCATTTAAACACAAAATCGAAAACTGAAAAAACGAATCCGTTATCCGTTTTTTCATTTTGGTTTTGGAGACAAATAACGAAGAAAACTGTTGTTTTTTCGTTTTCTTATTTTTGGTTTTATATTGAAAAACGAATGAACGAATGATACACGGATTCAAAAGGAATTGTTTTATTATTTTTTACGCCTTTGCTTTTAATTCTTCAGACGACGATAATGAAGTCGTGGTTTTGGAATCCAGCGCAAATTCGATAAAACGTGCTCGTACTTGTGTGAAGTTTAAAGGTGCGATGTGTAACGTTTCTGGTGAAAGGTTTATTCAGAATGCGCTTGTCTCCATGGAGATGTTATTGAGTGTGTTTACGTGCGCATCAGTATCCCGGGAGTTTTGAGGATCCTGATTTTGTAAGTGTCCGTGTAGAAGCAATATTTTGATTTCAGTTTCCTGGTTACGAGAAACCGGGATAATCTCACGAGGTTTTTTCACTATTAGGCTCCTTTTTCAGATCTAGAGTTTGTTTTCATACCTGACAACTTCGACTGCTACTAGTGATGAGTAATACAGTTACTTTTCAGTTGAAATTAAGTTACAGTTACTGTTGATTACACAGAGGTATTTTCCTGTTTTCACATTTTGAGCTATGTCCTTTTTTTTTTTTTTTTTTTTTGTAATTCCACTCATTGCCAGAAACTAAACCAGGTCCAAACAAGGTCTAAACAAGGTCTAAACAAGGTCTAAACCAGGTCTAAACGAGGTCTAAACCAGGTCTAAACCAGGTCTAAACCAGGTCTAAACCAGGTCTAAACAAGGTCTAAACAAGGTCTAAACCAGGTCTAAACAAGGTCTAAACAAGGTCTAAACAAGGTCTAAACCAGGTCTAAACAAGGTCTAAACCAGGTCTAAACAAGGTCTAAACCAGGTCTAAACCAGGTCTACACCAGATCTAAAACCAGGTCTAAACCAGGTCTACACCAGATCTAAAACAAGGTCTAAACAAGGTCTAAAACCAGGTCTAAACAAGGTCTAAACCAGGTCTAAACAAGGTCTAAACTAGGTCTAAACCAGGTCTAAACAAGGTCTAAACCAGGTCTAAACCAGGTCTACACCAGATCTAAAACCAGGTCTAAACCAGGTCTAAACAAGGTCTAAACCAGGTCTAAACAAGGTCTAAACCAGGTCTAAACAAGGTCTAAACTAGGTCTAAACCAGGTCTAAAACTAAAACCAGGTCTAAACCAGGTCTACACCAGATCTAAAACCAGGTCTAAACCAGGTCTAAACCAGGTCTAAACCAGGTCTAAAACCAGGTCTAAACCAGGTCTAAACCCAGGTCTAAACCCAAACCAGGTCTAAACTAGGTCTAAACCAGGTCTAAACCAGGTCTAAACTAGGTCTAAAACCAGGACTAAAACCAGGTCTAAACTATGTCTCAAACAGGATTCAACAGGACTAAATCCTGCTGTGTGGACGTGTCTCCTCGTCTTCTATCAATAATATTTTAATTTAGTTCAGTAAAGTCTGGGCTTTTTATTTTCTTTTAGCAGACAAATCAAGTAATCCAAAGTATTCAGATTACATTACTCGCTTTAAGTAATTTAATGGATTCTGTTACAAACTACATTTTGGTGTATGTAATCTGTAATCTGTAGGGGATTACATTTTAAAAGTCACCTTCCCAACACTGCTCACTCGTGATCTTTCTCAGGATGGTCACGTGATTTCTCTGTGATGTTTCCGTTGAGTTGATTTATACAGGTTTTGGCGCTTAGGAAAATAGGACAGAATGTGAGAAGGAAACAGCAAAGGCGAAACACGAGCAACAAAACACAAAGCAGAACAGGAACAACTCAAATCGTCCGTTTCTGACACTGTAAAAGACAGAACCACATTCTGGACTGGGACGGAGCAAACATCATTGGGACAGAGGAAAACAAACACCGTCGCTGGATTAAAGAGACAATCGAAATAAGGAAACGTGCCCACGGGACGATAAACCGGGACGAGGTGTGTCCTCTCACACACCTGGGAAACTGTTCTGAGGAAGTGGGACTACAGAACCTGTTTAAATCAACTGAGCGACACGTCACAGCAACACCACGTGACTCTGAGGAAGAGAGCAGTCGAAACTGTCAGGTGTGAAACAAAACTCTAGGTCTGAAAAAAGAACCTAATAACATAAATCACAGGTGTCAAACATAAGGCCCGGGGGCCAGATCCGGCCCTCCAAGACCTTTAATCTGGCCCTTGGCTGATTTTCAACTTAAATATTTCAATTAAAATCTTGTTAATTTTCTGTGGTGTTTATCACAGCAGCGTCTCCAGCGTCTCTGTACGTGGCCCCTCCCACCAGAGCAGCACAAATGAAGACTTGTCTCTTTCCAAACGCTCTTAAAGGACGATCGTTTTGACTGTTGACCGTGACACCCTCATCAGAAAAATGTCAAAAATGAGAAAACTGGACGCAGAGTGCAGGATTTTCCAAGAAAAATTTACTTATTCTTATTTACATACAAGTTAATGTTAAAATATTGTGTTGAAATTGCATTTTTCTTAAAGTTTCAGGTTCCTCATAATAATATAATATTTTGTAAAAGAAAGAGTTCATCAATTAAAAAAGATTTCTGTAATAGATTTGTGTTTCTCTGCTCAAATATTTGAACTTATTGTTATTTTTGAGGTTTATATTCCATGAGTTTTCTGATCCGGCCCCTTTGGGATCAAAGTAGGTTGGATACGACCCCCGAACCAAAATGAGTTTGACACCCCTGACATAAATTATTGGAAGACCAAATGAACCTCATTGGACCCTCACTAGGTTTTTCTGATAGTTTCCAGGATACTGTGACCTGTACATGAAGTATCCTGATTTTATTATCCTAGATGCGCCAGTATCCTGGTTATGAAAAACCAGGAGACAGACGACTCCAACTCCTACCAGGACTTTTTACGTAATAATATTTTACACTTATAAACAAAATAAAGCAGTGTATTGTTCAATACAACCACATTTTAACCCCAGGATCAGCTCTGTGGGGGTTTGTGTTGTATTTTTGAACTCTTAAAAAAGACGTTTACTGAAGCTGTGACAGAGCTCCACAGCCTCAACTTCTTACTTAAATGTATGTCGTCTTTTTGTTAGAAATCCATTGAAAAGCTTTAAGTTAGCAAAGTTGCTTATGTTTAGGTTCTTTCCATGGCAACCAGTCTAAATATCCAGTTTCTCTTGACGCAGGTAAACACCAGATCTAGAACACTGTCGAAACCGGGATAAAACTGATGACCAGGAGACTCGAGCGCATGTAAACACACTCACAGTGTGACCGTGAATATCCAAATCTATCGATCAAATAAGTCTATCTCCATGGAGACAAGCAAGTGGTGCCGTCAAGTCGTCTTACAGGTCAGATCTGTGGAGCAGTGGCCCCACTCATGGTAAAAATGTTGTTTTTTCAAGGTTTTTGAGCAATAAAAACATCTGTAACTGAATAAATACAACACAGATAAGTTCAGAGGCGACAAACATCTCCATGGAAACAAGCAGGCGACGACCCTCCGACAAAAAAAGTGACATAGCGCAGCTTTAAGTCGTGCACAAAACTTGAACGGAATGTAAATATCACTTTAAAGCTGCATTGCGGAATTTTTCTGGTGAAGTGTACACTACTGTAAACCTGCTTTTTACCTGTTACTGAATTGCCTACAATGTTCCTCAGTATGGCATTAAAACTGTCTTGCATTTATCTGATTAAGGGCGTTTTAATCGTCTATTTTATTTGCCTTCATAGTGAGGTGGGTCGCCTCTCCACAGATCTAACTAGTCACTGGGCCTGGAGGCATTTACCGTAGTTGTCTCCATGGGGATAGATTTGTTGAAAGTCGTACTGTGGAACATTCTGGGCAAAAACAAGTGTAAAAGTTGCACAATGGACCTTTAAATTCTGTTTTTTGTTTGTTTGTTTTTTTGCACCTTTTCACACTTTCCTTATCACCTAGATTTATATTCACATTTTTTTTATAATTTCAACACAACATTATCGGTGTGGTCTTGTTCACTCTTTTACTGAATGCACAAAACTCACTAATGTCACTCCTGGTTTTACACTTTTTAAAAACGGTGCAGTTTGGTCAAATAAATAAATAAATACAGCTACAAATACCTATACAATACAAATACAGCTATACAATACAAATACAGCTATAAATACCGGACTGTGAGGAGACGTCGAGAGGCCATCCGGAAAATACCAGATTCGATCACGATATTTGATAATACAAATGCTTAAAAAAATGCGGTTTCACAATTTAAAAAAGCACCAATAATTCCATGACACGTCGTAATATAAAATACTTAATATAGACCAGGATTATTTTCACAGAAGTCCTGAGGCAAATTTGAGGAAAAGTTGGTAAACACATTTATTTTTTTTTTTACATAATTTGAGAGAGCTGATCCTGAATATTTTGTTTACCGAGCTGGATTTTGAGTTCTAAACTTTCTAATTTGCATATTAATATGAGACTTGTTTTTCAATTTTTTTAATTTATTTCTAAAGTAATCAATAAAACTAAATAGCACTGGACTCAAAATTCATATTTGAGTTTTAAAATAGAGCAGGAGACGTGATGTTTTCTTAACATATTGCAGCGAATCAAGGTAAGAAAACAAGTTAGAGCAGGAGTCATAATGTGACGTTTATTAACACAGCAAACTATATCCAAAAAAATCTGTTTTAATAAGTCTTAAACTGTAAATATTAAATATATACATATATATAAGTGGTCTTAAAAAGCTCTTTAAAAAGTCTTAAATTTGAGGTAGTCAAACCTGGGGATGCCCTGATTTTACGCACACTGATATTTCTAAATGTTTTCTTACTCCTTGAACCTCAATATACGACTAAGAAATTAGTTTGGGAAGTGTGTCCATGTGCTGCAGACTAATATGAAATTAAAGTGAAAAGTGAAAGTGAAAGTAAAAGTAAATTCAATTATAGCTGCATGGGTGCAGCGTTGGTCTTAATTTTCATTTAAGTCGTCTTAAAATGGTCTTAAAAAAAGACTTAAATTTGAGGTAGTCAAACCTGGGGATACCCTGATTCTATGCACATGGATATTTCTTAAGTAACTTTTCTTACTCCTTGAACCTCGATACACGACTAAGAAATGAGTGTAGGATTTTGTTCTTTGGCAGCAAGCGAGCAGTAGTGAGTAAATGCTTCTTTGAGTTCCAAAATGTGTCCATTTGTGGCAGATTAATATGAAATTAAAGTGAAAGTAAAAGTAAAAGTAAATTCAATTATAGCTGCATGGGTGCGACGTTGGTCTTAATTTTCATTTAAGTCATCTTAAAAAGGTCTTAAAAAGGTTTTAAATTTGAGTTAGTCAAACCTGAGGATACCTTGATTGTGTGCACACGGATATTTCTAAAAGTTTTCTTAAATGAGTTTGAGATTTCTTCTTCAGCAGTAAATCAGCAGTAGTGAGTAAATACTTATTTCAGTTCCAAAATGTGTCCATTTGCAGCAGAAAAATATGAGATGAGAGTGAAATTAAAGTGAAAGTGAAAGTAAACTCAATTATAGCTGCGTTTTATCGCTCAAAAATTACATTAAAAAACTAATTTTTTTCGGCTGGGTCGCCTCTCCACAGATCTGACTTTTATCTTGACCTCGCACCATCACCTTCTTCTCTCCATGGATACATATGTTTAAAGCCATACTGCGGAACATTCAAGACCAAGCAACAGTGTTGGGAGTAACGCGTGATAAAAGTAACGAATTACAGTAATGCGTTGCTTTTTGCTGTAACACAGTAATGTTCGGCATTACAGGAAAAAAAAATTAAAATTTAATTGGTACAAATTGAAATTGATTGAAGTGGTGGGTTTTTCTTCATACAAATTGGCTAAAATCACCGCGATATCAGCAGCGATGAAACACTGGAGATGCACCTGTGTAGACCGTCAGGTGACCGTCAGGTGACCGTCAGGTGACCGTCAGGTGACCGTCAGGTGACCGTCAGGTGACCGTCAGGTGACCGTCAGGTGACCACAAGCGAAAGGACCAGTGCAGAACTTCACGCTCAACAGGGCAAAACGCAGCTGACGCCCGATCACGCTTTCCGGAAACCCTGTCTGCAAAGAGCTTCCAAGTTCTAGTCCAAGATTAGTCCTGGTTTAGTCCTGGTTTAGACCTGTTTTAGTCCTGGTTAAGTTCTGGTTTAGTTCTGGTTCAGTTCTGGTTTAGTCCTGGTTTAGACCTGCTTTAATCCTGGTTTACTCCTGGTTTAGACCTGGTTTAGTTCTGGTTTAGTCCTGGTTTGGTCCTGGTTTAGACCTGCTTTAGTTCTGGTTTAGTCCTGGTTCAGTTCTGGTTTAGTCCTGGTTTAGTCCTGGTTTGGTCCTGGTTCAGTCCTGGTTTGGTCCTGGTTTAGTCCTGGTTTAGTCCTGGTTCATTTCTGGTTTAGTTCTGGTTCAGTTCTGGTTTAGTCCTGGTTTAGACCTGGTTTAGTCCTGGTTTAGACCTGCTTTAGTCCTGGTTTAGTCCTGGTTCAGTTCTGGTTTAGTTCTGGTTCAGTTCTGGTTTAGTCCTGGTTTAGACCTGGTTTAGTCCTGGTTTAGTCCTGGTTTAGACCTGCTTTAGTCCTGGTTTAGTCCTGGTTCAGTTCTGGTTTAGTCCTGGTTCAGTTCTGGTTCAGTCCTGGTTTAGTCCTGGTTTAGTCTTGGTTCAGTCCTGGTTTAGTCCTGGTTTAGTCCTGGTTTAGTCCTGGTTTAGTCCTGGTTTAGTCCTGGTTCAGTTCTGGTTCAGTCCTGGTTTAGTCTTGGTTCAGTCCATATTTGGCGCAAAAGTTCAGCATCTTCGCTCAGTTCTTTTGGTGAGAGTAAATTAAAAGTGCTGCAATGGTCGTGTCATATTTTACATTTTAAATACAGTAATATTGTAATGTCACAAATTACTTTGAGTCATAAAGTAACGCATTACAGTTTTAAAGTCACTTGCCCAACAGTGCCAAGCAATAACATCTCCATGGAGACCAGAAAAGCTACATCCTGCACCTTTAAAAACGCGCGCAACACAACAAACTGTAATTACGATTTTGTCCGCACATTAGCGTGATTACAGCCGGTCCGTGTGTTACGCGCGTTTACCCCGTTGCCGTGACGAGGGCCTCCACGGCAACCGTCTTTTCCCTAATTGGCGCTCCCACAGTCCGGTGCTAATGGCCGCATAATGAGACAAACGGGGACAAACACGCGCGTCTTTTGTTGCTCCGCGAAAGCCGCACCGATATTTCCACGACGCCGCGTAATTAAACCGCACCTTCTCTTTTCTTTCTCTTTACATTGTGGTTGTTGTTTTTTTTTTTTTCACTTTTTCTCGATGTGTCACGGTGAAAAATGTCGCGGTAAGCATCTCTTTGTTGTCGCGGCGCAGACTTGACAGCGCGCACACTGGAATTTGCATTTTATAATTACTTGTGTTCTGTAACATTAGAAGGGACCTAAAATAGAAGCCAGCTCGGCGGCTAATGGGATGAGCTCTGAGGCAGCGAGCGGAGACTGTTAATAGTGTTTTAAAAGCGTCATTTGAAAAAGAGAGTGTGTTTTGGAGATGAATGCATTTACTGAAGCCAGATTGTAATAATACTACGCCGTACAGATCATTGTCATATGGAGAAATATATATATAACACTGTCAACACTGTTTTAATAAAAGACTGAACCACACTTGACTCCTAATTGAAGTTCGCACAGACACGTTTCTTTATTGTTCAATGTTCCTTTTGTTTTGAGTCATGCTTGGAAGCCTCCGGTTTTGATCTGAACAGTCCAGTGTTTTGAAAATGATAATTAGAATTGTGTTAAAAATGAACGAGGACAGTTTGAGGAACTACAGCAAGGGTAAAAAAAAAAAAAAAAAAAAAAGACGAGGGGTTTGAGGGTGAAACGTCTCGTACTGTTGGAATTCTGTCAATAATGTTTTTTTTTTTATGTGAAGAAGTAGATGTAGTTGGAGCGAACGCTGGAGTGAAATAATAATCAGGTTCTCTTTGGAGAGAAATAACTTCCTGGATGAAAAAGGAGATCCAACACATTCCGATACACTTTACTATTATTTTATTTCATGTCAAACACTTGGTCGGTCCACAGGCCTGAGGTTATGATTGATCTGTGTCCAGATTGGTGCACGCTCATGTTATTGTGATGCATCACTTTGTCCCTTTAAAAATGTATGTTTACACAGTTGTGAGGGTGATTTGTCATGTGACTTACACACACGCCCTGATGAAGATGAAGTCGAAACGCGTTGGTGTTTGACATGAAATAAAATAATAGCAAAGTGTATCAGAGTGCCTCGGATCTCCTTTTTCATCCAGTACTGTTTTTTATGTGTCACTAAAAGCAGATGTTGCACCTTTACCTGGATGATCAAGTCCAGGTAAAGGTGCACTGTGTAACTTTTCTGGTGAAGGTTCCATCAAATGATTTTCTCCATGAAAATGTTAGTAAAATCCCTCAGTCGTCCAGGTAGAATCTAAGGCAAAAGGAGAAATTCAATTTATGTTATTAGTTGTTTTTTTTTTCAGATCTAGAGCGTCTTCCTCAGAGTCACGTGATGTTGCTGTGACGTGTCCAGTCAGCTGATTTAAACAGGTTTTGGCGCCGTCTTCCTACCGGTGGAGGCAGGACGACAGCGCCACCTGCAGTCCCACTTCCTCAGGACAGCATCCCAGGTGTGTGAGAGTAAAAAAGCCCCTCGTCCCGGTTTACAGTCCTGTGGGCACGTTTCCTTATTTCGATTGCTTCTTTAACCCAGCGGCGATGTTTGTTTTCCTCTGTCCCAATGATGTTTGCTCCATCCCGACACGTCACAGCAACATCACGTGACTCTGAGGAAGACGCTAGTGAGCAGTCGAAACTGTCAGGGATGAAATAACACTCTAGGTCTGAAAAAAAAGAACCTAATAACATAGAATATTGGAAGACCAAATGAATCTCATTGGACTAGAAATTCAATTTGTCAAGTGGACAAACAACGTTTGCAGCTCATCCAAGCTGCTGCTTCAGTCCTGAAACTGAAACTGTTCTGCTGCGTTCAGACCGTGGAGTCAAAAAACTCCCTGGACGCTTTTGCATTTGAGTTTAGACGCCCCTGATGCACGTCTTGGACGCCGTGGACGAACGGGAGAAAAATACCTGATGTGTCAAGGGCGACTGTTGCCCTGGAAACAAGTGCCATTTCTCAGGCTTTTCCTGCAACAATGGACCAGGCTGAGAGAGACTTTAGTGTTTTTATTACATAAAACCATCAACGGAGGCTGCAGTATGTTTATATTTACACTGCTAATGACACTGCTTTAGTCCTTTAGTCGTCCCTGATTGGTTGATGCAAAAAGTTCAGCATTTTCAACTTGCCCAGAGCACTGACGCCTGAACGCTCGAGACATGCCGCGTCAACGCCGGATTTGATCTGCGCCACACTGACGCCTGAAGACGCAAAAACGCGTCCACATAAACTTTACCTATAAACACAGAGCAGCTTGGATGAGCCGTGAAACGTGTTCGACCACAATAAACTTTTGTCCAGTCGACAAATTGAATTTCTCCTTTTATCATCCATGGAAATGTTTTTTTTTTGTCTGGAACACTTGGACTTTTCCATTTATTATTATTATTATTATTTATTTAGAAGATCGGGAGGGAGGAACACAATTTCAGTTCTTCATATGTTTCATAATAAAATTTACAGTAAACTTTTTGAATTGAATTGGAATGTTTCACAGTGCGGCTTTAAACCAAACCAGACCAAGTTACAGGTCAGATCTGCGCCTGGTATTTTTGAGCCATAAAACCACGTCTAATGTAAGGCAGAGGTCTTTAATGTCACACTGTGGAACATTCCAGGCAGAGCAATGACATCTCCATAGAAACGAGAAGGTGACGGACCCCCAGCCAAAAAGTTACACAGTGCACCTTTAAAGCAGTAGCCTCCAACATCATTTATAAGAGAAAACAATCTGACCGTTTTTCTGAAATAATAAACTGAAGAAACCCGAATAGTTCCATCCACAGCAAAATATCCTGAGGTCAAAGCGTGTTTGAGCTAAAGCCACAGTGTGTAACTTTCTGGAGGAGGTAAGTGAGCTGATTCCACGGAGTTGGAAAGTCAAAACGTTTGGACAAAAGAAAAGAACGATCCGTTTCGTAGCCAAAGGAACAACGTCTCCGTGGAAAGAGGCGGAGAAAGGGTCAGGTTTGTGGAGACGCAAGCCCGCTCAGAGTAAGGACGCATGCTTTTCACCGCAATAAACAACAAGAAAAGAAAAAAAAAGAAGTTACATACTGTGTGTGACTTTAAAATACACTCAAAACCGGGACAAAATGAAATATTTCCCAGTTTGTAGTCCCTTCACGGTGTTTTCATCCTCATGCTTCTGCAGCCTCTTTTACACAGTCTGACCACTGCAGGACACAATCACACTTTTATTTAAATTTTTTTTGTTATGAAGGAGATTTTTTTTAACGTCTTTTTACTCCGAATAAAACCTAAAAAGTGTTTGTAAGAATAAAAAATAACAACAGAAAAATACATCATGTGCAACTAATTCCAATTTTTCAGCAACTGCGAAACAGTTTTTTGTAATAATTTTATGTAAACTTTCGGGACAATAGATTTATTTAATATTTATTTACTTATTTATGCTTTTTTTTGGTCAAACTTTGCACTCCTCACGTCTTATTTCCCCTAAGTGACCGTTCAGTTCCATGTTTAAGCTCATTGGCCCGACTCAAAACTTGAAAATGATAGGTGTAGTTACTCGCGTGATGTGTTATTGTAAGGTTTTGTTGTTGCTTTCATGCCCTTCTATGTCTGTGCCGGTTTTACATGCGGACGGTTCGACCACCTGACTCCTCCCCTTTATGTAAATGAGGCCACGGCAGACATAGAAGGTTCATTTAGCTTTAAGTGAAATTACCGTAAGTTTCTGTGTAAAAGGGGCTGACGTTTGCCATGGTTGTCCGCCCTTCCCCTCCCCCCCTCTCTGTTCCCTCTCCGTTCCCTCTCTTCTTCTCCTCCTGGTCTCCTCCTCTGGTTCCTCTCTGGTCTTTCTTTGGTTCCTCTCTGGTATTTGGTTCTTCTCTGGTCTGGTCTTTTTCTGCTACTCCTCTTGTCCTCCTCTCTTCCCTTCTTCTCTTGTTGATGGTCTCTCTCCGTTCCTCCTCTGGTTTCTTCTCCCTCTGCTTCTTCTTTTGCCTCTTCTTTGCCCACTCTCTGATTTGTGATGATTCTCTGGTCCTCCTCTGTTCCATCTCTGGTCTTTGGTCCCTCCCCGGTTTCTCTCTTTCTCTGTTCCTCCTCTGATCTCTTGTCTTGGTTTCTCCTTTGGTCCTCCTCTTCTCCTCTGGTCTCTGCTCCTCCTCTGCTCTTTTCTTTCTGATATCTGGTTTCTCCTCCCCTTCTCCGTTTCTCTCTCTCTGCTCCTCCTCCGGTCCTTCTTCTTCTCCTCTTGTCCCTCTCTGTTCCTCCTCTTCTTTTTCTATCTGGTCTCTGGTCCCTCCTCTCATCTCTGTTTCTCATCTGCTCCTCTTTTGGTCCTTCTTCTCCTCCTCTGGTCTCTGTTCCTCTTCTTGTCTCTGTTTCTCCTCTCATCACCCGTGTCCTTCATCTTCTCCTCCTCTGGTCCTTCATCTTCTCCTCCTCTGGTCCTTCATCTTCTCCTCCTCTGGTTCCTCTCTGATCCCTTTTTGCTCCTCCTCTGGTCCTTCGCCTTCTCCTCCTCTGGTCCTTATTTTGCTTCTCCTCTGGTCTCTTTCTTGGCTCCTTCTCTGGCCCCTCACTTCTCCTCCTCTGGTCCTTCTTCTGCTCCTCCTTTGGTCCTTCTTCTTCTCCTCCTCTGGTCTCTTTCTTGGCTCCTCCTCTGGTCCTTCTCCTTCTGCTCTGGTCCTTCTTCTTCTCCTCCTCTGGTCCTTCTTCTTCTCCTCCTCTGGTCCTTATTTTGCTTCTCCTCTGGTCTCTTTCTTGGCTCCTTCTCTGGCCCCTAACTTCTCCTCCTCTGGTCCTTCTTCTTCTCCTCCTCTGGTCCTTCTTCTTCTCCTCCTCTGGTCCTTCTCCTTCTCCTCCTCTGGTCCTTCTTCTTCTCATCCTTTGGTCCTTCTCCTTCTCCTCCTCTGGTCCTTCTTCTTCTCCTCTTCTGGTCCTTCATCTTCTCCTCCTTTGGTTCTTCTTCTTCTCCTCCTTTGGTCCTTCTCCTTCTCATCCTCTGGTCCATCTTCTGCTCCTCCTCTGGTCCTTCTTCTTCTCCTCCTCTGGTCCATCTTCTGTTCCTCCTCTGGTCCTTCTTCTTCTCCTCCTCTGGTCCTTATTTTGCTTCTCCTCTGGTCTCTTTCTTGGCTCCTTCTCTGGCCCCTAACTTCTCCTCCTCTGGTCCTTCTTCTGCTCCTCCTCTGGTCGTTCTTCTTCTCATCCTCTGGTCCATCTTCTGTTCCTCCTCTGGTCCTTCTTCTTCTCCTCCTCCTCTGGTCCTTCTTCTTCTCCTCCTCTGGTCCTTCTCCTTCTCCTCCTCTGGTCCTTCTTCTCCTCCTCCTCTGGTCCTTCTTCTTCTCCTCCTCTGGTCCTTCTTCTTCTCCTCCTCTGGTCCTTCTTCTTCTTCTCCTCTGGTCCTTCTTCTCCTCCTCTGGTCCTTCTTCTTCTCCTCCTCTGGTCCTTCTTCTTCTCCTCCTCTGGTCCTTCTTCTGCTCCTCCTTTGGTCCTTCTTCTTCTCCTCCTCTGGTCCTTCTTCTGCTCCTCCTTTGGTCCTTCTCCTTCTCCTCCTCTGGTCCTTCTCCTTCTCCTCCTTTGGTCCATCTTCTGTTCCTCCTCTGGTCCTTCTTCTTCTCATCCTCTGGTCCTTCTTCTTCTCCTCCTCTGGTCCTTCTTCTGCTCCTCTGGTCCTTCTCCTCCTCTGGTCCTTCTCCTTCTCCTCCTTTGGTCCATCTTCTGTTCCTCCTCTGGTCCTTCTTCTTCTCCTCCTCTGGTCCTTCTTCTGCTCTTCCTTTGGTCCTTCTCCTTCTCCTCCTCTGGTCCTTCTCTCCTTCTCCTCCTCTGGTCCTTCTCCTCCTCTGGTCCTTCTCCTTCTCCTCCTCTGGTCCTTCTCCTTCTCCTCCTCTGGTCCTTCTTCTTCTCCTCCTCTGGTCCTTCCTCCCTGGTCCTGTAGCTGGTGGTGCGTCTCTTGCCCCCGTCCATGCTCCTCCCTGTCCTGCTTCTCCTCCTGCTCTTCCCTCGCTTCCTGCCCATGGCCGAGGCTTCTGCTGCTGCTGCTGCTGCTGACTAACCCGCCTGAAGGGGGCGCTCTGACCCACGGACCGCCCGCCGCCCGTGTGAGGAACCATCTCATCCACACAAGCACACACACCATTTTTACACAACTTTTTGGGTGGATTCTGAAAGTTTACTAATGTACAGTTTACATTTTTATCATTTCCGCTCTGGTCTCTACTTCAGACTAACATCATCCAGCAGCTGCGTTTGTGATTCAGACATTATTTAACTCAGTTTGGAGCACAATAGTGAATGATTTTATGGTTATGGAAGTCCTGCATTCAGTTTTTTTGGCAAATATTCAAAAATCTAATGAGTTTCAGGGTTTCCACGATCATGGAAACCCTATCCTAAAGAGGCGACTGCGCTCACAGCCAGAATGTCTGTTTGTCAAGATATTTTTGAGCTATAAAACCACCTGCAGGGTTCCCACGGTCATGGAAATCCTAGACAAGTCATGGAAATTAAAAATGTCATTTTCTAGGCCTGGAAAAGTCATGGAATTTAGTTAATTCAATGAAAGGTTTGGAAAAGTCATGGAATTTTAGTATCTCTTTCACGCAACTACATCATTCTGTTAAATTATCATTAAGCTATTCTGATTATTTCTAAACGTTTGCGTCTTTTGTTTAATAGAGACGACAGTAAATGCACTGACAGGATTTTGAATGTTAAAAACTAAAATCCCAAACCATAAGGTGAGAGGAAAGGGTTAACATTTCATATTTAGCCCTAAAATTATGATCAGTTGTACACATGTAGGTGCCGTAATTTCATGAAAAATTCACTTTAGGTCAAATTCAGGCCTGGGGACCAAATTTGGCCACTGATATATTTATATTTGGCCCGTGAGATCATATCAAATCTGTATTAGAGCTGCCTGCTGGCTACAGATCGACTATAGAGACATTATTTATTTAAAATGTTGTTATTATTTTATATTCTGCTTGTTCTGGATTTAGTGTTTAAGCAAAACTGTTATTAAACATTTATTTTAATAAGAAAAGGTTTAACATTACATATCTCAAAAGAAAAGATGTTGTTGAAATATTTCAATAAATACCGTATTTTCTGGGCTATTAGACGCTCTTAAGCCTCCAACATCATCAAAAAACGACTGCGCCTCGCAATCCAGAGCGTTGATACACGAATCCACTCTGGTGTCGCAGTACGACTTCAGTAAACTACAAAGAAGAACACGCAAACACACACGGAGCAGACAGCGACCGCACAGCGAAAAACACCCACAGACACACTCATCACCCCACGCTAGAGGTGAGATCGAGCCTAAAAAATCCAGCCCGACCCGACCCGGCCCGCGGGTATTAAAACCCGACCCGGCCCGAGCCCGACCAATTAACTTGATTTGCAGGCCCGAGCCCGAAGCAAACCCGAAATGTCATATTTTATTTGTGACTCGGGAGGAGGAGCAGTGCTCAGCGTCGAGGTGCCAGTCTTTTTGCTCTCGTATGAAAGCAAAGCGCCACATTGACGACATTCAGCGAAGCCAACGCAAGTTTCTGTAGCATTTTCAACAAATCAATTTGAAGCTTTTCCACACCTCACTCTTACCGGTGCGTGTTTGTCTTTTCAGTTCTCCTGCCTTTAGTTTAACTTCTTGCTCCTCCATATTGGGGACACCAGGTCAAAATAGATGCAGACTTGCGGAGGGGAAGATGATTAAATGAAGAGGGGGCGTTCACGTGCGCAGAGCTCTGGCTCTGCGGCTCCTGTTTAGTAGTTAAATAGCAATTACATTACATTACTTCTCTGTTTTATCCAAATTATTAATTTTTATAACAAGTATTCCTTAGTTTAGTATCCACACATCGTTTTAGTATACATTTTAAAACATATATTTATTTGAAAAAAAGTCAGCGAGAGAGGAGGTCTTAAAATCTTACCTCTACTCCACGCCGACGAGGAACGGAACGGAGGAACGAACCGAAAAAGCGAGCGCAATGTGCCACTTCTAGACACGACTGAACAACTGAGTCACTGCGAACACGCCGACAATCCAGTTGGTCCCAGACACACCCTCCCTACACGCCACAACTGAACAAAGCCCAGAGTCACCGTGAACGAACAAACAAACAAAACCACTCACCCATCACACTGTTGTGTTTCCATTTACAATCCGGTGTGGTTTATTTGTGAAAAAAGTTCGAAAATGTACCATTCTATGACAGTGCGCCTTATAATCCAGAGCGACTAATAGCCCGGAAAATACGGTATTTAGTTTGGCTCATAACTTAGTCCTAGTTTTTAATTTTTGGCCTCTGTGAATATGAGTTTGACACCTTTGCTTTAGGTCATGAAAAAGTCATGAAAAAGTTTTGAAATGTTGTCAGTGAAAGAGAGTGGGAACCCTGGAGTTCAAAGTCTATTCAAGGTCTTATATTCCACAAAACTGATGCTTTTATCCATGTCAGAACGTTGTTACCTCCTCAAAAACAGACCTGGAGCTGTGTTTTGTTTCAATCACATGTTTGAATAATCATTTTTTTATGAGTCTGTCTACATCTCCAAAGCTCAAAACGCTCTGTTCCCCCTTGTGATGTCATGTAGTGATAGTTTTCAAGTTACAGCTTTAGTTCGGTAGAGATCAGCAATTCCAGGGCAGAAGTCGTCCAAAAGATTCTAGTGAAGGTGTTTGGAGTTTAAAAACACAGTGGAGCACTTCCTGTATCACCCATAGACTGTATATATAAATGTGCATAATCGCTGTGTTCCAAAAAGGGAGTTCAGATGCGGCTCTTCCGGCTCCTTCTGACTCCGGCTCCCGTTGACTTGCATTATAATACTGTCGTTCCTCTCTCTGAAAATGCTGCTGTGAGTCTCGTCATTTTAGTCTTAAATTGTTCGTATTAACCCGCGACACATGATCCCGGTGTTTTGTTTTTATTCTCTATTTTGTCCGTCAAAAAAATCCTGTTCATAATCTAGAACCTGGCTCCAAATTCGCTCCTGTAACCGTGAGCATCAGGAGCTTCATTTGAGCGACGACGAACTCTACGGGCGACGTCAAACTCGCTTAGTCCACTTTTTTATACAGTCTATGGTGTAACAGCATGACATCACAAGGTGGAACAGAGTGTTTGAAAGAAGAGCTCAGTCTAAATATCCAGGGTTTGTGTGTTAAACGTGTGAATGAAACAAAAAAACACAACTTCACATTTGTTCATGATGAGGAAACAACATTAAACTGGACAAAAACAATATCTAGTTCAATTAAAATGACTTAAATTAAGAACATTTTACTTTTTTTGAGTTGATTCAACTTGACAAGTAAAATATTACACCTTGTTTTTTAATTTTTTTTATTTTAAGTTCAAAAAGTTGTTTTTTCTTATTTTAAGGGCAAAAAGTTTTTTTTTTTTCTTATTTTAAGTTCAAAAAGTTGTTGTTTTTTCTTATTTTAAGGGCAAAAAGTGTTTTTTTTTTTTTTTTTTTTTTTTTTTTAAGTTCAAAAAGTTGTTGTTTTTCTTATTTTAAGTGCAAAAAATTATAGTTTTTTCTTATTTTAAGTTCAAAAAGTTGTTTTTTTTCTTATTTTAAGTTCAAAAAGTGTTTTTTTTTCTTATTTTAAGTTCAAAAAGTTGTTTTTCTTATTTTAAGTTCACGAAGTTTTTTTTCTTATTTTAAGTGCAGAAAGTTGTTGTTTTTCTTATTTTAAGTTCACAAATTTGTTTTTAATTTTTTTCTTATTTTAAGTGTAAAAAGTTGTTGTTTTTTCTTATTTTAAGTTGATAAGTTTTTTTTTTTATTTTAAGTTCAAAAAGTTGTTGTTTTTCTTATTTTAAGTGTAAAAAGTTAATTTTTTTTCTTATTTTACGTGCAGAATTTTTTAGTTTTTTCTTATTTTAAGTGTAAAAAGGTTGATGCTTTTCTTATTTTTAGTGTAGCAAGATGTATTTTCATATTTTAAGTCCAAAAAGTTTTGTTCCACTGGTGGATAATTTTATTGTCAAGTGAAATTTACTCAAACCTTGATAAAATCTTCTTAATTCAAGTCATCTTAACTTGATTGGATTTAGTTTTTTGCAGTTTATAACACAGTAGATCAGAAAACAGTGTAATATTGACCCTTAAAGCTTCATATGGTCTGGAGTATCATAACGAGTCATGAAAACCAAAGGATTATACTCAAAAACGAGAAACAAACAAGTTTAAAACAACGGTCAAAAACGTACGACTTTGCAATTCCCTAAGTTTCAGAAACACTTTTTAACTTGAATTGTCTTATTGTCTTCGCCCACGTAAAATCTGTGAGAAAAATGAATGGGGATTTTCATTTACAACCAGAAATCCACGCCCACTGTTGCGCTCCAAGGACGACTTCCAACACACTGAAGTGGCGGCTCTTAAAAAACGTACAAACATTACGCTAAACGGACTTGCTTGTGCTTGTCTCCTTGTCAAAACTTACCTGGAGTTGTGTTTTTGCTTCATTCACGCTTGTTCCATTAATCCATCCATCTGAAGTCGTCTTCCCTGAGCTTCGAAAATGCTCCGTTTGCATTCTGCCCGTTCAGTCGCGTCATAGTTAAAACTTCTAGACTTGTCCTGTGCCGTTTTTAAGACCATGAACCATCAGCGGACTCACTCTGCCGTCAAACTGTCTGGCTCTGTTTAGTGAAGCTTTCACGAGGACTTCATTTGTTTATTTTCTCATTTCTCATCACCACTGCTGACAACAGAGGGATCTCCAGCACCTAAACGCTACGCTGGAAACATCGGTGTAGTTTGTCAGAAGGTGACTAAAAACACGTTTCAAAGAGGATCACCGTATTTTTTTGGACTATAAGTCGCTCGGGAGTTTAAGTTGCACCAGCCAGAAGATAAGATAAGATAAGATAAGATAAGATAAGATAAGATAATCCTTTATTGTCTCCCATGGGAGAAATTTGTCTTGGGACAGGGGGTAACATGTTTTATCAAAAAAACAGGACAACACAACACAAAGCAGCACATAAACAAACACCATAAAACAAAGTAAATATGAGACCAAGTATGACCACCAGTGATGCACCAACAGGACCTTAAATTATCCTTAACAGGCAAACCCTTGCATTCTTCTGTTCTATTAATTATTGCACATTCCCTAAGCCTATGTGCAGTTTTAGTTATAATTATTGCACATTCCCTAAGCCTATGTGCAGTTTTAGTTATAATTATTGCACATTCCCTAAGCCTATGTGCAGTTTTAGTTATAATTATTGCACATTCCCTTAGCCTATGTGCAGATTTAATTATTGCACATTCCTTAAGCCTATGTGTAGCTTTAATGGCACATTCCCTACACCTATGTGCAGTTTTAGATATAATTTATTGCACATTCCCTACACCTATGTGCAGTTTTGATTGCACAATCCCTAAGCCTTTTATAATTATTTGTTAACTGCATTATCTGAGTTTAGCAGTTTAAAATGCATAATGAAGAAGAAAAAACATATATAAGTCACACTTTTTGGGGGAAATTTATTTGATTAAATCTGAGACCAGGAACCGACATTTTATATTGAAAGTCAGATTATAGTAAAAACAGTAAAAAAAGAGAGAACAACAGACTGTTTACGTCACATATGAACAGTTCTTCTGATAAATATAACATAAACAACAGAACAGAACATGAACTTGTTGGGTTCTTTTTAAAGACAATACAGTAAAGTGTATTTACCTTCTTGACATGTTTGGCTGCGGTTATGAACCATCTTCAGAAGTGTCCCCGGTGTTGGTGGTGACGTGTCGTATATCAGCTGTTGTTACTTCCTGTGGGCGTGGTCAGACTGCCTCCCGTCGCCCGGTGTCTCTGGAGGAGGGTGTCCCAGGTGTGTGAAAGGAGGAACGCGCCGTCATCACGGTTCATGCTGTTCATGTGTCGTTTCCTGATTTCAATGGGACAGGAAGTAACAACAGCTGATATCAACACGTCAACACCAACACCGATGACACGTCTGAAGATGGTTCACAACTGCAGCCTTAACATGTCAACAGTGTTGGGGAGTAACAGATTACATGTACCGGCGTTATGTAATCAGAGTACAAATTATGAGTAACTGTATTCAGTTACAGTTACTGTTTCAATGAGAGGTAATTGGATTACAGTTACTTTGTTGAAATAAATGGATTAAATGGGGGATATAGCCCAAAATGTGAGAACAGGAAAATACCGCCCCTTTTTTTTTTTTTTTTTTGGTAATGCCGCTCATTGCCGGAAACTAAACCAGGTCTAAACCAAGACTGAAACCAGGTCTGAACTCGATCTAAACCAGGACTAAACAGGACTAAAACAGGATTTAACAGGACTAAACCATGCGGTGGACGTGTCTCCTCCTCTTCTATCAATAATATTTTTAATACAATTCAGTAAAGTCTGGACTTTTTATTTTCTTTTATCAGACAAAACTTCTTATGTTACGATTTCCTTGTCTTTGCTTCTCTACAGCAAATCAAGTAATCCAAAGTATTCAGATTACGTTACTCTTTAAGTAATTTAATAGATTACGTTACAAACTACATTTTGGGTTTTGTAATCTGTAATCTGTAATCTGTAGGGGATTACATTTTAAAAATAACCTCCCCAACACTGCATGTCAACAAGGTAAATACACTTTACTGTTTTGTCTTTAAAAAGAACCCAAGAAGTTAAAGTACAGAACAGAACAAGTTTACCAAACTCTCCATCTCACTGCAAATCACTAAATCCATTGAATTCTTGATCCTCCATGTCACTTCTGAACATCGAGCAGGCGACCTCTTCTGTGTCGCCGTCGTCAGACTCAGCATCAGTTCCAGTTAGAATTATTCCGGTCTTTCTGAATCCCGACAGGATGGTTTCGGTGTCACTGAAGTCCAGGCTTTGTCCATCCAAACAGTGACTCCAGGAAAGTTTCACGGTGCATCCTCCTCGTTACCGTGAAGCTGTGTCCTTCATCCACGCCTTTCTCCAGTCCCTCACAAGTTTCTCGCTCGCTCCAAACTTTCTTTCTGCTGCTCGATTAACGTTTTCGCCGGAATATTTCACGCCTTACAGCAGGACAGAGGCTCTTTCTGCAGGAGACATGCGCAGTAGAGCGAAGTGACACACAAACCTACGCCTCTCTCTCAAGGCTTCAGCGTGAACATGTAAATATATAAGTCACTCCAGAGTATATGTCACGGGAAACACCCAAACCGTGAAAAAAAAAGTGCGACTTATAGTTCGAAAAATACGGTAAATAAGAATACATAGTCTGTGTTCTTTAAGCTCAGAATAGGAGCCATACTGTCCTTCTCCTCCTTCCATAAGTCCTGATTCGGTCTGGATTGCTCCGTGGACCGCCCCCCGATTGGTGTCGTCTCTCATTTTGTGCAATCATCACGGCATTAGACACATCTCCATTACCAAACGTTATCTGTAGACGCATCCAGATCCAGCTTCTCTTTATGATAATGCAATCACCGTGCAAAGTGCTCCTCATCAACTTCCACCACCGTCCAACATCTGTCTGTGTCTGTGGACCGTGACCCTCGCCTCCAACCGCCCGCGAGATACTACGACTTTTACAGATTTACGCCGCCGCCGCTCATAACACGGAGCTGGAGTTTGGGAGACTTTCAGAACCAAAAAATAGATATTAAAATTTGAATTAGTTAAAGTAAAGTCTACCCAGTTACTTTTAAACATAGATTCTTCAGTTTGTGGTGTTGTTTTGATACTTATTACGCCTCCATTTAAGACAAACCTCTACTTTTTTAAAAGCAGAAGTCGTCCGTTACTGAATTATTCTTTTATTTTTGTAGTTTTAAACATGTTGTCAGTGGCGTCGACCCACAGCTCACTGTCCAGTACATTTAAATATTTATTCATTTCAGGACAAATTTGTAAAAAACAGAGGTGAGACCGAGTCGTTGTTTTGCAAGTCTCGGTTAAGTCTCAAGTCTTTGGCCTCAAGTCTAAGTCAAATACAGGCAAGTCCAAGTCGAGTCCAAGTCGAGTCTCGAGTCACTGGCCCATAAGTCCAAGTCGAGTCCATGTCGATTCTCGAGTCACTGGCCCATAAGTCCAAGTCAAGTCCAAGTCGAGTCTCGAGTCACTGGCCCATAAGTCCAAGTCGAGTCTCGAGTCACTGGCCCATAAGTCCAAGTCGAGTCTCGAGTCACTAGCCCATAAGTCCAAGTCGAGTCTCGAGTCACTAGCCCATAAGTCCAAGTCAAGTCTCGAGTCACTGGCCCATAAGTCCAAGTCAAGTCTCGAGTCACTAGCCCATAAGTCCAAGTCAAGTCCAAGTCGAGTCTCGAGTCACTGGCCCATAAATCCAAGTCAAGTCCAAGTCGAGTCTCGAGTCACTGGCCCATAAGTCCAAGTCAAGTCCAAGTCATCTGCTTTGAGGTTCAAGTCAGTTCAAGTCTTTAAACCAAAAAAGTACCAAATACAGCTTAGATTTTTGCAGTTTATATGATTTTTAAACTAAATTTTACTTATGTAAGAGTTGTAGACGTGCACATTTTTCCTTTTTAAATGTCTTGACAAAATCGTTGTTTGCCTCATTACAGAACAGAAATAATTCAGATTTAAAAGTGTTTAATAACAGTTATTTTGTCATGTGTCTGCACTGAAATGGAAAGATCATGTTCTTTTACTATATTGTACTGTATATTACTGTAGTATTTTTGACGATACCACATCACAGTACTTCAGTAACATCCAAAGTAACAAACAGAAGTGGGACGGACATGTTCCAGTTTGTTCCTGTAAAATTCAGCACAGTACATTTATTAACTGTAAAGGGAAAAGTATTTTCTAAAAAAAACATATAATTTTGTAGCAGAAGCATCAAGTCGTCCAACATCTGTCTGTGTCTGTGGACCGTGACCCTCGTCTCCAACCGCCCGCGAGATACTACGACTTTTACAGATTTACGACGCCGCCGCTCATAACACGGAGCTGGAGTTTGGGAGACTTTCAGAACCAAAAAATAGATATTAAAATTTGAATTAGTTAAAGTAAAGTCTACCCAGTTACTTTTAAACATAGATTCTTCAGTTTGTGGTGTTGTTTTGATACTTATTACGCCTCCATTTAAGACAAACCTCTACTTTTTTAAAAGCAGAAGTCGTCCGTTACTGAATTATTCTTTTATTTTTGTAGTTTTAAACATGTTGTCAGTGGCGTCGACCCTCAGCTCACTGTCCAGTACATTTAAATATTTATTCATTTCAGAATAAATTTGTAAAAAACAGAGGTGGGACCGAGTCGTTGTTTTGCAAGTCTCGGTTAAGTCTCAAGTCTTTGGCCTCAAGTCTAAGTCAAATACAGGCAAGTCCAAGTCGAGTCTCGAGTCACTGGCCCATAAGTCCAAGTCGAGTCCAAGTCGAGTCTCGAGTCACTGGCCCATAAGTCCAAGTCGAGTCCAAGTCGAGTCTCGAGTCACTGGCCCATAAGTCCAAGTCGAGTCCAAGTCGAGTCTCGAGTCACTGGCCCATAAGTCCAAGTCGAGTCTCGAGTCACTAGCCCATAAGTCCAAGTCGAGTCTCGAGTCACTAGCCCATAAGTCCAAGTCAAGTCCAAGTCGAGTCTCGAGTCACTGGCCCATAAGTCCAAGTCCAAGTCGAGTCTCGAGTCACTGGCCCATAAGTCCAAGTCGAGTCTCGAGTCACTGGCCCATAAGTCCAAGTCGAGTCTCGAGTCACTGGCCCATAAATCCAAGTCAAGTCCAAGTCGAGTCTCGAGTCACTGGCCCATAAGTCCAAGTCGAGTCTCGAGTCACTGGCCCATAAGTCCAAGTCAAGTCCAAGTCATCTGCTTTGAGGTTCAAGTCAGTTCAAGTCTTTAAACCAAAAAAGTACCAAATACAGCTTAGATTTTTGCAGTTTATATGATTTTTAAACTAAATTTTACTTATGTAAGAGTTGGAGACGTGCACATTTTTCCTTTTTAAATGTCTTGACAAAATCGTTGTTTGCCTCATTACAGAACAGAAATAATTCAGATTTAAAAGTGTTTAATAACAGTTATTTTGTCATGTGTCTGCACTGAAATGGAAAGATCATGTTCTTTGTAGTTCCCTCTGTTTTACTGTATTGTACTGTATATTACTGTAGTATTTTTGACGATACCACATCGCAGTACTTCAGTAACATCCAAAGTAACAAACAGAAGTGGGACGGACATGTTCCAGTTTGTTCCTGTAAAATTTAGCACAGTACATTTATTAACTGTAAAGGGAAAAGTATTTTCTGAAAAAAACATATAATTTTTTAGCAGAAGCATCAAGTCTTCTCAAGTCACTGACCTTCAAGTCCAAGTTGAGTCTCAAGTCTTAGTCCATTTTATCAAGTCAAGTCTCAAGTCCTAAAAATACTGACTCAAGTCTGACTCGAGTCCAAGTCACGACTTGCAGGTCCCAACCTCTGGAAAAAACCCGTCGATATCACCTGCAACTGTAAAAGTATTAATGTAATTCAGATTTTAAAGTTGGACTCTGTTAAAAGTGCACGTATGATTATTTTGAAGTTGACATTTGAGAGAAGAATTAGGTAAAAACTAATCCACAATGTCATTTGTTCATTCATTTTTTAATATAAAAACAAAACAAAAAAAACAGATAATGATTCGTTTTTTCAGTTTGCAATTTTGTGTTTAAATGAATAATGGAAAAAATGGATAATGACCTTTTCCCATTTCTGTGACTTAAATTGTGATGCAGGACTTTAGCACCGCAAATGGACTGAACCAGGACTAAAACAGGACTGAACCAGGACTAAAACTAAAACGGGACTGAACCAGGACTAAAACGGGGGACTAAAACTAAAACTAAAACAGGAAAAACCAGGACTAAAACAGGACTAAAACGGACTTAAAACGGGACTAAAAGGACTAAAACCAGGACTAAAACGGGACTAAAACAGGACTAAAACAGGACTAAAACGGACTGAACCAGGACTAAATAAACAGGACTAAAACTAAAACAGGACTACCAAGACTAAAACAGGAGTAAAACAGGACTAAAAAAGGACAAAAAAAGGACAAAAACAGGGCTGAACAGGTCTAAACCAGAACTGAACCAGGACTAAACCAGGTGTCAGTCCTGGTCTCAGCCCCAGTCTCAGTCTCAGTTTAGTTCTGGACCAGGACTAGGACCAGGACCGAGATTGAGATTGGAACCGGAACTAAGACTAGAAATGAGACTGGTTTAGACCTGGTTTAGAGCTGGTTTAGTCCTGGTTCAGTCCGGGATCACAGTTTAAGTCACCAAAACGTTTATTCAATTAAACACAAAATTGAAAAAAAATTGGTTTTGGAGACAAATAATGAAGAAAATAATTGTTTTTTTCAGTTTCTTACTTTTGGTTTTATTTTGAAAAACGAATGAACGAATGAAACACGGATTGTTTATGTTTCAGTTCCACGTTTTAGCCTGAGTTTAGTCCCGGTTTTTCCGCCGCCTAAACAGCCTTGTACATTTCTAGTTATGGCACATTTTCTTGTTAAACTCCGGCACAAATCACTCGGGGCTGGAGAGGCGAGGGCCGAGCTCCATAACTCGTGTTGACTTTGCGATGTGGAGAAGGGCGTCTGGTCTGGGCCCGGACACGTCGTCTCTGAGAGTTTGATGTTGGAGAGGCCACGGCTGCAGACGGAGGGCACCACGGAGCAGACGCGGAGCCAAGGACACAATCCGAGAGACGAGACGCGAGAGGCCCGGCGATTTACGACCGCTACTCTTCTGATCGGACGCCGTTTTACGAGATTACATTTTCAGACTCTGCTCGGGTCGGGGAAAGATGCGGCTGTTCGTGGCAAAGTTTGAAACAAGAAACTGAACTGATTTTAAGGTCTATTCGTTGGTTTATTTAAAGGTTGTATGGAGGATTTTTTTTTTTTGTTTCAAATTGTCAATGAAAGTTTAAAATACCGTTACAGAGACGCAGCAGCCTTGTAATTACGATGACCAAAAAAAAAAAGAATGAAAATTTATCAACTGTGGACGTGTTGAGGCCAGATAAACATCAGCCAATAGAAAACGAGGCTGCCTCTTTACCTATTGGCTGTCAGGTCGTCAATCAAACTCCCTACGTTTCTAGTGTAATTGACTCGTCGGGATGCAGGGATCACGTGGTTTATGCAGCGGTTCTTAGAGGCTTTTTCAAACTGTCACTTCCTCACAAAGTTTGTTGCGACGGCGGACGAGAATCCACGACCAGTTCGCCGCAAAAGAAAGTCGGTTCTTGAGGTCGCTGAAAGAAGAAGAGAAGGGGAAAAGGAGCGAAGACAAACTGAGGTGATTCTTGGAGATTCCTTCCAGCGATTGCGCGAGTGAAGCGGACGAAGGGTCTAAAAACTCGCATGCACAACATTTGTAACAGAACTGTCGCTGTATTTTTATAAAAAATCCTCTATACAACCTTTAAGGAGTACTTGGTCAAATACCATTTTTAGAGGAGTGAAGAGCAGGTTAAGTCCTGGTTTAGTTCTGTCTTAGTCCTGGTTTTGACCTGTTTGAGTCTTGTTTTAGTCCTGGTTTAGTACAGATGACTGGACTGAAGTGGTCAGTATCTCAGATGTGGTTTTACCCCGGTTTAGATTTGGGTTAGAACAGCTTGTTTAGTTTTATATTAGGCCTGGTTTTCACCTGGTTTTCACCTGGATTTGACACGGTTTTGATCCTCTTTAAACAGTCCTTTCCTGCTTTTGTCGTGGTACTGTCCTTGTGTTGTCCTAGTTTAGTCCTGGATTAATCCTGGTTCAGTCCTAGTTTAGTGCTGCTCTTGTGTGTTTCCAGTTTATGTATCAGTGGTGATTTAGACCTGGTTTAGTCATGTTTTTTTTTTTTTTTTTTTTGAGACAAATAATGAAGAAATATATATATATATATATATATATATATATATATATATATATATATTATCTTATTTTTGGTTTTGTTTTGAAAAACAAATAAACAGATGATACACGGATTGTTGAGTCATGGGTTAATTTAGATCTGGTTTAGCTCTGGTTTAGTCCTTATGTGACTGCAAGTCCATTATTCATTTAAACACAACAAACACATCAAAAACTGAAGAAAAAAAGAAAAAACAATGATCTTTTTTTTTTTTTGGAGACAAATAATGAAGAAAATAGTTTTTTTTTTTTTTTAAACAAAAACGAATGAACAAATGATACACGTTCATTAGCTCTGGTTTAGTCCTGGTTCAGTCCTGGTTCAGGTCGGGTTTAGTCCTCCTGGTTCTGTCCTTGGGATCAGACCTGGTTCAGTCCTTGTTCAGTTCTGGCGACGCAAAAGTCCGGAAACTGTAAACAGCCATTATCCGTTTTTTCAGTTTCTTGTTTTTGGTTTTATTTTGAAAAATGAACGATACACAGATGGTTGAATCATGGATTAATTTAGATCTGGTTTAGCTCTGGTTTAGTCCTGGTTCAGTCCGTGTGTAACGCAAAAGTCCGGCATCGCAATTTAAGTCACAGAAACTGGACACAACCGTTATCTGTTTTTTTGTTTTCTTATTTTTGGTTTTGTTTAGGTCTGCTTTAGTCCTGATTTAGCCCTGGTTTAGCCCTGATTTAGCCCTGGTTTAGATTTAGCCCTGATTTAGCCCTGGTTTAGTCCTGGTTTAGTCCATCTCTTGTTGCTTCGTACAAACCAAACATCTGTTCTGAAGAAACGTCAGTGACACAAGAGTTTTGTTGTAGTACAAAGTGTTTGACAGGGGAGCAGCCAACATCATAATACCACAAATATTCTTTATGTTGGAGTTTGATTGACTCGGGGCCGACGGCGCTGAAGAAGAGGCCGCGAAAAGGTTATAAAGAACGGCTACAGAGGAGAAACCTTGAGTGACAGGAAAAAGGGAAGACGGAGGAAGAGAGCGGAAGGAAGACGGGAGGCTTGACGTGAACAGGAGATGAACTAAAAGCTTCGTTCGGGAGCGAGCGACGGCAGACGAGAATGTTTTCAGATCAAACTTTTACAGACACAAGTGCTTTTCTCTTTTGTAAATCTCTCGTACCGTCGGAGAGGTTTGTGCAATATTTAGCGCGGGGGAAAAAAATGGAAAGCTGTCAACAAAACACTTCATATATTTCACCATCAAAACACTTTATACATTTCTCATGGTCTAATCTTTACGCGGCTTTTGTTGTCGAAATTGCCGAGTGTGAGCGTCTAAAGAGGCTGGAGAGTCGGGGGTTTATTAAAGCGTTTGTACAGGATCCGGAGACGTGAATCGAAGCGTTAAGGTCAAGTTGTAGGGAGTATTATACAATTAGGACGGCAACTGATGATTATTTTCATAGCCGACAAGTCAGTGATTCATTTTTTGATTAATCGATAAGTCTAAGGACCAGAACTAAACAGGAATAAACCAGGATTAAAGCAGGTCTAACCAAGGTCTAAACAAGATCTAAACCAGGACTAAAACCAGGACTAAACCAAGAAGAAAACAGGATTTAACCAGGACTAACCTCCTCCCCTGTGGACAGTGAAAATATTGTCCCTAAGAGCGTCAGGTTTAGTCCTGGTTTAGTCCTAGTATAATCCTGGTTTAGTCCTGGTTTAGTCCTGGTTTAGTCCTAGTATAATCCTGGTTTAGTCCTGTTTTAGTTCCTGTTAGTCCTGGTTTAGTCCTGTTTTAGTTCTAGTATAATCCTGGTTTAGTCCTGTTTTAGTCCTAGTATAATCCTGGTTTAGTCCTGTTTTAGTTCTAGTATAATCCTGGTTTAGTCCTGTTTTAGTCCAGTTTTAGTCCTAGTATAATCCTGGTTTAGTCCTGTTTTAGTTCTAGTATAATCCTGGTTTAGTCCTCCTGTTTTTAGTCCTGTTTTAGTCTAGTCTAGTATAATCCTGGTTTAAAGTCCTGTTTTAGTTCCTAGTATAATCCTGGTTTAGTCCTGGTTTTAGTCCTGTTTTAGTCTAGTATAATCCCTGGTTTAGTCCTGTTTTAGTCCTGTTTTAGTCCTAGTATAATCCTGGTTTAGTCCTCGTTTAGTCCTAGTATAATCCTGGTTTAGTCCTGGTTTAGTCCTAGTATAATCCTGGTTTAGTCCTCGTTTAGTCCTAGTATAATCCTGGTTTAGTCCTGGTTTAGTCCTAGTATAATCCTGGTTTAGTCCTGTTTTAGCACTAGTATAATCCTGGTTTAGTCCTGTTTTAGTCCTGGTTTAGTCCTAGAATAGTCTTAATGTGGTCCTGGGTTAATTGTGGTTTTGTCTTGGTTTAGTACTGGTTTAGTCCTGGTATAGTCTTGGTTTAGTTCTGGTTTAGTCTTGATTTTGTCCTTTATACATTTCTCATGGTTTAATCTTTACACGAGTGTGAGCGTCTAAAGAGGCTGGAGAGTCGGGGGTTTATTAAAGCGTTTGTACAGGATCCAGAGACGTGAATCGAAGCGTTAAGGTCAAGTTGTAGGGAGTATTATACAATTAGGACGGCAACTGATGATTATTTTCATTAGTCGACAAGTCAAATGATTGACAGTAAATGAATTTAGGTAACTCCTTAGTCCATCATCGTTCCAAATACTAAGGACCAGAACAAACCAGGACTAAACCAGGATTATTCTAGGACTAAACCAAGTCTAAACAAGGTCTAAAACAGGATTAAAAACCAGGACTAAACCGAGAAGAAAACAAGATTTAACCAGGACTAACCTCCCCCCCAGGGCCGCGTGGACAGTGAAAATGTTGTCCCTAAGAGCGTCAGGTTTAGTCCTGGTTTAGTCCTGGTTTAGTCCTGTTTTAGTTTAGTCCTGGTTTAGTCCTGTTTTAGTCCTGTTTTAGTCCTAGTATAATCCCGGTTTAGTCCTGGTTTAGTCCTTTTAGTTTAGTCCTAGTTTAGTCCTTTAGTCCTGTTTTAGTCCTAGTATAATCCCCTGGTTTAGTCCTGTTTTAGTCCTGTAGTTTAGTCCCCTAGTAGTAGTATCCTGGTTTAGTCCTGTTTAGTCCTGTTTAGTCCTAGTTTAGTTTAGTCCTGGTTTAGTCCTAGTCCTAGTCCTGGTTTAGTCCTGGGTTTAGTCCTAGTATAATCCTGGTTTAGTCCTGTTTTAGTCCTGGTTTAGTCCTATAATCCTGGTTTAGTCCTGTGTTTAGTCCTAGTATTCTAGTTAGTCTCCTGGTTTAGTCCTGTAGTTAGTCTTGTCCTGTTTAGTCCTGTAGTCCTGGGTTTAGTAGTGGTCCTGTTTAGGTTTAGTCCTGGGATAATCCTGGTTTAGTCCTAGTCCTTTAGTCCTGTTTTAGTCCTTGGTTTAGTCTAGTCCTGGTTTAGTTTTTTTAGTCCTGTTTAGTCCTTTACACATTTCTCATGATCTACTCTTTACGCGGCTTTTCGTAAATCGGGGTGTTTATTAAAGCGTTCGTACGTGAACTGAATGTGTTAAGGTCAAGTTGTAGGGAGTATTATACAATTAGAACCGTAACTGATGATTATTTTCGTGGCCGACAAGTCAGCGATTCATTTTTTAATTAGTCGACAAGTCAAATGATTGAGAATAAATGGACTTAGGTAACCTCTTAGTCCGTCGTCGTTCCAAATACTAAGTGAGCACGGGCGCGCTTCCAGCTCCATCGACTCTGGCTCTAATTTATTTTGTATTGAAAGAAAAAAAAACTAAAATAAAAAACGTCATCATGTCCTCAAAAACTGCTGCTCCCAGTCCAGGCTCCTCATTTTGGTCTTAAAATGATACAAATTCGGTCCCGTAACTGCTAACCTCTGTGATCCACACGTCTAAGTCCAGGAGTCCCCAACCAAAGTCTGGACCGTGGACCAGTACCGGACCGTGGGTCGTTTGGTACCGGGCCACGAAAGCATGAATCCAAACTCCTCCCATACGCAGCGTGGACTGTGTCTTCTGACGTTTGCCGCGTGAGCTTCGCCTCTAAACCAGAACTAAAATCAAGACTAAATCAAGACTAAACCAAACCTAAACCAGGTCTAAACCAGGACTAAAAAGAAGGACTAAATCAGGACTAAACCAGGACTAAAACCAGAACTAAACCACAACTAAAATCAAGACTAAACCAAAACTAAACCAGGACTAAATCAAGAATAAAGCAGGATTTAACCAAGATTAAACCAGCACTAAAGCCAGGACTAAACAAGGACTAAACCAGGACTAAACCAGGACTAAACCAGGTCTGAACAAGGTCTAAACAAGGTCTAAACCAGGACTAAAACCAAAACTTTTGCTGTTTTAGTTCTAGTATAGTCTTGGTTTAGTCCTGGGTCAATCCTGGTTTAGTCCTGTTTTAGTCTTGTTTTAGTCCTAGTATAGTCTTGGTTTAGTCCTGGGTTAATCCTGGTTTAGTCCTGTTTCAGTCATAGCATAGTCCTGGTTTAGTCCTAAATTAATCCTGGTTTAGTCCTGGTTTTGTCCTATTTTACTCCTATTTTAGTCCTAGTATAATTCTGGTTTTGTCCTGTTTTAGTCCTTGTATAATCTTTTTTTTAGTCCAGTGTTAATCCTGGTTTAGTCCTGACGTAGTCCTAGCATAGTCTTGGTTCAGTCCTGAGTTAATCCTGGTCTTGCCCTGTTTTAGTCCTAGTATAGTCTTGGTTTAGTCTCGGTTTAGTCCTTTTTTAGTCCTTGTATAGTCTTGGTTTAGTCCTGGCTCAATCCTGGTTTAGTCCTGGTTTAGTCCTGTTTCAGTCATAGCATAGTCCTGGTTTAGTCCTAAATTAATCCTGGTTTAGTCCTGGTTTTGTCCTATTTTACTCCTATTTTAGTCCTAGTATAATTCTGGTTTTGTCCAGTTTTAATCCTTGTATAATCTTTTTTTTAGTCAAGTTTTAATCCTGGTTTAGTCCTGACATAGTCCTAGCATAGTCTTGGTTCAGTCCTGAGTTAATCCTGGTCTTGCCCTGTTTTAGTCCTAGTATAGTCTTGGTTTAGTCTCGGTTTAGTCCTTTTTTAGTCCTTGTATAGTCTTGGTTTAGTCCTGGCTCAATCCTGCTTTAGTCCTAGTATAGTCTTGGTTTAGTCCTCGGTCAATCCTGGTTTAGTCCTGGTTTAGTCGGATCTCTCTCGATCTCTCTCGGATCTCTCTCGATCTCTCTCGATCTCTCTCGATCTCTCTCGGATCTCTCTCGATCTCTCTTCGGATCTCTCTCGGATCTCTCTCTCGGATCTCTCTCGATCTCTCTCGATCTCTCTCGATCTCTCTCTCGATCTCTCTCGATCTCTCTCTCGATCTCTCTCGGATCTCTCTCGATCTCTCTCGATCTCTCTCTCGATCTCTCTCGATCTCTCTCGATCTCTCTCGATCTCTCTCGATCTCTCTCGATCTCTCTCGGATCTCTCTCGATCTCTCTCGGATCTCTCTCGATCTCTCTCGATCTCTCTCGATCTCTCTCGATCTCTCTCTCTCGATCTCTCGATCTCTCTCGGATCTCTCGATCTCTCTCGATCTCTCTCGATCTCTCTCGGATCTCTCTCTCTCTCTCGGATCTCTCTCGGATCTCTCTCGATCTCTCTCGATCTCTCTCGATCTCTCTCGATCTCTCTCGATTTCTCTCGATCTCTCTCGGATCTCTCTCGATCTCTCTCGATCTCTCTCGGATCTCTCGGATCTCTCTCGGATCTCTCTCGGATCTCTCTCGATCTCTCTCGATCTCTCTCGGATCTCTCTCGATCTCTCTCGATCTCTCTCGATCTCTCTCGATCTCTCTCGATCTCTCTCGGATCTCTCTCGGATCTCTCTCGGATCTCTCTCGGATCTCTCTCGGATCTCTCTCGGATCTCTCTCGATCTCTCTCGGATCTCTCTCGATCTCTCTCGATCTCTCTCGGATCTCTCTCGGATCTCTCTCGATCTCTCTCGATCTCTCTCGGATCTCTCTCGGATCTCTCTCGATCTCTCTCGATCTCTCTCGGATCTCTCTCGATCTCTCTCGATCTCTCTCGATCTCTCTCGGATCTCTCTCGGATCTCTCTCGGATCTCTCTCGATCTCTCTCGATCTCTCTCGGATCTCTCTCGGATCTCTCTCGGATCTCTCTCGATCTCTCTCGATCTCTCTCGGATCTCTCTCGGATCTCTCTCGATCTCTCTCGGATCTCTCTCGATCTCTCTCGGATCTCTCTCGATCTCTCTCGATCTCTCTCGATCTCTCTCGATCTCTCTCTCGATCTCTCTCGATCTCTCTCGATCTCTCTCGATCTCTCTCGGATCTCTCTCGATCTCTCTCGGATCTCTCTCGATCTCTCTCGGATCTCTCTCGATCTCTCTCGGATCTCTCTCGATCTCTCTCGATCTCTCTCGGATCTCTCTCGGATCTCTCTCGATCTCTCTCGATCTCTCTCGATCTCTCTCGATCTCTCTCGGATCTCTCTCGGATCTCTCTCGATCTCTCTCGATCTCTCTCGATCTCTCTCGATCTCTCTCGGATCTCTCTCGATCTCTCGGATCTCTCTCGATCTCTCTCGGATCTCTCTCGATCTCTCTCGATCTCTCTCGATCTCTCTCGATCTCTCTCGATCTCTCTCGGATCTCTCTCGGATCTCTCTCGATCTCTCTCGATCTCTCTCGATCTCTCTCGGATCTCTCTCGATCTCTCTCGATCTCTCTCGATCTCTCTCGATCTCTCTCGATCTCTCTCGATCTCTCTCGATCTCTCTCGATCTCTCTCGATCTCTCTCGATCTCTCTCGATCTCTCTCGATCTCTCTCGATCTCTCTCGGATCTCTCTCGGATCTCTCTCGATCTCTCTCGATCTCTCTCGGATCTCTCTCGATCTCTCTCGATCTCTCTCGGATCTCTCTCGGATCTCTCTCGATCTCTCTCGGATCTCTCTCGGATCTCTCTCGATCTCTCTCGATCTCTCTCGATCTCTCTCGGATCTCTCTCGATCTCTCTCGGATCTCTCTCGATCTCTCTCGATCTCTCTCGATCTCTCTCGATCTCTCGATCTCTCTCCGATCTCTCTCGATCTCTCTCGATCTCTCTCGATCTCTCTCGATCTCTCTCGATCTCTCTCGGATCTCTCTCGATCTCTCTCGATCTCTCGGTCGTGTTTTCTCCGCCCGGTGCCTCCGTCCTCGGGGTCGGTGAGGCTGAGCTTCAGGCTGCTGCCTCAGTCTCCGCCGGGTCCACTGCTCTGAGTAAAGACCGAGTGCGGAACATCTGCCACACATCTGTCCACACACTCCCGTCTGCAGCCCCAAAAGACACACTCACAGGCTCGCAGGTGGAGAGGCAAGAAAATATATCCACCGCTTTAATTATTTACAGTCAGTTTGGAGGCAAATTTGTAGTTTTTAGATCTTTGGACGAGACTGGGATTTTAAAGGACTCGTATTTTTTCGTTTTATATCTGTGTTATAATCTTGTTTCCTCATCACAAACAGACCTGGACTTGTGTTTTGTTTCATTCATCAGGGTTCCCACGGTCATGGAAATCCTGGAAATCATGGAAATTGAAAAGGTCATTTTCCAAGCCTGAAAAGGTCATGGCATTTTGTAAATTCAATGAAAGTTTTGGAAAAGTCATGGAATTTTAGTATCAGCATTCTGTTAAGTTCTCATTAGACTATTATGATTATTTCTGAAAGTCTGTGCCTTTTTTGTTTAAAAGAGACGACAATAAATGCACTGACAGGGTTTTGAATGTTAAAAAAATATAAACCCAAACCATAAGGTGAGTGGAAAGAGTCAACATTTCATATTTAGCCCTAAAATTATGATTAATTCTACACATGCAGGTGCCATAAAACAGAGGTTGGACTTGCAACCTGTGACTTGGACTCAAGTCAGACTTGAGTCATTATTTTTAGGACTTAAAATTGACTAAGGCTGGGTTCAGACTGCAGCCTGAAGTGACCCAAATCTGATTTTTTGGCTTCTATGTTCCTGTATCTGATCTTTTAATGACAGTCTGAACAACACAGATCTTTTTTAAAATGTGTAAGATTTTTTTAAATGTGATCCAGGACACTTGGATATGTGCTCCTGAAACTGATACATATCTGATCTTTTGACATGTGACTTCAGTCTGAACGGCCAAAGTGCATTCATCCACCTACACGTTATCAACAAGACACAAACGTCACTATTCTGCGCTGAAGTCGGCGAAAATTCTTAATGAACTCTGTGTCACTGAAGTGAAGCACATCTCCACTCACCACTCTTGGCTCCGTCTCCACATCCACACGTTCCTTTCAACGGACGTCGCTGCCGCTGCCCCACAAAACACCACGACCAAAAACCTCGTCCTTCTCCTTCTCAATCTCCTCCTTAAAACAAGTAAGTTGTTCATGTTCTGGCTCCGGTACGAGAGGAACTTTAAAATCTCCAGGTGCTCGATGCTGCGTCCATGTTTGGACAACTTCTGTAAACACAGAGACGCTCGCTGCGGTTGACGTCGTCGTGTCTCCAGTGTCACATGTGGGACACTTTTGGACCGTTTAATGTTCACACTGGAGTCACATACAAGTCACATTTAATTGGAAATATGAACGACCTCGCAAAAACATCGGATTTCACGAAAAAATCTGAATTGAGCGTTAAGCCCTGCAGTCTGAACGTAGCCTAAGACTTGGGACTCGTTTTGGACTTGAAGGTCAGTGACTTGAGACTTGACTTGAGAAGACTTGGAAAGCACTTTTAAATCTGAATTCTTTGTATTCTGACCATAATGATTCACACTATGATCTTGTCAAGACATTTAAAAAGAAAAAAATAACTGAATTAATTTCTCTCTTACATACTCTATAAATACTCAAAAATAAATATACCGTGACTTTTGAAGTACAATTGAGTTTAAAATTCATACAAATTGCAAAAATCTAAGCTACATTTGGTATTTTTTTGGTTTAAAGATTTGAAATGACAAAGCAGACGACTTGGACTTGGACTTGACCTGGACTTTTGGGCCAGTGACTCGAGACTCGACTTGGACTTGGACTTGACCTGGACTTTTGGGCCAGTGACTCGAGACTCGACTTGGACTTGCCTGTATTTGACTTGGGACTTGACTCGGACTTGAGGTCAAAGACTTGAGACATACTTGAGACTTGGTCCCGCCTCTACTGTAAAGTCATGGAAAATTCAATTTAGGTCATGAAAACGTAACGGAAAAGTTTTGAAATTTCGTCAGTGAAGAAGCGTGGGAAACCTGATTCACAAACATTTAACACACAAACCTGCAGATTTAGGCTTAGGAGTTCTTCTCTCAAACAGAAAACACCCTGTTCCACCTTGTGATGTCATGTGGTGATACAGGAAGTGCTTTTTTAAACTCCAAGCACCTTCACTAGAATCTCTTGGATGACTTCAGGTCTGAGATTGTCAATTTCTACTGAACTAAAGGTAAAAGGAGATGTGAACTTGAAAAAAAAATCACCACTTTATGGCATCACAAGGTGGAACAGAGCATCTTGAGCTGTGGAGATGTCGACAAACTAATACTAAAGAGTTACTTAAACATGTGTGAATGAAACGAAACACAACTCCAGGTCTGTTTTTGAGGAGGTAACTGTATTATAACATGACTTTAAACTTTTGCATAATACAGGACTTTAAAATGTTGTAAGTACGTGGCAGATTCCTGGACAAAACAGTGTCTTGCTTTTGTGTTTTGTGTGTTGTTGTTTTTTTGTGCATTATTACAGCAAAACACTTCCATCTCCAGTTTTACAGTGGCAAATGTGATGCCATAAATCACAAAGTTAAGCTATTATTCTTCCATCATTCACAAAATCCAACAAAATATGAATTATTTTCATACACAATTTGAAAATCATTGAGGATTATGTCAGGAACAGTGGAACGATATCGATATAGAGCAACACAAAACAAACATTTAACTCTGAAAGACTGTTGTTATAGTCAATAGAAAGTCATAGGTTAAATTCCAGGTGTTTAAAGTTAGTCTTTTGGCGCCTTAGTTTTGCCGAGAAGGTTCTGCAGTGTGGCATTAAAGGTTGTATGGAGGATTTTTTTAAGGGAAGAGAAATACAGCGACAGTCCTTGTGCGCGTTCAGAATTACTGTTGAAGTTTCCTGTCTAGAAGTAATTCAGCGACCGACGCGTCAGTTTTTAGACCCTTCGTCTGCTTCGGTCGCGCCATCGCCGGACGAGATCTCCAAGAATCACCTCAGTTTGTCTTCGCTCTTTTTCTCCTTCTTCTCTTCTTCTTTCAGCGACCTCAAAAACGGACTTTCTTTTGCGGCGAACCGGTCGTGGATTCTCGTCCGCCGTCGCGACAAACTTTGTGCGAAATGCGAGGAAGCAACGTAACCACGTAATCCCCGCGCTCCGACGAGTCAGTTATACTAGGGAGTTTGATTGACAACCTAACAGCCAATAGAAAATGAGGGAGCCTCGTTTTCTATTGGCTGATGTTTATCTGGCCTCAACACGTCCACAGTTGATAGATTTTCGTTCTTTTTTTTTTTGGTCATCATAATTACAAAGCTGCTGCGTCTCTGTAATGATATTTTAATCTTTCACTGACAGTTTGAAACTAAAAAAAATCTTCCATACAACCTTTAAAGTGTCTCTGTCTCCATGTAGACCAGACCAAGTTACCAGAGGCAGCCATAAGTCACAGCAAAAATGCTCAAGATATTTTTTTAACAACAAAAACATGTGTGACTGGATAAATGTAAGACAAATACCATATGTTAAATAATTCTAGGCAAAGTAATAGATACAAGTGGGTGGCAGATATTAGGAAAGTGACATAGTGCACCTTTAAGAGTGGACTTTTGGTGTTCTAATTAAGTTGATTTATTACACACAGAGTCAGAGCGACTCAGAACTATTCTTAGCTCTTTCATAAATTTTGTTCTCCGTATAATGAAGCTTCAAGGAATTTAAGAGCCCAGAATACTCCACTGTTTTCTAACGTTTCCTCATCACAAACAAACCTGGAGTCGTGTTTTGTTTCATTCACACAAGTTTAACTCACAAACTCTGCAGATTTACGTTTAGGATTTCTTCTCTCAGACAGAAAACTCTCCACTTTGTGATGTCATGTGGTAACAGAGGAACTTCACTGGAATCATCTGGATCATTTCAGTCCTGGAATTGAAAACCTTTACTGAACTAAAGGTAAAAGCGCTAACTTGAAAACTACAGCTTCATGACATCACAAGGTGGAACAGAGCGATTTGAGTTTTGGGGACACAGACAGTCTAATTATTAGTGTCATAGTACTTGAGACCAATGTTGGCCTCAAGACTGCTTTTTTTTGGTCTTGGTCTCATCTCAGACTCGAGCAAATCTGGACTTGATCTTGAAGGCGCTTGGTCTCGGTCTTGTCTCAGTCTTGTCTTGGTCTTGATGATGCTTGGACTCAGTCTTGTCTCGGTCTTGATAGCTCTTGGTCTCGGTCTTGTCTCGGTCTTGTCTCGGTCTTGATGGTGCTTGGACTCAGTCTTGTCTTGGTCTTGATGGCGCTTGGTCTCCGTCTTTTCTTGGTCTTGTTTCGGTCTTGTCTTGGTCTTGATGGCGCTTGGACTCGGTCTTGTCTCGGTCTTGATGGCGCTTGGTCTCCGTCTTTTCTTGGTCTTGTTTCGGTCTTGTCTTGGTCTTGATGGTGCTTGGACTCAGTCTTGTCTCGGTCTTGTCTTGGTCTTGATGGCGCTTGGACTCAGTCTTGTCTTGGTCTTGATGGCGCTTGGTCTCCGTCTTTTCTTGGTCTTGTTTCGGTCTTGTCTTGGTCTTGATGGTGCTTGGACTCAGTCTTGTCTCGGTCTTGATGGCTCTTGGTCTTGGTCTTGTCTTGGTCTTGATGGTGCTTGGTCTCAGTCTTGTCTCGGTCTTGAAAACTCTTGGTCTCGGTCTTGTCTCGGTCTTGTCTCGGTCTTGATTCCGCCTGGTCTCGGTCTTGATGGCACTTGGTCTCGGTCTTGTCTCGGTCTTGATGGCACTTGGTCTCGGTCTTGTCTCGGACTCAAGGTCTGATGCTCGACGAGTGTGATCATATTTCACTACGGCCAGTGAATGTGCAGAGGCTAAATATCACTGCAAAACCTCTAAGATGTAAGTGTAAATGTTAAGAACTTGAAAAAACTCACTTGATTCACTTAGAAAAAATGCCATACTGTAAAATGCCAGTGGAAGTCGGATTAAAGAAGGGGTTCTCAAACTGTGGGTCAGTTTCCGTTCAAGTGCAGTACAGTTTGCTTGGTTTATTTTAAGTCTAAATGAACATTAACCAGATCAAATGGAGATAAAAATATTGATATATTTATGTGCCAAAATACAAATAAATGTAGGAAATGACAAAGATGGTCTTGTTTTGCTCTCCATGGGCCATGGTCTTAGTCTTGTCTCGATCTCGACTCTCAGAGGACTTGGTCTTGTCCTGGCCTCGGGACCGTGTGGTCTCGGACTGGTCTTGGTCTCGATTAGTGCGATCTTGACTACAACACAACAAATAATGCAGGATTACTCAAACCTGTGTGAATGAAACAAAAAAAAACACAACTCCAAGTATGTTTTTGATGAGTTAAAATGTCCATTTTGCGTAACATCGGGCCTTTAACTTTGGCAGAAACGATTTTATGCTCAATTATTGTCTTGAAAAATCTGTAGTGACCAAATTCAGAATTGTAAATAGGTTTCGTTCACAAAAAAACGCATAAACAAACAATAAACTTTCACAGCAGTTTCAAAAAGCGGTCCCATTACTCAGCCCTGAAGACTCGATTGTTGTCACTTACGAGGACCTTGACGTCTGACATTTATACGGCAACTTTGTGAAGCCAATCCCAAACAAAAAATGATGAGGTTCAACATTTGTAGATCGTAAGTTTGGACACTTCTTCCTACACCTGTAAATCTCCCGTCGAGTTCCGCAGCTCCTCTGTCTCCGCGCTGTAAAGTCCACCCTTCCTATACTAGATTGCAAATTTGAGCTACTCTCTTTTGCTCTTCTTAACTGTAAATCTTGTGTTTTAGTGCCAGGGAGCTTTCAAACCTCCATCTATCTGTGTGATGGTCCGCTGAGTATGTGCGCTCCATAAATCAGAGCATACGTCAGGCTGCGGGCTCTATATCACCACAGGCCCGGAGAAATCTGTGCACCTCTGTTCTAACGCTGCGTTCATGTGCCCCTCGGAAAGATGAGATGTTCGGGTTCGGGCTTGTTGGCCTTTGAAAAGTTTGGATTTTGATTTCAGCATTTGATCTTTTTCACAATGGCCGGAATTGACGCAATGTAGGATAAATGCCACTTGCGTTTAAAATGTTTTATGGTAAAATATCTATAGAAATGTCCCGCGTATTTTCCACCATCTTCAGAAATCTGCACCTTCACCAAATCTTGGTATGAGACGTGCACCTTCCCACAGTGATGATGTTGAAATAGTGGATAGTTACAAATGTCTGGGCACCGTGATGGACAATAAACCGAAATTTGACCTAAACGCTGAAAGTATCATCAAAGGAGGGCAGCAAAGAATGGATCTGTTGAGAAAACTGAACTCTTTTAATGTGAACAAAACGATTCTCAGACATTTTTATCGTTCTTTTATCGAAAGTCTGCTTACTTTTATTTGCTGGTTTCAATCCTTGTCCGTGAAGGATAAAAACAAACTGCAGAACATTATTAACTCTTTCCCCCATGAAGACGACATTTGACGACCCCCCTGAACCCTTAATGACGACTTTTGACTCCTCCGCCGTATCACGAAAGACGAGATTTGACGACCTTTAGAAATGGCTCGGTTTTTCACATTTAAACAGAGACTGTGATCGGTGGAGCCACTACAACCCACACTAGACTGACCAATAGGATTCAAGGATATGTTTTCGCCGATTTTTTCCGAAGTTAATTGAAATAGTGACAATGGAGCTTCCGGAAAAAACACAACACGAAACACGTGCAATGGAAAGATGGCGGCGCTGCGGCGCACAGTTTTAGAAATAATGAGGAGCGGACGTATTTTATGGATAAGTTTAGAGAAAGTGACTTTTATAGATTTCAAAGTGATGATGTTGAAGTTGATTATAAAGTGGAAAACACAGCGACAGCGACGGACTTTCGGGGAGAAGGTGAGATGCCGCTGATGCGTCTGTGTGGAGTCCTGCGATGTCCCAACAAACTATCTGAGCTTTATACTCGATTATGAACCAAAATTGCCCTGAAATCTGGATGTTGCCCAGGCCAGTCCTTTAAAATATTTCAGTCTTTTTTTCCAAGATGCGATGTATAACAGAATCACTACAGAAAAAAAAACGCTTATGTGGAGCTCTGCACACGAGAAAGAAACCAAGATGACAAATACTGGACACACACTGACGGGGAAGAGTTTTATTATTATTATATATTATAATAAGCTAAATTAATAAGTAAATGAGTTGAATAAATAAAATAAGTTGAATAAGTTAAATGAGTTGAATAAGTTAAATGGAAAAAAAATTAATTGGTGCACACAGGTGAACAACAGGTAAAAACAGGTGAACACTTGGCTATACTGTATCTGGTGATATGAAATCTGTTTAAATACTTTGACAAAGTATATTTTTTTTATTTTTTATGAATATAGTTTTCAGAACATGCAGATATCAGATGCTGAATGTAGTTTTTTGTTTTTGATTTTGCACCTGACCAGGTAAACTCTCATTTTCAGTGAGCTGTTATACACCTATAAATGAGTTGAATCACATTTAAACATCCATAAATGAAGAGTTCAGAGTCTAAGGTTTCCAGAGATACAAATATGTCTGTGTTACAATTAAGTTCATGAGTGTAAAAATCATTTATAATCACTTGTGGAAGTCTGTTTTCTTTTATGCAGTTATGCTCTATGTTTAGCCCTAGTAACATATGTATGGGTTGTTCCTAGTCGGCGTCCAGGGGGGAAAGAGTTAAAACCTGCTGAAAAATCACAGGGGCCAAACTGAGGAGGTTCTTTTTGGGAGGAGCAAAGCCAAGTGTCTCCTCGCTCAGCCCCTCCGTCCTCTGGCTCCTGATTTGTGTGTTTGTGTTTGTGTTTGTGTGTGTGAGAAGTGAGAGACGCTGCTAGTGAATTGCCCCATGGGATCAATAAAGTTTTCTGAATCTGAATCTGAAATCTTTAACCAACAAGGTCCACAAAGGATAAATATTCTTCCATGAAAAATTTATCCACAACTATCATTAGGGCTGGGTATCGTTAAGAAGTTGCCGATATGATAAATACCTCGATACTTAGGCCACGATACGATACATATCTCTTTACAGTGAGTTTTCAATTTGATGCGATATATTTCAAATCGATTTGATTCCGTTCAGTAAAAATTTAAGTCTAAATCATGTCTGTGATACTAAAAGTCTTTGTTTAACCACTTCTTGTGCAAAGTTAATATGAAAAACAAACATTTAAAGGTTGTATGGAAGATTTTTTTTAGTTTCAAACTGTCAGTGAAAGATTAAAATATCATTACAGAGACGCAGCAGCTTTGTAATTATGATGACCAAAAAAAAAAAGAACGAAAATCTATCAACTGTGGACGTGTTGAGGCCAGATAAACATCAGCCAATAGAAAACGAGGCTCCCTCATTTTCTATTGGCTGTTAGGTTGTCAATCAAACTCCCTAGTATAACTGACTTGTCGGAGCGCGGGGATTACGTGGTTACGTTGCTTCCTCGCATTTCGCACAAAGTTTGTCGCGACGGCGGACGAGAATCCACGACCGGTTCGCCGCAAAAGAAAGTCCGTTTTTGAGGTCGCTGAAAGAAGAAGAGAAGAAGGAGAAAAAGAGCGAAGACAAACTGAGGTGATTCTTGGAGATCTCGTCCAGCGATGGCGCGACCGAAGCAGACGAAGGGTCTAAAACTGACGCGTCGGTCGCCGAATTACTTCTAGACAGGAAACTTCAACTGTAATTCTGAACGCGCACAAAGGACTGTCAAACCTTTAAATCATCAAAACAGTGAAAATGTCAAATGTGTCGCATAAACGAGTTTTATTCTTCTAAACAAGCAAGAAAACTGTAGCTCTGTAACAAATAATTTAGTAAAACACACACACACACACCCAAAAAACATGATATTGATACTGTATCATCACATTAAATGATATGATATATAGATTTTTCAATAGTTTTGCACACTCCTACACTATAGACGCTTACCGTAAGCTTTTTAGATGCACTTTTAGTTGACTGTGTAATTCCTCTGTTCTTATATTTGTCGTTCATTGCCCTGTAAAGCACTTTGTAATTTTTTTTATCTGTGAAAGGTGCTTTACAAATAAAGGCTTACTTACTTACACAGATATAAGACTACATTGCGACATAAAAGTGGTCTGGGGTCCGTCACCTGTTTGTTTCGATATATATGTCATTGCTCTGCCTAGAATGTTCCACAGTGTGACATTAAACAGCTCTACCTTACATTTATTCAATTGCACGTGCAGGGTTCAGGGCTTTTTCACTGACAAAATTTCAAAACATTTTCCATGACTTTTTCGTGACCTAAAATGAATTTTCCTACAAGTGTAGAACTGATCAGACTTTTAGAGCTAAATATGAAATGTTACCTCTTTCCACTCACCTTATGGTTTGGGATTATAGTTTTTTAACATTTTTAATCCTGTCAGTGCATTTATTGTCGTCTCTTTTAAACAAAAGGTGCAGACGTTCAGAAATAATCATAATAGTCTAATGAAAACTTAACAGAACGCTGCAGTTGCGTGAAAGAGAAACTAACATTCTATGACTTTTCAAGGCCTGGACAATGACATTTGCAATTTCCATGACTGTGGGAACCCTGTAGGTGGTTTTATAGCTCAAAAAAATCTCAAAAAACAGACATTCTGACTGTGAGCGGAGTCACCTCTCTGCAGATCTTGTTCTGGATCTAACTTGGTCTGGTTTGGTTTCCATGAGAATATGACAAACCCTGCACCAGAAAAGTTACACAATGCAACTTTAATGGTGAAAATGACGTTCTGTTGTCTAAAAAAAGTGATACCGGAGTTTATATCGAGTATCGAGTCCATTCCTTAGTATCAAAATTGAGTTTTCGTAAGAGTAACCCTTTTAATAACAGCGTTTAATAGAGAAAGCGGTGAGATTCAAAAGTTAAACATTATTAATTTGCTTTTCCTCATCAGCATAACATTAATTAAGGAGCCATGTCGGGTTTTTCTTCTCTTACGATAAAAACAAGTGAGAATAAATCTGTAAATGTAGAAACAATTAGCCAAAGAGCTTAAATGTTTAAAAGAAAAAGCCTCCACACAGCAGGTGACGTCAGGTTTGGAAGTCAGGCAGCAGATTTCGACCCGAGTGCTTTTTTGGACTTGGAAAAACATTATTCCGTTCTCTCCCGGAGAGCACACGAACGCAGCATCACTCCAGTCCGTGCAGCGCCCGCCAAACCTGTGCCCCTCTGTCCTCATGATTGTCCATCACTCTCCCGTGCTCCGAATAAACATCCACTCAACACTAAACGCACTGGTTTTATCTCCATCTGCTCGGCTCGGACAGATTTATGGGCCGGGAGCACTGTAAAAAAGGACGATTTATGGACGCAACTTCAAAAAAATACTTTCGGAATAAACGACCAGGCAGTCAAAAGTCGGGACACGAGTTTTCAGTGATGTTTCTTTTTTTATTTGCATTATTATTTGCATTGTAAATTCTCTCTGAAGGCATCAAAACTATGAAACTAGAAAAAAATAAATAAAATAAACTCGAAGTAACTCAGCGCTTGGTTTAGTATTTTGATTTTTGTTTGGTCACTGCATTGCACTTTTGGCATTTCTTGACCCTGGTATACGGAGCACCAAAACTGACATAATTATACATAAATAAAAATAAATAAATAAAATAAATAAATGTTTAAAAGTATAAAATTAAATTATGGAAAAATATATATAAATATGTAAATAAATAAATGCTTTTACACATTCTGGGAATTAAAAAGCTAACTTTTTTTTTTTTTTTTCCCCTACATTTAAAAGCATTTATTTATTTACAAATTTATATGTATTTTTTATATATTATTTATTTATTTATTTTAATCATTTTACTTTTTTTTTTCTTTTTTTTTCTAATGATGGCAGTTTTGGTGCTCCGTACCGCAGCTCTGTTTACAAAACAAAGGGAGGAAATTTTGCGTGAAAATTTAAACTATAAGCCACAAGTGATTTAATTTTTGTTTTTTTTTTTTTTTTGTTACATAAATCCATAAAGGGTGTGTCCAAACCTTTGACAGGACCACACACAGCTAAAACGTCTTAACTGTTTAAAAAATATTATTGATAGAAGAAGAAGAGACACGTCCGCGCAGCATGGTTTAGTCCTGATTTAGTCCTGGTTTAGATCTAGTTTAGTCCTAGTTTAGGCCTGGTTTGGATCTAGTTTAGATCTATCTTAGACCTGGTTTTAGTCCTGGTTTAGTCCTGGTTTAGATCTAGTTTAGACCTGGTTTTAGTCCTGGTTTAAATCTAGTTTAGACCTGGTTTTAGTCTTGGTTTAGATCTAGTTTAGTCCTGGTTTTAGTCCTGGTTTAGATCTAGTTTAGTCCTGGTTTAGTTTAGTTCTTGGTTTAGTCTGGTTTAGATCTAGTTTAGTCTAGTTTAGTCCTGGTTTAGATCTAGTTTAGTCCTGGTTTAGATCTAGTTTAGATCTAGTTTAGTCCTGGTTTAGGCCTGGTTTAGTCCAGGTTTAGATCTAGTTTAGTCCTGGTTTAGATCTAGTTTAGTCCTGGTTTAGGCCTGGTTTAGTCCAGGTTTAGATCTAGTTTAGTCCTGTTTTAGTCCTGGTTTAGATCTAGTTTAGTCCTGGTTTAGTCCTGGTTTAGATCTAGTTTAGTCCTGGTTTATATCTAAAAACAGGAAAATACCACCATGTAATCCATTTATTTATTTCAACAAAGTAACTGTAATCCAATTACCACTCACTGAAACTGTAACTGAATACAGTTACTCATAATTTGTACTCTGATTACTTACCTCCGGTACATGTAATCTGTTACTCCCCAACACTGTCCGTGAATGTGACTTTTTAGTTTTGATACTCAAATTAGTATCTCGTTTCAATACTAGTTCTGGTATCGATTCGTATATAAATATTTTGATAACTCTGTTCTATTTCATTACTTTCTGCAGTATTTTTTAGAGTGCAGTTCTAAAATGCAGTGTGTTTTTTTTTACTTCTGCCTCTGGCCCAGATTTACAGGCCCAGAACAGGCAGGTCCCATCTCACAGCGCAGGATACGGCCGATTGTGAGCGCCGTAAAAACTCGGTAATCCAATGACCCTAAGCGTTCTCCATCAATCCAACATGGCACCTGCAGCCGGCCGAGGGTGGGGTGTCCCTAGGGTGCCCTCCCCCTTCTCCCCTTCCTCCTCCTCTTCCTCCTCCTCTTCCTCCTCCTCCGCTGCTGCTGCTGATCTGGAGGAAACAGAGCTGTGCCATTTGGTTTTACAGGGAAATCGATGTGGAGAAAAGGGCGAGTACAGAGAAAAGGCCTGGACGGAGCCGGTGCCCTGGGGACAGAGGGACGAGAAGCAGAGGAGGAGAGGAAAAGACGGGAAGAGAGGAAAGCGGGAAAGAGGAGTAAAGGAGGAGAGGAGTTTGGTGCAGAGCTGTAAAACATAAGAAAAGTGCAGGTTTACTAATCGTTTTTTTAGCTTGTCTGTTATTGCTTCCACAGTATATGGCACAGGTGTCAAACATAAGGCCCGGGGGCCAGATCCGGCCCTCCAAGACCTTTAATCTGGCCCTTGGCTGATTTTCAACTTAAATATTTTAATTAAAATCTTGTTAATTTTCTGTGGTGTTTATCACAGCAGCGTCTCCAGCGTCTCTGTACGTGGCCCCTCCCACCAGAGCAGCACAAATGAAGACTTGTCTCTTTCCAAACGCTCTTAAAGGACGATCGTTTTGACTGTTGACCGTGACACCCTCATCAGAAAAATGTCAAAAATGAGAAAACTGGACGCAGAGTGCAGGATTTTCCAAGAAAAATTTACTTATTCCTATTTACATACAAGTTAATGTTAAAATATTGTGTTGAAATTGCATTTTTCTTAAAGTTTCAGGTTCCTCATAATATTATAATATTTTGTAAAAGAAAGAGTTCATCAATTAAAAAAGATTTCTGTAATAGATTTGCATTTCTCTGCACAAATATTTGAACTTATTGTTATTTTTGAGGTTTATATTCCATGAGTTTTCTGATCCGGCCCCTTTGAGATCAAAGTAGGTTGGATATGGCCCTCGAACCAAAATGAGTTTGACACCCCTGGTATATGGCTTTACATTTCTCTGTCTTAGAGCTGTTCGATTATGAAAAAAAAAAAAAAATCATTATTGCGATTATTTTGGTCAATATTGAAATCACGATTATTCAAACAGTTATTTTTTTTTGTTGCAGAATGCATTTATTCAGCAATTCTCACTCAAAAACAAAACAAAACAAAACAAACAAAAAAATAACACTTTGTTATTGATAATTTACACAAAACTTTCAAATTGAAAATAAATACAGGCTACAAATATGAATCTTAGTGCATTTTTGTGATGTATAAAATGAATAAAATATGAACATGAAATAAGGCATAGAAAAACATAAATATATCCAAAATAAACTCTATATCCAGCTGTTCTACAATCTCTATATTTAAAAATAAAATAAATATACTTATTTATATAAAAAAAAAAAATCCCAGAATAATCTTTGTTAAGCTTTAGGGCGACTCACACTAGGACTTCAGATCCGTGCGGTGCTCAAGCTCAACATCTGCACAACCGAACCGAGCCACGGCCGATGACGTCATCACACGGCGCTGTTTGTTTACATGTTGTTTTAGCAGAGAAAATAAGTCCAGCGGCAGAAATATCTATTAAATCTATTAAATAGTGAGGCAGATGTGAGTTCTGCTGCGATACTCTCCTCTGTGAGTTTATGGAGATAATCAGTATTGTAGCTCCACATTATGCACAGTGCGTAGGACACCAGGTGATTCCTCGCAAAACTATATGGTCGTCGTAAAACATTTCAACTCAATTATATGAGTTTGGAGATTGTTTAACACACAAATCGAAATTGCGATCAAAATTCAATTCAATTCACTCTCTTAACTCTTTCCCCCATGAAGACGACATTTGACGACCCCCCTGAACCCTTAATGACGACTTTTGACTCCTCCGCCGTGTCACTAAAGACGAGATTTGACGACCTTTAGAAATGGCTCGGTTTTTCACATTTAAACAGAGACTGTGATCGGTGGAGCCACTACAACCGACACTAGACTGACCAATAGGATTCAAGGATATGTTTTCGCCGATTTTTTCCGAAGTTAATCGAAATAGTAATGAAGCTTCCGGAAAAAACACAACACGAAACACGTGCAATGGAAAGATCGCGGCGCTGCGGCGCACAGTTTTAGAAATAGAGCGGACGTATTTTATGGATAAGTTTAGAGAAAGTGACTTTTATAGATTTCAAAGTGATGATGTTGAAGTTGATTATAAAGTGGAAAACAGCGACAGCGACGGACTTTCGGGGAGAAGGTGAGATGCCGCTGATGCGTCTGTGTGGAGTCCTGCGATGTCCCAACAAACTATCTGAGCTTTATACTCGATTATGAACCAAAATTGCCCTGAAATCTGGATGTTGCCCAGGCCAGTCCTTTAAAATATTTCAGTCTTTTTTTTCCAAGATGCGATTTATAACAGAATCGCTACAGAAAAAACGCTCATGTGGAGCTCTGCACACGAGAAAATAACCAAGATGACAAATACTGGACACACACTGACGGGGAAGAGTTTTTATTATTATATTATTATATTATAATAAGCTAAATGAGTTGAAATAAATAAAAATAAGTTGAATAAGTTAAATGAGTTGAATAAGCTAAATGAAAAAAAATGAATTGGGTGCACACAGGTGAAACAACAGGTAAAACAGGTGCACACTTGGCTTACTGTATCTGGTGATATGAAATCTGTTTAAATACTTTGACAAAGTATATTTTTTTATGAATATAGTTTTCAGAACATGCAGATATCAGATGCTGAATGTAGTTTTTTGTTTTCGAGTTTGCACCTGACCAGGTAAACTCTCATTTTCAGTGAGCTGTTTTACACCTATAAATGAGTTGAATCACATTTAAACATCCATAAATGAAGAGTTCAGAGTCTAAGGTTTCCAGAGATACAAAATATGTCTGTGTTACAATTAAGTTCATGAGTGTAAAAATCATTTATAATCACTCGTGGAAGTCTGTTTTCTTTTATGCGTTATGCTCTATGGGTGTAGCCCTAGTAACATATGTATGGGTTGTTCCTAGTCGGCGTCCAGGGGGGAAAGAGTTAATCCAGCTCCACGGAGACACGCAGTTGGTTTCAGGCGAAGATACAAGTCAGATCAGTTTAGGAGTAAACTAGGACTTTAACTGTCCTGTGTGAGAAAAGTGTATAAAGTTTGTGCTGAGGGGTTTTACAGACTTAAAGGTTGTATAGAGGATTTTTTAAGGAAATAAAAATACAGTGAAAGTCCTTTTTCAAATGTTGAGCATGCGTGACACCACCTTCCTCCACCACAGCTCCCTCAGTAGAAACACCTCCTCCCGCCTCCTTACTCCAGAAATCACGCTTGTTTACAGTCAGTGCGCGTTCAGAATTACTGTTGAAGTGACCTAGTGTCTAGAAATAATTTAGCAACCGACGTGTCAGTTTTTAGACCCTGCGTCTGCTTCAGTCGCTGGAAGGAATCTCCAAAAATCACCTCAGTTTGGCTTCGCTCCTTTTCCCCTTCTCTTCTTCTTTCAGCGACCTCAAAAATTGACTTTCTTTTGCGGCGAACTGGTCGTGGATTCTCGTCCGCCATCGCAACAAACTTTGTGCAAACTGCGAGGAAGCTACAAGTTTGAAAAAGCCTCTAAGAACCGCTGCATAAACCACGTAATCCCCGCACGTTGGCGAGTCAGTTACACTAGAAACGTAGGGAGTTTGATTGGCAACCTAACAGCCAATATCTATTTGCTGATGTTTATCTGGCCTCACTACGTCCACAGTCAATAGATTTTCATTCTTTTTTTTTTTTTGGTCATCATAATTATAAGGCTGCTGCGTCTCTGTAATGGTATTTTAAAATTTCACTGAGAATTTGAAACAAAAAAACATCCTCCATACAACCTTTAAAACAGATATAATAATTGTAAAATATAAAGTTGAATACTTCACGGATTTCACCTATCGCGGGTCATTTTTAGAAAGTAACCCCCGCGATAAACGAGGGAACACTGTAATTTTTTTTTTTTTTTTTTAAGTTTATCTGTATGTGAAGCTTTGGAGATGTAAACACAAATGACTAATAATAAAACATTACTCAAACTTGTGAATGAAACAAAACAAAACACAATTCCACGTCTGTTTTTGAAGAGGTAACAACATTATAACACGACTTTAAATCTCTCAAGAGTCAATTTTGTATAATATAAGTCCTTTAAATCCCAGTTTAGCAAAATATAGTCCCTTCATCACTCGCCCGGTGATATTAGAAATGCAATAAGCCGTGAAACGTCCGCGCGTCGTCTCTCCGTCCGCTCGCTGTCCTCATCGACTCGGCCGTAAATACGTGTGATTTAGATGCTAATATGTCGGAGTATCAGAGCGGAGGGCCAATCGACCAATGGGAGCGTCCGACGGTGTGTTTACAGTAGTTGTACTAATGCGCCGCGATCGATGCCGTATGGATCTGTGCGGCTCACGCGGCTCGGGTCGATGGAGTTTGACGTGAGGGAAAAGGGAACGTCTTCAGTGGCATTTATGACCACTGCGTCCTCGGGAATAGCGTTAGCATTTAGCATTAGCGTTTAGCGTTAGCATTAGCATTTAGCGTTAGCATTTAGCATTAGCATCTGTATTAGCATTAGGCCTTTAGCTGACGGTGCGTTTTTTTATCCGTCCGACTTGGAGATCAGGGGAACACGCACTGACACTTGACTCTTTTCCGGAACTCGGCGGAACTCGGAAGAACTCAGAGGAGACCGAGCAAAGCCGGAGCGCTCTTTTCGGGATAATATTTTCACGGACCGCCGGCGTATAGGTGTAGGCGCCGTCCGAGTGGCGTGGTTTAGTCCTGGTTAAATCCTGTTTTAGTCCTGGTTTAGTTCTTTTTCAGACCTAGTTGAGGCCTGGTTTAGAACTGATTTTAGTTCTGGTTTAGTTTTGGGTTTAGTCCTGGTTTAGTCCTGAATTAGTTCTGGTTTAATCTTGGCTTTAGTTCTGGTTTAGTTCTGGATTAGTCCTGGTTTAGTCCTGGTTTAGTTCTTGTTTTGGTCTTGGTTTAGTCCTGGATTTAGTTCTGCTTTAGTCCTGGTTTAGTCCTGGTTTAGTTCTTGTTTAGTTCTGGTTTTAGTCCTGGTTTTAGTTCGAGTTTTGTCCTGGTTTTAGTTCTGGTCTTGTCCTGGTTTTAGACCTCTTGTAGTCCTGGTTTTAGTTCTGGTTTAGTCCTGGATTAGTTCTTGTTTAGTTCTGGTTTAGTCTTGGTTTTAGACAAGGTTTAGTCTTGTTTTTAGTTCGGGTCTTGTCCTGGTTATAGACCTGGTGTAGTCCTGGTTTTAGACCTGGTTTAGTCATGGTTTAGTCCTGGTTTAGACCTGGTTTAGTCCTGGTTTAGACCTGATTTTAGTCCTGGTTTTACTTCTGGTTTAGTCCTGGTTATAGTCCTGGTTTAGACCTGGTTTAGACCTGGTTTAGACCTGGTTTAGTCCTGGTTTAGTCCTGGTTTTACTTCTGGTTTAGTCCTGGTTATAGTCCTGGTTTAGTCCTGGTTTAGACCTGGTTTAGTCCTGGTTTAGTCCTGGTTTAGTCCTGGTTTTAGTCCTGGTTTAGTCCTGGTTTAGTCCTGGTTTAGACCTGGTTTAGACCTGGTTTAGTCCGGTTTAGTCCTGGTTTAGACCTGGTTTTAGTCCTGGTTTAGTCCTGGTTTTTTAGACCTGGTTGGTTTAGTCCTGGTTTAGTCCTGGTTTAGACCTGGTTTAGACCTGGTTTAGTCCTGGTTTAGACCTGGTTTAGACCTGGTTTAGACCTGGTTTAGTCCTGGTTTAGTCCTGGTTTAGTCCTGGTTTAGTCCTGGTTTAGTCCTGGTTTAGTCCTGGTTTAGTCCTGGTTATAGTCCTGGTTTAGTCCTGGTTTAGTCCTGGTTATAGTCCTGGTTTAAGTCCTGGTTTAGTCCTGGTTATAGTCCTGGTTTAGTCCTGGTTATAGTCCTGGTTATAGTCCTGGTTTAGTCCTGGTTATAGTCCTGGTTTAGTCCTGGTTTAGTCCTGGTTTAGACCTGGTTTAGACCTGGTTTAGTCCTGGTTTTACTTCTGGTTTAGTCCTGGTTTAGTCCTGGTTTAGACCTGGTTTAGTCCTGGTTTAGTCCTGGTTTAGTCCTGGTTTAGACCTGGTTTAGACCTGATTTAGTCCTGGTTTAGTCCTGGTTATAGTCCTGGTTTAGACCTGGTTTAGACCTGGTTTAGACCTGGTTTAGACCTGGTTTAGTCCTGGTTTAGACCTGGTTTAGTCTTGGTTTACAGGTGCAGGAGACATGGACGTGAAAAGACACTGGAGGAGACACTGTCATCGTGCCGTCTGGGGGAGGGGGTTCGTGCTGTTGTGGCCTGGTCCCGGTCCAGGACCCGGGGACTGGGGACCCCTGGGTCCTGGTCCCGGTCCAGGACCCGGGGACTGGGGACCCCTGGTTTAAATGCAAATATAAATGGAAATCTTATCACTGTAACACCTGACTGCATCTGTGTCACGTCTGTGGGTTTAGTTGTTGGTGTCGCTGTTGGTGTTTTTTGCCCATTTCCAAAAGCCAAAGCCCAAAATATAATAAAAAAGTTGAAAAACGGATGTGACGTCGTATCCGAGATCCGAGTGGGAGACGGATGGATAAACGAGCGCGGCATCAGTGTCAGTGACAGATCTGGACGTGTGTGGATTTCTGAACGCTCAGTCACAGTGAGTTTAGGTTTGACGTGGACGAGTAAATCAAAGGAAGATTCCGGAGGAGGAGGAGAAAAGGTTGATTTAGTGATTGTAAAGTTGCCAAAAATGAGTTTCAGTGTGAGTTTGCAGAGAAGAGATTTGTCTAAGGATAAAACGACGTTTGAACTAAACCTGGAATTGAACCACCAACCTTGAAACTTACTGTATTTTTACTCGAGTACGATTTTAAGGATTTTGTAATGTTTATTATATCTGCTTAAACTTGTAACTTTTCTGATGGAGGATTCACCACCTGCTTGTTTTCCTGGAATGTTCCACAGTATGGCATTAAAGATATCTATGTCCATGGAGACAACCACGTCAGGTCTCTACTTAAAGTGTACATTTTTTGATAGAGGTCCAACCATTTGCTTGTCTCCATGGAGATGCTTTTGGTTTGCCTGGAATGTTCCGCAGTATGACATTAAAATCAAAATATCTCCATGGAGACAAGCTGGTAAGGTCTATACTTAAACGTGTACATGTTCCGGTTGAAGGTTGAAGGTTTCGCCACCTGTTTGTCTCCATGGTGATAGTTTTGCCTTGCCTGTAATGTTCCACAGTATGACATTAAACTTATCTATCTCCATGGAGACAAGCAAAGTAACGCCACAGTGACACAGTTTATTATTTTTTAAATTTAATTTAATGTTTTATTTTATTGTATTTTTTTATTATTATTTTATTATTTTTTTTATTTTATTATTTTTATTTTATAGATTTTTAGTTAGTAGTAGTTTTAGTGTATTTTATTTTATTTCTTTCTTTCTTTATTTTTTTGTCTAATTAAATAGTTATAAGATTGGTTGCCAGACTTTTGAACATTCCAGGCAAAGATGTACATTACGTCTCCGTGGCAACGAGCACCAGAAAAGTGACATAATGCACCTTTAAGCAAACACTTCGATGTGAATAGTTCAGTTTTGATTTGACTTTCTTTTTCACCTGTAGAAGTGAAAAGTGTTGAGATGTTTGGCCTCGTGTCAGGTCGACGCAGACGCCAACATGAAGCACTGGTGTGATTGTTGATGCAGAGACACGAGCTCCAGTCTGACGACAGTTAATGCACATGAATAAATCACAACACAAATGTGTCTGCGGCGACGTTTTGTCCAGCGCTCTTTGTTTACACACATAGAGCTGTCAAGAGGAGGAGATGGGACTGTGTGTACGGCTCTGACAGGAGCTGAGGCTGAGTGTGGCCTGGTTTAGTCCTGGTTTGGCCCTTGTTTGGCCATGGTTTGGTCCAGATTTAGTCTTGGTTTAGTCCTGGTTTGGCCCTTGTTTGGCCATGGTTTGGTCCAGATTTAGTCTTGGTTTAGTCCTGGTTTGGCCCTTGTTTGGCCATGGTTTGGTCCAGATTTAGTCTTGGTTTAGTCCTGGTTTGGTCATGTTTTTTCACACTGACAGCAGTTGGTGCGCACCAAACGTTCCAATCAAACCAGAAACTCTTAGTTCAGTTTGTTTTCACTGGTGTGAAAGCATCAGTCTCACTCAGATCTGCACTAAATCAAGTGGACCAAGACCCCAGTGAAGAACTGACTCTGCACCAAATGCCAGACTCTGCTGCAGGTCTCCCGGGGAGAACCAAACTCATGTCCAAATCATAGACAGTAGGTCGAAACAAACTCTTCAAAATTCATCATGGGAGGGCAGACTCAGACTCCCGAGTTCAGTGTGGACCCTGGCGGCAGGCGGAGGTTAGGTCCCGACGTTTGCCCCTCGGCTGGCGAGTCCATAGGTTTGCCAGTCCAAGTTCCCAGGACCAGGGAAGTTCTTAGGCAGGGTTTGAGAAACCGTGTCTCCTGGAGTCTGGCCTCCGCCCAAGGCCCCTGTGGAGGGGCTCCATGCAAAGACCACTGAGCGAAGATGGTGCGTCTCAGTCTCGCTTCTGAAAGGTCTGGAACATGAGATTCTCAGCCTTGGAAATACGTCAGACCAATTTTGGTTCAATTACCAGGAAAGGACCAGACTGAAGTCTGTATGATACAGAAGAACTTATTTATTGACTGGCACAGACCAAGTAATCGAACGAGCAGAGTGAAATCACCCTCTCTTGGTTTGGTCCTGGTTTGGTCCTAATTTAGTCCTAGTTTGGACTTGGTTCAGTCCTGGTTTGGTCTTGGTTTTGGTCCTGATGTAGGTTTGCCACTTGCTTGTTTCCATGGAGATGTTATTGCTTTACCTGGGATGTTCCGCACTGAGGCATTAAATCAACAGCATCTAGAGCCATGAAAGCAGGTTCCACCATCAGGCCGTTACAGGTCAGATCTGTGGAAAGTCGAGTCACACTCATCATCATGTAGGTTTTTCAAAGTCTTTTACACATTTTGCCTTTAAACAATCACAAAAACCTGATTATTTTTTTATTGTGGACACACGAGGTCAGCGTCACTCTTTACGCTCTTGACTCAGCTGACGGTGAGTTTGTGTCGAGTCCCCGGTTGCGGCGCCGTGATCAGCTCGTCCCGCTGAACGTGAGAGCGAGAAGTGTCTGGAGACGCAGCGTTTACATTCTTAAGGACCCGGGCTCCTCCAGAGTCTCTCACAAACCTCCACACATTTAATCACTGCATTATGCACACGCACCGCATGAATTATACATTTATGAAGAACGACATATTGAGCTGGGACGCTCCTGACGAGAGAGAGAGAGAGAGAGGAAGACGAGAGGAAGAGAGGGAGGAGAGGAAGAGAGAGAGAGAAAGAACACGAGGAGCCAGAGGGGGGAAGAGTGAGAAGTAAATGAGAGAAGAGAGAGAGAAGCAAAAGGAAGTGACAGAGAGAGAGAGGAACACAAAAGAGAGAAAGACAGAGAGAAAGAGGGAGTGTTAGAGGGTGACAGAAAGAGAGAAAGAGAGAGAGGTATACAGGAGAGCGAAAGAGAGAAAGATAGAGAAAGAGAGCATAAGAGAGTGACAGAGAGAGAGAAAGAGAGAGAGAGGAACACAAGAGAGTGAAAGAGAGAGAGAAAGAGAGAGAAATAAAAAAGAGAAAGACAGAGAGAGGAAGCATAAGAGAGTGACAGAGAGAGAGAAAGAGAGAGAGAGGAACACAAGAGAGTGAAAGAGAGAGAAAGATAGAAAGAGAGAGCATAAGAGAGTAACAGAGAGAGAAAACGAGAGAGAGGAAGAAGAGAGTGAAAAAGACAGAGAGAAAGAGAGAGAAAGGAATACAGGAGAGCAAAAGAAAGAGAAAGATAGAGAAAGAGAGCATAAGAGAGTAACAGAGAGAGAGAAAGAGCGAGAGGAACACAAGAAAGAGAAAGAGAGAGAAAGGAGGGGGGCATAAGAGAGAGACACAAAGAGAACGAGAGAGAGAGAAAGCGTGAGAGAAAGAGGAGAGAGAGAGTCACAGAGAAAGGCAGGGCACAAGAGAGTGAGAGAGAGAGAAAGAGACTTTCACTCTGTCAAACAACAGAGTGAAACAGAGAGAGAGAGAGAGAGTGAGGAAAGGAGGGAGAGAGAAAAGCATGTGAGTGCGAAAGAGAGCAAGAGAGGAGCATGAGAGACACACAAGAAAGAGAAAAAAAGAAAGAAAGAAAGAAAGAGAGATAAAGGAACACAAGAGAGAAGAGAGAGAGAGAGTCACATGAGAAAGTGAAAGAGAGAGAGCAAAAGAGAAAGAAAGAAAGGAACACAAGACAGTGAAAAAAAGTGAAATTGAGAGAGGAGGGAGAGAGAGAGAGACACGAGAAAGTGAAAAAGAGAGTGAAAAAGAACAAAAGGAGAAACAAAAATGTTGGCTCCATGTCCAGATGTTGTGTCGAGAGAGAAAGGAACACGAGAGACAGAAAGAGAGACAGAATGAGAGAGTAGAAAGAGAGAGTAAAAGAGAGAGTAAAAGAGAGAGTAGAAAGAGAGAGTAAAAGAGAGAGTAGAAATAGAGAGTAAAAGAGAGATCTGTTGTCTCCGTGTCCAGATGTGTTGTTTCTCTCTTCGTCTCTGGGTTTTATTCTCTCGTCGTCTTCACTCTGACAAACTTGTTTGAGAAAGAGAAAGAGTCGAGTCCCCAGAGCCGCCGGGTTTGGAAAAGTGAAGCGTGATTGGGCGCTCTCTCTCTCTCTCTCTCTCTCTCTCTCCTCTTCTTTTCTCTTCTCTCTCTTCTCTTCTCTTTCTCTTCTCTTCTCTCTCTTCTTTTCTCTTTCTTTCTCTCTTCTCTTCTTTTCTCTTCTCTTCTCTTCTCTTCTCTTTCTCTTTTCTCTTCTCTCTTCTCTTCTCTTCTCTTCTCTTTTCTCTTTTCTCTTCTCTTCTTTTCTTTTCTCTTTCTCTTCTCTTTCTTTTCTTTTCTCTCTCTCTCTCTCTTCTCTTTCTCTTCTCTCTCTCTTCTCTTCTCTCTTCTTTTCTTTTCTCTCTCTCTCTTTCTCTCTCTCTTCTCTTCTCTTCTCTTCTTCTTTCTCTCTCTCTTCTTTTCTCTCTCTCTCTTTCTCTT